>NC_136067.1:1268784382-1269099382 GCF_964261635.1 Lissotriton helveticus | reverse complement strand
TATTTACATTAATGTCAAAACAGTTCATTGGCTGTTCACATTGAGATACAACCACAACAAACTGCATCTACATGAGCCCCCTCGCCCCCATCGCACGCAAACACAACATCAACATCATCTCCTACGCCGACGACACCCAACTGATACTCTCCCTCACCAAAGACCCAGCCACCGCCAAAACCAACCTCCAGGAAGGAATGAAAAGACGTCGCAGAATGGATGAAACTCAGTCGCCTGAAGTTGAACTCAGACGAGACGGAGGTCCTCATCCTCGGACAATCCCCTGGGACGACTCCTGGTGGCCTACAGCGCTGGGTGCCGCACCAAAACCCACGGACCACGCACGCAACCTGGGATTCACCCTGGACTCCTCCCTCACAATGGCCAAGCAAGTCAACGCCATCTCGTCATCTTGCTTCAACACTCTGCGCATGCTCCGTGGATCCCCACCGAAACCAGAAAAAACGTCACCCAGGCCCTCGTCACCAGCCGACTCGACTACGGAAACGCCCTATACGCAGGAATCACAGCCAAACTTCAGAAACGACTCCAGCGCATACAGAACGCCTCCGCACGGCTCATCCTCGACATCCCCCGCCACAGCCACATATCCGCCCACCTGAGAAACCTGCACTGGCTCCCCGTCAGCAAGAGGATCACGTTCAGGCTCCTCACCCACGCACACAAAGCACTCCACGACAATGGCCACGAATACCTCAACAACCGCCTCTCGTTCTACACCCCCACCCGCCAGCAACGCTCTACTAGCCTCGCCCTCGCCACCCTCCCACGGATCCGGAGAGCCACCACCGGAGGAAGATCGTTCTCCTACCTGGCAGCCAAAACATGGAACTCCCTCCCCGCCCACCTACGACTGACAGAGGACCATCTCACCTTCAGGAAACACCTCAAGACCTGGCTCTTCGAGCAGTAGCGACACTCTCCCCCCTCTCCCCCAGCGCCTTGAGACCCTCACGGGTGAGTAGTGCGCTCTATAAATTTATTGATTGATTGATTGGACAAATAAAGGACTAATAGGATGGACTTAAGATACATTTTCGGCCATCTTGGAACGTGCAAATCATTGTTATTGTGCAGGTAAGTGCAGCTATATTACATCTTATAAATGTGCATGTATGTACATATATACATATTTACACAAAAATTCATAAGAAATGATTATGCCCTGTATGGGCTCAAGCTGTACATTAGTCCTTAATTGAGTTGTCATAGGCAAATTAAACAACCAAAATGCGACACGAGTCTGCACTGAATGGGCTGACTGACGCATTGCCTAAACATTCAATATTTACCTCCTGAAACATGAACTCAATACTATTGAACCAATTATACTCACTTTACATGAACTGTACAGACCACCAAAAAATTATACTTCAAAACTCAAAATCATGAAGGGAGACACAACACCCTAATGTCCGAAATAGTAAACTAATAAATATATATCTAGCACCCGGGATCGCAACCTCCCCGGGGCTAGTTTTTACAAACGTGGGTCGCAACGCGGCCCCCCGCAGCCCTGGGGACCACCACCTCCCCGGGGCTTTATTTAAAAATGTGTGAGGGGGCTCCAGCACTGACACAGCCCCTGGGACCAACACCTCCACGCGGCCTCCCTCCTAGAGCCGTTACTGGCCCTGCGGACCACCACTCCCCAGGGTTGCCTCCGGCAATGTCCCGGAGTGCCCAACCCCTGGGTCATTGCAGTTTGCTATGGGCTGGCGGGAGCATTGCTCCCACCATCCCACACAAACAAGTGTGCTCGCTTTGACCAGGCGAGAGCAATTTGCTCTCGCTTGGTCAGAGCGAGCACACTTTGCTTTTTACCTGCAGGGAGCTGCATCTTAGCAGCTCCCTGGAGGGTAAAAAGCAATGCTGGCTCCCCCAGGAGGTGGGAGTAAGCCAGGACCGCAGGGGCCTTCAGGATCCCTTCCCAAAGGATAAGGCCCAGGCTCAGGGGATGGGGTTTTCCGGGCCGAAAATGGCCCAGGAGGGGAGCTGCTCGGCCCCTCTCTCTTTAAAAAAAATTTTTTTTAAATGGCCGGGCCCTGGGGGATGGGGTTTCCATGGGCTGAAATCGCCCTGGAGAGGGGGGCCAGTGGCCCCCCTCCCTTACAATGAAATTAAATAATTTGAAAAAGAAATGGCCTGGCCCCGGGGAATGCCTCCTTTGAAATAATAATTTAAAAAATGTCCGGCCCTGGGCGATTGGGTCAACGGGGCCAAAATTGGCCTGGGGAGAATGGCAGCAGGGCTCCCCTCCCTTTAATAAAAACATTACAAATAAAGGCCTAGCCCCGGGGATGGGGACCTGGGGCTGAAATCGACCTTGATAGGGGGGCAGCGCGGCCCACTCCCTTTTAATTTTAATTTAAAATAAAATGTGTTGTTAATTATATGTAGTGCTTTTTTAGTATGATAGGCCACTTGTATGTCATATAAAACCCGCCTGGTCAGGGTGAATAGGTGAAGGCATTACGGAGTCAAACCTGTTGGGCATTGTCTTGGTATACATTTTCGCATCTACGTTAAGTAGTTAGATGGCATGGTAGGATTCACAAGGCTATGGGTTTTCCACGGCTTGAAAAACAGTTTCTCACTTCAGTCATGGGGGGGGGGGGGGTGCTATGAGAGTTTAGGACCTTGGTGAGTAGGGGTAGCAGGATAGACCAACATTCTCTGTAGAAGGATGGGGAAACTCATTTCACCCCAGGGCAGAGACCATTCTCAAGTATGTAATAGTTTTGAATAGCTCTTTGGATGTTAATGGTTGGGCTGAATCTTCTTGTGGTTAGGGAGTGATTGGATCTGGCGGTAAGGTAATTAAACAATAATTAATTTATATGTATTGCTTAATATAAATGTAGTTAATGATCCTGAAAAACATTGAAGATAACACAGGCTATTGTTTTCAGGTTCCCTTGTTTATCTTGTATCGTGTAGGGTGTTTTGGGCTTGTTTGTCTCAGTTTTGCAGCAAGCTTTCCGCCTGCCTTATTTCCTCCCTCATAGTATCACGGTTTAAAATAAGCCAGTTTGTTACACTTTATTTAATTTAATATAAAACCAACTTGTCTCTCTTAGGAAACATTTCTGCCATTTTTTTGGGAGAGTTCGTATTTTTTGTGTTGAATTTCTTTTTCTTTTAAGTCTTTTTCCATGTTTACTCTTATGTCCTCACCTATTTTCCTAAGGCTACTAACCTCTGCAATACAAGTGCCCGACACATCACCTTTAGTGCATCCCAGGTTACCGTAAGAGGCCTTCTCTTCTATCATTAAGAGCTAACCATTGTGTGTCTAGTTACCAGGGGTCTATCAATGATTTGCCTAGTCGCCATGCCATATCTTTTCTTGTCTTGCAAATACCCCAATCCATTATTGTACCTACTCATTTATCCAAGCTTAGAGAAGGAAACTTGAAATCCAGCATTTGACCGTGTGTGCCTGACTTTTGTGCATGTTCCCAACTTCACAACTTTAAAAAAATTAATTTCTACCTCTACTCACACAAGTTTTTATTATATATATTCCAAAGATGCCCACAATTGTGGGGGAAAAATCAGTATAACTGGACAAATGTCCACCACAATGTCACCACCCCAACATTAGGTAAGGCAATGCATACATATTCAATCGCACAAAAGGTGAGAAGTGGAAAGCTTGCAAATGGTCTACCCACTAGCAATTGCTCTGGGTAGCATTCCAATCCATAATTTTTCACCCATAGTGCTACTGCTTAACGCACATCATTGCGCACTCTGCTCCTCCTTGGAACAGTTCATCCCAAACTGCCACATAAGGCCACCTCTAGAAGGGATCACAAGGAACCTCAGACCAGTTTCGGCCTTGTTAATCCTCACCAGTGAGGTATACCCAGGATTCTACGGCTCACTGACCAAGGGACCCATCCTGGGTATATCCTTCACCACTTAGCCAGACCGATTGCCAGAGTTTAAGACTTATTGCAAGCATTCATCCCATCTTCTTTTGTGTGTTTGATGTAATGCCATGGGTAGTCAATGGTATGCCCAGATGGGGGTCCCGTGCTCACTGTGACACTATAATCAAGCTACACCTGACTGAAGAGCCCAAATCAGCGTGAAAACGGACTTGGGTTGCTTGTCTTCTGGTTCAGGGAGGACCTGGTATGGTAGTTTGGGATGGGCTGTTCCTGAGGTATTGTCGGGGTTTCTTGTCTTTAATTGATCAGCATTGTATTACTAATCTGTGAGTGGTTTCTCTTTTCACTCATGTTGCTTTTTTTCTTTTGTAGGCGTGTACCTGCTTGGAAAATATGCCCAAAAGAAAATTAGAGAAATACAAGAAAGAGAAGCAGCTGAATATATTGCACAGGCCCGGAGACAATACCATTTTGAGAGTAATCAGAGGACGTGCAACATGACCGGTAAGGGCTTAGAAGACGACTTCCGTTTAGTGATTTTCTTTTTTCTGGTTTCACCCGAACTGTGATATATATTTGACATAATTTCCTATCACATCCTTACACACCACATTGTTGGCTTCTGTTCCCGAAGAGGACCAGGTACTCGTAACTATAATGGGTGGATTGAGACTTTGATGAAAAGGACTGTATTGTTTTGCAGTTGGCCATGCGTGACTGCAGTTGTGCACTCTCGTCTATTAAGGAAGGAGTCTACTGCAGCTCTGTGGGTTGAGTGAGGCAGTATTTTTATTTGTTACTTCTAACGTACTCCTCAGAACACAGTTCTTTGCATTGCTGTAAATTGTGTCTATTTTAAATGCTTATTGTACAGCATTTATTCATAAGCTGGAGCATTTTTCATTTTAAATACAGTAGGGAACCCTGCAACATGTACAGTTCGATCAGCTCTTTTCTGTTAGCAAGCCACTATTGGTGCTTTTGCTAACCCTAATGCCGGATACTTACTGGTAAACTTCATTATCCTTAGCCTGTTCCAACCTCATCACAGTCATTACACATGAGGTGAATTCCCACCTCAGATATTGGAGAAAGCAGGAAGGTCCACAACTGCTCCAGCCTCCCTCAGCCATATAAGGCTTTGCTTCACTATTGCACTACCTCTAAATACCAAGCCTCTGAACAAAATCCCAGAATTTTGCGGCTTTGGGTGGCAAATTCCGCAGCACAAAAAGCAACATTTGCGACCCAAAATCTCCTAATACGGTGTCTTTTTGCGGTGGGCAAAGAATGTGCCGCCACCAAAATACTGAAGGCTTGTGCTCTGTCACTGATGGAGGCTTTGTAATGTCACAGTCTGTAACTTGGCACAGTCTCCAGCAGAGCAGAGCCTGGAACCGAAGGTTGTCTGATACCAAAGAGAACAGGTTACAATATGAAACATGCTCTTTTTGGCCTCAGACAACTTATGCGTGCAGGGCAGCAGGGGTGAAGGGGTTGAGGTGCCGGCAGAGAAGGTTGAAGGTAGGTTAAAAATAAAACAATAGGAGACCTGGGAGGTTAGGGGTTAGTCTGCAGGCGGCACACATACATGTGAGGCGGCAGGGTAATTGCTCAGGAGTGGGCTAGCTGCATTTCAAAGGCAGGCAGCAGAGGCATTGAACACCTATGCTGTCTGCTGGCTTGTTGCTCACCCTCTCTTTACTGGCTCAGTGGCAGCACAGAGCCACTAAAGAGGGTGAACGGCAGTTTTTTAAAACATATTTTGCGGGCACTTTTGTAAAAATTGCTGCATTTTTACAAAAGTGTCAATTTTGCTAAAATCGCTAAATTCTGGGGGTGTGTCTAAAGGCCGGAAGGACCAGTAGGGTTGGTGGGTGACAAGGACATAACGAACTAAGGATAAGGAAATTTTCCGGTAAGTATTCAGGCATTGTTTCCACATCTTGATATCAGAAACATGACAAAGACTTTCATACACATGCAATTAACAGCAGAAATAACCCATTTTAGATCTCTCCTAGGCAGTCATTGTCCTGTATCTTTGAGACATGCTGTGTTCATGAAATTAAATTAAATGGGTTTTTATAAAGTGCATGGCTACTCTGGAGCATCCCAGCGCTGAGCGGATAAACCAGAGGGAGCAGCCACTAGTTATGGGAAAAGCCAGGTTTTCAGATGCTTCCGAAAGATGGAGTGAGAAGGTTCCCTACGGAGGTGAAGTGGGAGGGAGTTCCAAAGCTTGGCGGCATTATATGAAAAAATCCTGCCTCCACTTCTAGCTCTCTTGATTCTGGGCACTTCTGCCAGATTGAGCGTGTCTGAGCAAAGGTTTCTGGAGGCTTTATACGGGCGGATCAGATCTTTAATGTTGGGAGGTCCGTTCCCTTCCAGGGACTTGTGGGGTACGCACAGGGCCTTGAAGTGTATTCTCTCCTGCACAGGGAGCCAGTGCAGGGAGCGCAAAGCAGGCTTCGCAGAGCAGCGATAGCTGGTGCCAGTAAGCAATTGTGCTGCCGCGTTCTGAACGATCCGAAGCCTAGCAACCACTGCAGTGGGGGCTCCCGGATAGAGGGCGTTGCCGTAGTCTATCCTTGATTGAATCAGAGCCTGTCAGTAGCTTTTTCGCTGGGAAAGGGAGTAAGGGCAAGACTTTGCGGAGCATTTTAAGCAGGCCGTAGCATGAAGTAACCGTCTTCCTAGCCTGGGTTTTAATGGAGACGTCTTGGTTGAGCCATGTGCCTAAGCTTTTTATTTCTGGCTTGAGACCGGGGCCGGACCCATGCAAACTGGCCAAAGGTCCTTGAGGCTAATACTTAAATGGTTACCGAGCATCATCAGCTCGGTTTTGTCGCCGTTGAGCTTGAGATAGGAAAGGCTCATCCATTTAGCCACTTCCTTCAGACAGGAGTGGAGGTCGGTGGGTGACTGACCAGCTTGATTCAGTGCTACGACTAGCTACGTGTCATCGGCATAAGACACTATATGGATTCCAAAAGGGCAGACAACGTCCACCAGTGGAGCCATATACACATTAAAAAGATTCGGACTCAGGGAGGAACCCTGAGGGACTCCACACTGCAAGGGTAGGGGATCCGAGGTTATATCATCTTCAAACACCTGAAAGCATCTTCCTTCCAAGAAGGACTGCAGCCAGGAGAGAGCTTGGCCAGAGACTCCTCTATCCACGAGACGGTGAGCTAGAATGTGATGGTTCACCGGGTCAAAGGCCACGCTCAGGTCAAGGAGCATGATCGCGGATGAGCCTCCTGAGTCAAGAATCTTTCTCGATTCTTTCACCACTGCTAACAGAGTGGTCTTGGTTCCTTGGCGTGGACGGAAGCCTGTTTGAGATGGATGGAGTAAGTCATGAGCCTCGAGAAAAGCAGAGAGTGAATGATTCATATGTTTTTCTGCGATTTTGCTCACTCCGGGAAGGATCGAGATAGGCCTGTAATTCCCTAGGTCATTAGGGCCCAAATGGGGTTTCTTTATGAAGGCTTTGACCATGGTTCTCTTCCACTCCAGGGCAGGGGGACCAAGCCTGAGGCGAAGGAAGCATTGATCACCCTGATGATGATATGGGGGGGGGGGGGGACAACCAAAGAGGATACCATTTTCAACACGTTAAGAGGTGCGGGATCAAGAGGCGATCTACTTTTCACCTAGGCTAAGATAGGCAGGAAGGAATCCAAGGTCAAAGGGGTAATGTTCTCCATGAGGGGCGTTCTCGGCTCGACTGGAGACTGTGCTGTTGGTAATGAAAGCATTGACCTTCGCGGGGAGAAACTTGAGAATGTTATGCACTTTGGGGAAAAAAGAATTGTGCAAGGTCCTTACACTGGCGTCCGGACGAGTCGGGAATTGTTGGTGGGTCAGGGACTTTGAGTAATTTTTTTGCAATCTGGAATGTTTCCCCAGGGGAGTTGACAGCAAGGGCAATCTTTTCCTGAAAGAATAGAGCTTGGGCTTTAGGTATGGACTTTAAGCTCTGTCCATTTTCCTGCACATCTTTTCAATTCGCTCCTGTTACTGTCCTTTGTAAATGGTGGTTTTTGATTTGTTAATATGCTTATTAGTCCCTCCTTTGTACTTTTTTTTTCTCATGTTGCAACCTCCTATGAGGACTACTCCTCTTACATGTGTTGTTACTCGGTATGTTATTAATTATACTTGTGAGGACTCTTTTTTTCAGCTGTCTAGCAGCGCTCCTGCTCAGCTGATGGCTGCCTTTTCTTTCTTCAGCCTGCTCACCTCTGAGCTTCAAAGTCAGCCGTTTTCATACTCTATTGCTTTCTCCCTGCTGATTCACATTCGAAGCCCACCCTCTGAGCACAAACGCAGCGTTTCCCCCCCTCTTTCTGTTTGCATCTTGTCCACGCTTGCACGCAGCTTCATTTTTTTACGCCACCACAAGAGCCAACCTGGGAGTTTCAAAGTTGGCTGCTGTCATGAAATATTACTTTCATCCTCCCTATTTGCGTGAGCCCTCCCCCCACACTCTGAGCTCAGACGCAGCGTTTCCCTCCCCCAAACCTTTCCATGTGCATCGAGTGAGGCACCATCCTTGTCATTTTGTCAAAGAGGGGGATCATTTAGGCCTTTTTTTACAGGCGAATCACTAGGGTATCATTTTTTCTTTATGGTTCTTAGAACGCTGCGGTGAATGCCAACTAGTACACTGCAAGCACACTTACTTTTTGGGGCACTTTAGAAGAGCCCCTTTTCTTTTGTAAGCTCACTGCTGAGACTTGCACTTTTCTGAACAGCATTGGTGTTGGGAGCTTCATACATTTTGCCCTTTGTGGCACACTTCATGCAAGCTCAGTACTCACTGCTGGGCTGGCCATCACTTTTGTCTTTTCTACTGATCACTGACTTCGGGGCTGTTGTGTTTTCTTCTCTGAACTCACTGCATGGATGCCCATTTTGTGCCAAACTACTGCAAGAGTGGTCACTGTTCCACTACTGGTTAGAGTGCCTTGCCCGCTCCTACTACCCTGTTGTGTGATGTCCTGGCTCACATATGAGTGATGCCATGAGTGGGAAAGGGTGATGCATGCTTTATTTATCATCCAGAATATAGTCATATAGTACACGCATTACTGCCTTCTCTCCAGTGCTCAAGTATGTGCTGGTCTCAACTGTTTAAAGACAACTGGCAGACATTCACTGCCCCCACACCCCCATCTGCTGCCATAGGTCTATGCATTACAGGTGAACAAATAGTGTAAATGTAAATGTATTGCAACTTATATAGCGCACGTATCACCCGAAGGCATCAAGGCGCTTGCTTAGGGAACCCGTCCTGGTATTCCCCTGTGAGATACCCCGGCAGGGTATCCACAAGGTGAAAGCCAGGCATCCCGCCGCGAGGGGCCGTAGTGGAGATTAAGCAAGCTATTGCCCAGAGTCGCAGAGTGTGACCCCGTGAGTCGAGTAGGCACCGGAGCGAGAATTGTCCAGTCCGTGGAATTTTTTGAGCCCGAGTCCCGCCGAGGCGGGGAATCGAACCCTGGTCCACGGCCGATCTCAGCTTCCGGGTCTGCCGCCTCTAACCACTGAGCCACGCTTCTCCACACAGTCTGCCTTCTGCCGGTGTTGTCTGACTTGGCGGGATGTGTGTGCCTAGTGGCCTTTGGTAACGCCTGCACTAACCCCTTCCCCAGACCCTAGATTTACCCAGCTGTCTCCTTGACCGATTATTTAACTACAATGGCCCGGTCCCATTTCTGTTCTACTGTCCTGTACATTGGGCTCCATCTCTGCCTCTCTTTTCCAGATGTGGTGATTTCTTTTGACCATAGCTCTACCTCTCCTTCTTGCAAGTTCTTTAGCCATGTGTCACCTCTATCCCCTCTCAATAGTCTATTTTCTTAGCAGAGCTCTTGATTACCTGAAGACACCATGGTGGTCTTCTCCTGGGGCACCTCTGTTTTCCTTAGCAATATGCCTTGGGTATGTTTTTCTCCTACAGATCTGTGACTATCCCTGCACTTCCAGTAATCCTCTTTCCTCTTCATCTGTTCCATTTCCATGTACCTCTGTTCCCCTGTCTTCTCCTTGTGGTTTCTCTTTTCCTGCTTCCATGTCACACCTTGCTTCTGAATCTCAGCTGTCCAATCCTTGCAGCAAGAAAATAGACAGTTTTGGTCTTTGTTCCTATTGCAGATATCTGTATTTATCTTGCAAGCGTACACGTTCGTATCACAGCCTCCGGTGGAGCAACGGGCTACATTTAAATCAAGCTGCCTTGCTTTCAAGGCACTGTATTGCAAGAGCCCTAAGTTCGTCAGTGACATGGTCACGAAGCATGCACCCAGACGCAACTTTCGCTCCTCCCACCTACACCTACTGTCCACCCCAGCCTTCAAACTCAACAGACAGGGAGGTTGCAGGTTCTCCTACTTAGCCCCCAAAGTTTGGAATTCACTTCCACTGTCAATCAGGAGCTGTGACAATCTACTGTGCTTCCGAAAGGCCTTGAAAGCCTGGCTATTTAAACAAGCTTACTAACAACCTGTACGCAACACAATCAAACAGCATTCAGCGCCATGAAACCTTTGGTGACCGTGCGCTTTATAAGCTTCTGATAACATAACATAACATGACATGTAATCTTAATTCTTTTTAGGTCTCGCCTACCCTGTGCTTGCGGTGTCTCTTCAAGGCATGCTGTATTCAGGATATGTGCAAAAGCAACAATTGATGGGCAGAATGCAGAATAATATCACACATTCACCCCAGTACAGAGATCTGAGCCTAAAGCCATAGTTTTTGTGCTCACCATGCCATTCCAGTTTGAACCCAGCCATATGCAAATCAGTCTTGGCCCTGTGCCCAATGGGAACAGTCCAGCCTGAACTGCCAGGACAGGTCCTCCATGGACTGGAAACAAGCAGGTCCCCCCTGAACTGCAGGAAACAAGCATCCTAGGACCGGTTTTGGGGTTTCACCCCTCATCAGTCAGGATAGCTTGACCCCAGTGGCATGGAGAGCACGGGACCCAAGTCTGGGCATACCCGTCTCACTCTGGGTGACAAATGTAAAAACAATTGATGGACAGGATGGAGAACAATGTCGACATACCTCGATGTCGAAATACCCCGAAATCTATCCCAGACACATGGGCAACATCTGTTATAGTGCCCATTTTCAAAAATGGAGATAGGGGGGATCCGGGGTGCTACCGACCAATCTCTCTAATAGACTCTGCCTTTAAGATCTTGGGCAGAGTACTATTAACTAAACTGAGAGCAAACCTGGAGCTCTGTGGGGGTCTCGCAGAGATGCAATATGGCTTTAGGGAGAAACGGGGCACCCTGGAGCAATGCTCAAACTTACACCTCCTAATCTCCAAGTACACGGTGGCCGGGGAGGGGTCAGTTTATCTGGCTTTTATGGACCTCTCCTCGGCCTTCGACCTGGTAAATAGGTCCAAGCTTTGGTCCCTACTCTGTGAGCTTGGTATCGAGGATTCTTTGGTGGCACTCATAGCAAGCTTACACCAGGGGCTCTCTGCGAAGGTCCGGGTTTCTAGGGAGGGGCGATGCTCAGACAGCTTCAGGTCAAAGAAAGGGGTGCGCCAAGGTTGCATCTTGGCCCCCCTCCTATTTACTATCTATATAAATGGCTTGGGGAAGTCCCTGGTAGCAGGTAACGCAGACGTCCCTCGGGTAGGTGGGAAGCAGGTCCCGGCTCTCCTATACGCGGATGACGCCGTTCTCATCGCCCGTACGGGCATTGGACTACAGACCCTTTTGGACCTATTTGGGTCTTTTATGGGAAACTTAGATCTAAAGATTAATGTAACTAAATCACACACAATGATTGTGGGCCCACAGAAAAGTAAATCGCATACAAAAACCTTTACTTGTAAGGGCAAGGTTCTCTCCAGGGTCCCTGTTTTCCCATATCTAGGGATCCTGTTTGATGAGAAAGGCACCTGGGCCCGCAGATCAAGGCCAAGAACATCTCTCTAGCACGGTCCACAGCAGCCCTAATGGCCTTCACGAAAAAACTAGGGGCCAAACCAATGGAAGCTGTGTCGAAAGTCTACAAAAGCAAGTGTGTTTCCATTGCTTCATATGGTTCAGCTCTTGGGGGTATGTTAACTTGGATAGTCTCCAGAGGGTAGAAAACAAGCTTATCAGACGAATTCTATCGGTCCCAAATTCTACACCCACCTACTCTATACACGAGGAAGTAGGCCTACCCTACATTATAGATGGACTGAAAATGGCTCCTTTACTTTTTTGGGCTAATATCTGGTTAAATACAGAGTTGTCTTTAAATCACAGTATTCTTAAAGATGTGATTGCAAGGGAGGGGGCAATGAAAATACTGTGGCTGAAATACATAAAGTCATCATTCGCTGCCCTTGGGAGACCCGATCTATACACAACACCTTCAAATATCAGGAGGGCAGATATTGTATGGATAAAGCAGGAATTCCAGGGGAGGGCCCGTCTAGAGAGAGAGGAGCTTGAAGTTAACAAACCATCAGTAAGAGCACATTTGGTCCTATCCTCTTCACCCACTATGGAACCATATTTGCAATTTGTAACTAAACCCTTGCACAGATTTTTATTAACCAGACTTAGAATGAACCTGATCCACTATTCACTAGGTCGTTTTCCTGTGTGGGAAAAACCAGAGCATGCACCACCTTGTGAGTGTGACCAGTTCTCCAACCAGGACACCCTTCATTTTATGTTCTTTTGTGGGTTATATAATACGGAGAGGGGAAAATATCTAATACCTCTTTTAAAAACTATGGGCTTTATACAAGTGAGACCAGCTTTACTTTTCCTTCAACTGTTACCAAATGCACATGTCACTTTTTGTGTTGCAAGTTTCCTTACAGCCGCTTATAGAGGAAGAAACAAAAGAATCCCTAGAACTGTATTGTTTTAAACTAAAATTGCACTAACATATTAATTTTTAATCTAATTTTAAATACTTTATGGCGTTTTAATATTTGACTTTTTTAAGATGTGTAAATAAATGTATTGTGGGTGCTTTCAAAATATTCTCAATGTATGCATTACCTTTGCCTTTTATGATTTTAACAAAAATCGAATAAAGTGTATTTTGACTGACTATCCCAGGATGCTTGTTTCCGGTCCAGGGCAGACCTGGTTCGGCAGTTCGATCTGGACTGTTCCCATGAGGCACAGCGTCAAGACTGATTTGCATATGGCTGGGTCCAAACTGGGGTGGCGTAATGGGCAAAAGATTGATGGATTTAACCCAGATCTCTTGACTGGGGTAAATGTTTGAATCATTCAGCATTCCGTCCATCATTTGTTGCCGTTAAAGTATTTAGGATATGGGCATTAAGCGCCGCCTAAGTTCCGAACTGCCATATATTTTATTGGCTCTTGTCAGTGTCTTTTAGAAATCTTTGTATTACATTGGTTTATTGTTTAGTAGTCCCTCTTTAGTACCTCCCTCACTTCTGTTGTTACCTCCTATAAGGACACCCCCTCTTACATGTGTTGTCACTTTTCTCAGTGCCACCTGGCTTATGGGGCCGCTGACCTCCCTCATATGGGCTATGACCTGATAAGTGCAGAAGACATCTACTCAAGCCTTACTTCAGAGATGCAGTCGCCAGGATCTCCAACTGGACTTCTCTCCCTCCAGGGCTGTCCTTATTCTTACAGGGCACACTCGTCTTGGCAAGCAGCTGAGAGGCAGGCCGGCCTTTGCCTCCAGTCCTAGTCATAGGCAGAAGTCTTGCAGAGCTGCTTCTCGCACAGCCCAACTGACTGCTTGACAGCTGACAATTTTGAGGGACTCAAGTTCACATTCTTATAGTCCATTTCCAGATACCAAATGTGATTTAGGGTCTGAGTTGTTAAAGGTTGTGTTATGGATATCAGCTTCCTTTTGAAGTGCCCTCTCCTCTGCCCTTCCTCCAGAAAACAATATGTCACAGCATGAGCGACTCCAAATCTGATAGCCCAGCAACAACTAAGCCTGTGGGAGTGACTAGAGGTTCACACCATGATGTCAGCCACAGTGATGTGTATCATAAGGTTACCCCAGGACTTCAGCCTGACACTGTGATTTTCTTATCAGCTGCATTTCCTTCCTGAGATGTATCAAGTCTCTTTTCCAGTGGCCTCTCTCTGAATCAAAGAGCACCCTTTAAAGTATTCTGCAGAGCCTTGCTCTTCCTTTTTCCAGTGTCTCACCCACCTCATAGAAATGCAGCAATCGACGAACTTTTGTGGCGGGATTCCTCTACCTCCTCATGCCCCTGCAGTCAGCCCTGGGCCTTCCAAACAGGTACCCAGAATCTTCCATGTATCATACCATTCACAGGCATGCATACACCCATGAAAAGCATATAACCTACACCCTCTACACAGCAATACATATTTCATGTATTGTGCCATTCACAGGCACACATACACCCACTACATGCATATAACTGACATGCACTGCCAAGCACTGCATTATTTAGGTATTGCACCAATCACAGGAACACATGTATGTACCACATCTGCCTACGCAGCATCAAATACCAGTCCGATGTAGACCAAGGGCAAGTTGAACTTAAAATGCAGCTGAACTTTAAATTAGTTAGCTTGTAGGCCTCACTTCAGTGACTCAAGTAAAAAGGCATGTTCATTTCTACTCGTCACTACATGGTATGCTGCCGCCACTGCACTCGTGCTGTTTAACTTCTGGTAAAAGCAATCGTCTTTCACCACTATGAGGGTAGCGCTTTGGGATCCTCGTTCTAGTCTAATTAGATCGCAGTCCGTGAGACAGAATTATGCCATGGCTGACACACGAGTCTTGTTTGCCAATGACAACAAAAATCAACACCTGGGATCCAAATACCATTGTAGTTGGGGGGACACAGGGTACACGTCCATCGCAATGCGGGAGTTTTTTCAGCCCCAAGAGAAGCTATAGGATCTACATCACCGATTGGTCCCTATGATTCAAGCATTCCTATACTCAGAACAAGACTGCTCAGTCTCCTATGATACAAAACATTTTTCACCCTCCCTCAATTCCTCTCACAAGCAATGATGTAACAAGCATACATGTGGCATATTGCTACATAGGTTCCAAATTCTCATCATCGTTTCAGCAATTGGTTATGACTTCGAACATCCACAATCATGTTCTTTGGAAATTCGACATCTAATCACTTCTTTTAATTTTTGTAGATTGAACAAGACGATCGTCAAAGACTATGCATTAGATTCTTTAAAGATATCCTAGTTACACTTTGTGTGCACTCTCTACCAGTAAATGGCAACAACTTTCCACGCTTGCCTCGCCAACTCGATGTCGACGATCGCGAATGAGGAAAAATCTCGCCTCGAGGTGGATTTTACTCGTTCTCGCTTGCCAACTTGATGGTGACGAACGTGAGTGAGGAAAAAAACTCCGCTCTGCTACTCGAAGTGGAGTTTTTCGTAACTCCTCGAGCTCCATGTAACGCTGAGTGCGGAAAACTCTGCAAACTCGCGGAGCAGAGTTCATCGCCCAGACTTAATAATCACCTGCAACAATAGGCCTTTTGCCACTCTAATGGACTATTATTTCTTATTTACTACCCGGGTCTCCCATTCGACTTTGAAATTTGGTTACTTCATATCACCATGCTGCTGGCTGTTCTTTAACACATTTTTGTATGTTTATCCTCTTACATGTACAATGTTCACTATTTACACCTTTACTTTGCTTCTCTGTACAGCGCTCTGATACCATGACACATCATTTTCCCACTATATCAAACTTTTCAAATAAAAGTAATTAAATAATATAAATGAGCAACAGAACACGCGTGCATTGCTTCAGCAATAGAGAGATACAACATTCTAGACTTTCTTCCAAGCACAGCACTTGTGATGGCCAACTGTTGATACCTGGCTATGTTCAGAAACATCTAAAAGCCTCCCTCCTACTTCTCTACATGAATCAAGTTTCATCTCTCCTCTGCTTCCTTAGTGTTTATTTTGTGAATTAATGTTTTACTCACCATGTTAGCTTGCATGTTAAATTTGTAATGCTTACTTTTCCAGAATATTAAAGGAATGTAGCTCACTTCTTTTCTAGAGGTGCCGTATTTTCCGTGTGCAGAAAAAGTAAAAGTTAAAAAGCGTAAATGCAGGTCTCCTTCTCCCACCCTGGCACATCCCAGTGGATTCGTAACACCATGCAAAAGTATGCGTTGAGGGGCACTAGCGTGTGTGGAAATCTAAAAAGTGCACAGAATTCCAATGTTACTGGCAGATACTTTGTAGATTCCCAAAGTCTGGATCTGTGCAAGTTGTACACATAAATCATGAATGCATAGGATTCCAACTTCCAATATTGTATTGTAAATAATGCCAAAGGATGATTGATGCAGGTGTAGCATATGAATGCGTTACTCAGTCTAAACCTAATTTTGAAAATGTATACTCTCTTTCTTTCTTTGACAGTGTTATCGATGCTTCCTACTCTGAGAGATACCCTTATGCTGCAGCTGAATTCAGAGAGCCTAACATCACTGCTAAAAAAGAGGTGAATGGTTCGGTTAGTCTTATTTGTTTGGAAAATGCAATGGGGAGTTAGCTTCAGTTGGTGCAGCATGAAACCGTTATGTTGCAAGGCTTTTCTCCCCTTTGTTTTAGGCCATACTTTGTTTTTTGTAAACATACATTCGGCCCAATTCTCAAAGGGCAGATACAAACTCTGAAATTAGGTGGTGTTGGTTAATCCTATGTCTAGTGTAAATGTCGAACCATGTTAGGGTTTTTAAAGAATTCCTGGAAATCTACAGATGAAGATCTCCTTTCCAAAATGTATTCATGTGGATATTCAATTTTCTCCACCGGCTTAAAACGTGGACATGTTTGCTTCATTTTCCCCACCTGGAAATGCACCTTCCCCTGCCTTTCACAGGAGTACATTTTTGTGAGGTTTAGGATAGGAAAATACCCTTGGAATGCTTATGCCAACACACAAGTGTCTGGATGGTTACTGTTTTTGACATCACCCCTTCCCCTGTACATCCCCCCTATCACACCATACTACATTTGCACACTTGATGGATTTTCCACTGCTCGACGTGAAATTTCCACATATCCTGACCTGAAGTTTACTAACATAATTGTTGATTTTTTCCACCTACCTCCCAATTAGGTACACAAAAAATGTTTGCGGATCAGCCCTTTTTTCTTGTTTTAATTTTCCTCGAAACCTGAAGTTATGTATCTGAAAATGTTATTAAATGTAAGGCTGTGGACTAACTTTGGTTGGGTAACCATGGGAGAAAAGAGCTGAAGGGTAATACATTCAGTTGTTTGCCCAGCTATAGGAAATCCAAAGAGTTTTCTTAGGTTTTGGGTTGAGAGGTGTCTATTTGAATTCTTTGAGGTGTAGAATGCAAATAATTTTTGTTTTCTTTCTTAAAGGCCTTCAAACAAGCTAGAGATATGGGAGGATTTAAAAATAATAAGTAAGTGAGAGTTCAGTAATCCATCTACATTTTGTTAAGTAAAATGCATGCTTTTTATATTCATATATTCTGTTACATCTTTAGTTTATTTATATTCTCGAGTCGATGAACACCTTCCTGATTTACAACATGATTTGTGTCCTTAAAATCACACCAGGAAAACCATAACCGGTTTAACGTGCACTTCATATTTCATTTTTTTAAGCTGCGAATATTTCATCCCTTTTTTCGTTTTAGTAAAAAAAGGTCTTCTCACTCCAATTCTTTACAACATGCACAACCAGTGAAAACGAACCCGATGCTACTCTGCCAAACAGCGTTTCTGTGTTTGAGATTGTACTAACAAGAAGGAGAATATATTTGATATTTCTAAGCAGCAATTAACACCCAGTGGCACATGTACATAATTTGTTTCCACTGCATCAGTGGTATATTTTCTCTCCTGTTACGGAGGTAGGTGGGACAGTGTCTGAGGCTGTACATGTCTTTCTGGAGTGGATGGTAGCGCTCTGGACTCTCCAGTCCGGTGTGATTTGGCGAATTAGGTGGCTGTCTGCACAGCTGTCCATCAGTGGGTCATTCTCCCCTTCAGCCATATGACTGTGGACGGGTAATACAATGTCAACATTGATGTAGATACTGCGTTCTTCAGTTCTAATCAAGCCTCTGTAGACAAGGTTTTGTTGGTGATTTTTGCTTTGGCCTACTTCCACAGCCCACACCTTGCTGTTGATTGTTGCATGATGGGAAAAAGATTTGTATGAGGCATGTGAGCAGTAGATCACATGCTTTATATACTCCTGCCATCTAGTGTTGGGTCCGGATGTTTGCAAGTTGTTTTTGTTCAAAAAAGTCTTTCCAGTCACAAGGTAGGTGATTCCTCCTTTCGGTGATAGTGCGCATGGGCATTGACTCCTTTGTTAGATTGTTTTTTCCACCAACCGGTTTGGACGGGTATTGTTGCGCTCTGCTTTGGGATCGATCCTCGGGTCCCCCCTCGGTGCGTACTTCTCTCTATCTCGACGGTATTGTTCTCGAACGCGCTTCTCTCTCGGCGGTTCATATAAAAACTCAACACTTCGACATTTCGGTCCGAAGATTTGCTGGCGGCCTTCTGGCCTACCTGCATCCGTTCGGCCCTTCGTCGATGGAACGGACCCCATTTAATGTTGGTTGTCTGTGCCAAGCAAAATATCCATGCACAGACTCATCAGGTGTGTAATTTGTGCTTGTTCCCCGAGTACAAGGAGCAAGACTGCGTCGCATGTTGATCCTTCAGATCAAGGAAAACTCTCCGTGATCGCCTGGCTTGACGTCGAGAGATGCATCGGTTGGATGTCACACCGGATCTTTTCGGCGAAGACTCCGAACAAGAAGATGTATCAGCGGCAGAGGAAGAGCTGGCTTCGTCTGCGTTTGACTCCGGTTCAGAATTGCAGATTGACCTCGAGGACAATGATGTGCCGCAGAGGCAAGGGGACGTGAGTACTGAAGACACCTTATCCCCCCCTCCCATCGTCCCTAAAAAATCGAAGGCTTCGGCACCACCTCCGCCTCAAGGGGAAAGTCAGCACCGAGAAGAGGTTTCCCAGGCTCTGCCTTCGGGCTCGGCACCAAAACACTCTAAAAAGCCTTCCGGCTCGGGACCGAGTCAGCCAAAGCCTACTTCCGAGCCAAAAACTTCGAGCTCCAAATTCAAGATCCGTTCCAAACCAAAAACTTCAGATCCGAAATCTTCGACACCGAAACCCTTGGAGTCGAAACCTTCAGCACCAAAAGGACTTTCCGGCTTGGCTCTGAAAACTTTGATGCCGAAAATCAAAGTCTTGCCTGAAACACAACCGGATCCAAATAAAGACACTGTACCCATTAAATTGGATCCCAGACAGAAGAAACTGTATATTCATCCAGACACAGGACACATTCATGCTGAATCACCATCCAAGCACAAGCTTCCCGATGATGATGACCCATACAAAACTCCTTGTCCACACATTTTCATCTCCTTTTCCTATGATGATGACCCATACAAAACTCCTTTTTTTCATCTCCTCCTCCCTCTTCACCACATCTTGATCCATTAGATATTACACCTAGTCTGTTTCCTCCACCTCAACTTGACACAGGTGACACTGACGAAGATGAGGCACAACTACCAGATCCTTGGACAGATTACACCACTGATCCTCCACAAGATACAGACCCAGATCTTTATCCTGCCAGGCCATCTCCACCGACGATAACCTGTCATGCCAACTGCCTATTGCCAGGAAGGCAGAATACCATGGGGTGGAGCTACATAAAGAGTCTTTAGATGAAGATTTTCTCTTCGACACTCTAGGAACACATCAATCTAATCAAACACTCCCTATGCTCAAGGGTATGTTAAGACACAGGACGATATTTTTATAGACCCTGTCAGTGCTAGAATTCTTACTCCTAGAGTAGACAAAAAATATAAACCTTCCCCCACAGATCCCATTTTTATTAAGTTACCACTTGACTCTTTAGTGGTATCAAATGCCAGAAAGAGAGCTAATCCTCAAGCATCTGGGGATGCCCCTCCCCCAAATAAAGAGTCAAAGCTTATTGATGCTTCGGGCAAACGCGTAGCGGCGCCAGCAGCTAATCAATGGCGTATTGCTAATACGCAGGGTCTACTGGCAAGGTATGATAGAGCCCACTGGGACGAAATTTAACAATTGCTTCAGCTTCTCCCAGAGGAACATAGGGGAAAAGCTCAGGACTTAGTTCAAGAAGGGCGGGAAATTAATTTCTAATGCATCTATCAGATGCGCTCTAGACGCAGCTGACACCTCAACTAGAGAAGTAAATACCAGCATCTTACTGAGACGTCATGCTTGGCCACGGATTTCAGGATTCAAGCCTGACGTCCAGCAATACATACTAAATATACCTTTTGATAAAAAACACCTTTTGGACCTTGAAGTCGATCCAGCACTGGAAAAAAGGAAAAAGGACATTGACTTGGCAAAATCGATGGGAGTGCTTCAGTCTCCCTCAAATAGAGATTCCTTTCGGCGCTCCTTTTATAGGGGCAGATCCAAGTCTGCAGGCACTGTCAAGAACACTTCCTCATTCAAAGGCAATTCCCAATCCTCCTTTACAGGAGGATTTTTCAGAGGGAGTTATAGGGGAAACAGTCCTAGAGGCAGAGGTAAAAACACGACACCTCGCACTTCCCCTTCTTCAAGCAAACAGTGACTTTCCAACACTTCCCGACGACTATTCCACACCTGTTGGCAGAAGACTTCAAAACTTTGTCCCAATTTGGAACTCATTAACACCTGACAAATGGGTGCTTGTAATTATTCAACATGGTGTGACAATCCACTAACCCCATCGACAACAAAACATGAATCAGACCCCGACAATTTACCCCCTTACCTGTATCCCTGGCCTCGTCTCCATTTTCAGAGCATGCCTGTGGAAAGGAGCAGGGACTATCCCTTTAAGGAAAGCACGCTTGGGGTCGCACTTCCTGGTCATGTGACCAGGTCAGCTGATTTTCCGCCCACCCCCCCCCCCCCCCCACCCCACGGAGAACTCTGAAGGAAGTCCGGGGCATAGCCTTCTCACAGGAGATATTTATTTTATTTTATTTATGTTCTATGATTGACCTTTCGCTGGGACCTCGCCCTACAAGCCGAAAGGGAAAAGGAGGATACACAAAGGCGAACACACTACCCTCTGACGTAAGAGGGAAGAGAAGACGAAGCCTGTTCCCCTCTGACCCAAACGGAACCTTCTGCCCCCCCTCCTTTTAAAGACAGTGAAAGGACAAACCAACCTGACTGTATACTGTTCCCTGATAAAGAAGTCTGAAAACTGAGATAAGTGTCCCTGTGCGCTTCTCCACCACGCCACACGTGTTGTTAGAAGTGGCATTTTAATGCCCCACAAGGAGAACAGCTATGGAGAACTTAATACAGCAGCTCATACATAGCCAGGAGTAGCTGGAGTGGACAGTAGAAAAACAGATGTCTGCTGCCCAAGCCAACAGGGAGTTGTTTAGGGAGACGATGCTAAATCAGGCGGAGAACATGCAGAAGGTAGCTGATGATAGACTGCAGTTGTTTACTTAACTATAAGCCCGTGCTGGGATGGGCCCCAATGTCTCCTTGCATAAGTACCTACCTGGAAAAGATCCTGATGCATTCCTGTGAATTTCGAGAGGGCGGCCAGGGCATCGGGATGGCCAGAGGCCAAGTGCCCCTTTTTTTGGCACCCCTCCTCACTGGGAAAGCACAAGCTGCCTGTCAGGTAGCCTATGCCAATGGTAACACTCCATACAGTGAAATACGGTGCATCATATTAGACCACTTAGGCCTGGATTTAGAGGCCTATATAGTGCGGTTCAGAAAGAAACGGGGTACTCCCGCAGAGAATCCAAAGACCTTTTTTTAAGCTCAAAATAGCAGGGGACAAGTGGTTGAAACCACAAACTAATACCAAAGAAGAGATCATGTCTCCGATCTATCTTGAACAGTTCTCAGAAGCACTACCTTGTCCCATTCAAAGGTGGCTCAAACAGCACAACCACCTAATGGTGGACCAAGCTGTAGAAATGGCCATTTCTTTTTTTAGGGCCCAACCCCGTTCCTTACCAAAATGGACTCTGAGAAGTCAATTTTTACCTCCCGGTCCCTCAGGGAAAATCGAGAGGAAAATCCCAAGACCCCTCCCGGAACCCACAAAATCCCATCCGCATTCGCTCTGAACCTGCCCCCAACAAGGGTCCTCAATGTTTCGAGTGTGGTGATTGGGGCCACATCGTCAAAATGTCCCGGCAAGAAACCCCAGGACGAACCCATGGATGTTAGCTGCATACCACGCTCGATTCTCTATACTGAGAAAATGGACCCAGCTTTTACGTAAGTGTGCTTGTGAAGGGTATGACTGTAAGGCCCTTATTAGATTCAGGCTGTCACCAGTCCATTATACTCCAGTCCCTCGTGGAGCCATACACCCCCATGACAGGAGATAATGTTCCCATTAGGTGCGTCCATGGAGACATCTTCAGTTATGCCTTAGTGCAGCTCCCTATTTCTTTACCAAATGGCTATCTTGTACAAGCCAAGCTAGGGGTCTTGCCCTTTCTTCTTGAACATCTGATCCTGGGGCAGGACAATCCAGCGTTTCTGGCTTTGTTGAGGGATAACATACAACCTTCAGATTCTCAAAGCCCAGTCCAGCCGGCACTCCTCACTCAAGCCCCGTGGCTTTCCGACAGGAGTTTCAGGTACAGCCAAGCCCAGGACCCCCACCCTTCAACCTGCTTGGGAACATGCCTGCCAGACCGCAAACACCCCAGACCCCAGTTTCCCCTTTTTCCGGATAGAAAAAGGTCTCCTATATCGGGTTAAATCTACTGGGGATTTCCCGCAGTTGGTAGTCCCACAAG
The DNA here is from genome assembly GCF_964261635.1 of Lissotriton helveticus. Classification (NCBI taxonomy): domain Eukaryota; kingdom Metazoa; phylum Chordata; class Amphibia; order Caudata; family Salamandridae; genus Lissotriton; species Lissotriton helveticus. The sequence goes on along the minus strand of NC_136067.1, from coordinate 1,269,076,563 downwards.
ATTTTTGGGAACAAGTCTTATTCTATGCACACTCACACTTGTTGGCAGGACACAGGGGGGCACAAAAGACCATACAGATATTGCTGCAACACTTTTATTGGCCAGGTATCTTTTCGCACGTCACCAGGTTCTGTCATGAGTGCGAGGTTTGCCAAAAGAAAAATCCATACAAACCGCCAGCCGTTCCCCCTCCAACCACTTCCAATTGTCGGTCAGCCTTTCGAACGGTTGGGCATGAATCTCATCGGTCCCCTGCCTCGCACACAAAAGGGTAACTTCTACGCCTTAGTTGTTGTGGACAATGCCACTTGGTATCCCAAAGCTTTCCCTTTGTGTGCTCCCACAACTCAAGCCATCAGTGATGAGTTGCTTGAACTGTTCTCTCGGGTTGGCTTCCCCCGTGAAATACTCACGGACCAGAGTTCCCCCTTCATTTCCAAATTGATGGCACAAATATGTAAATCACAAGACATATCCCATATAAAGATGTCAGTCTATTACCCCCAGACTGACTGGTTGTGTGAACACTACAACACTACCTTAAAGTTAACACTAAAGAAGCTGTTGAGCGTTGAGGTAAAGGAATGGGATATGCACTTTCCCCTGGCCCTATAAGTCATCCGAAGTCAACCCCAAACCAGTCTGAGTTGTTCCCCTTTTCAACTCCTTTATGGCAGGGAACCCCGAAGCCTCCTGGAAATAACAAAAGAAGTGTGGGAGCAAGAGAAAGGAAGAAACCAAAAACGTTCCTTGACTGTACCCAAAACCTACATACCAAATTACACAAACTGAGAGAATTCGCTGACGCCAATTTAGAGCGATCCCAGAGAAAGCAACAGTTCTACGACAAAGGGAAAAAGTAGAGGCATCTAAAAGTAGGGGACTGGGTTTTGGTTCTCATGCCTTCCGCAATAACCAAGGTGAGGTCAGAATGGCAAGGACTCTACCGAGTCGTGGATATAAGAGTTAACATCCCATCATATTCAGGTTACGTCTAAACGTACACAACTATACCACATTAACCTCTTGAAAAAATGGCTAGGTCCTCTTCCTAAAGACCTACACACTGTTGTCCCCGTGCTAGACCATTCCTCCACTCTTCAGCACCTGGTTATCAACCAGGAGCTCACCTCAGACCAAGAAAAGGCGCTACTAGACACCCTGCTTCCTTTCGCTTTTCTGTTTTCTGACCTCCCCGGGCGGACTACAATGGACGAACACTCCATCACCAGACAGCCAGGCAAAACTGTAAAACAATAACCTTATTGCATTCCTGCTGCTCAAAGAGAAGCGATAAAACAGGAGGTCGTGAACATGCTTCCCCTAGGTGTGATCAGACCTTCACAAAGCAAGTGGTCGTCGCCCATAGTACTAGTGCCAAAACCGGACGGCTCTGTCCAGTTTTGCATCGATTTCAGGGCGGTTAACGCTATCTCTAAGCGTGATTCATATCCACTCCCTCGTGTGGATGAATTGATCGAAAAACTGGGGGAGGCACAGTACATCACTACCCTTGACCTTACGAAGGGCTACTGGCAGGTGCCCCTTAAGCCACAGGACCAAGAAAAGACAACCTTTTCTACTCTCACCGGCTTGTACGAATTCACTGTTGCCCTTTGGTTTACACAGGGCACCTGCCACATTTCAGAGGCTGATGAACAGGGTTTTGTCATCACACCATGCTTATTCGTCCCCCTACCTTGACGATATCATTATATACAGCCCTACCTGGGACTCACATCTTCAGCACTGCTGTGCGGTCCTACTGGCCATTCAATCAGCCGGCTTACACATAAATGCCAAAAAGTCAAAAGCTGGCTTCCAGAAGGTTAAGTACATGGAGTATCTATTGGGGAATGGGCAGATAGAACCGCAACAGTAAAAAGTGAAAGCCATCGTGCAGGCCCCTTTCTCTAAAACCAGAAAGGAAGTCAGGGCCTTCTTGGGGCTTCTGGGTTATTACAGAAGGTTCATCCCTCGGTATTCCGAGCTGGCCACACCCCTCACCAATCTACAAAAAGGGACAAAACAAAAGACCTGTTACACACACCACCCGAGGCAGTACGGGCCTTTCACCTGTTAAAAGGTGCCATCTCTACCAGCCCTGTACTGCGGTCTCCAGACTTCTCTAAACTCTTCATACTCCATACTGACGGTTCTGATCATGGGGTGGGAGCGGTGTTGTCGCAACAATCCCCTGAAGGCGTTGAACACCCAATCCTGTTCATAAGCTGCAAACTGTACCCAAGGGAGCAAAGATATCCCATAATAGAGAAAGAGTGCCTCGCAGTGAAGTGGGCCATAGACAAGCTGCGGTACTATCTGGAAGGTTCCCATTCCACCCCCCGCCCCCCTTTGGACAAATCTAAAGTACGGTGTATAGCCTTCTCACAGGAGATATTTCTTTTCTTTTCTTTATGTTCTATGACTGACCTTCCACTGGGAGCTCGCCCTACAAGCCCAAAGGGTAAAGGAGTATACAAAAGGCGGACACACTACCCACTGACGTAAGGGAAGAAGACGAAGCCGGTTCCCCTCGGACCCAAATGGAGCTTTCTTCCCCCCCCACGCCCCCCTTTAAAGACAATGAAAGGACAAACCAACCTGACTGTATACTGTTCCCTAATAAAGAAATCTGAAAACTGAGATAAGTGTCCCTGTCTGCTTCTCCACCACGCCACACATGACTATTGCCTGGAGCTTACCAACAATCCTCCAGACATTCCTCCTCGGTTTCACAAAATCACCAGCCCACCAGCACTTGCTTCAACAAGAAGTGCACTCTTTATTACTCAAAGGGGCTATAGAACTAGGCCCACTTCAATACCAATGGTCAGGGGTTTATTCCCTTTACTTTCTGATTCCTAAAAAGGACGGCTCTTTGAGACCTATTCTAGATGTCAGAACATTTTCACATGGTCACTCTTCAACAAATACTTCCCCTGTTGCAGCAGGGCCACTTTATGTCTACGCTAGATCTAAAGGACTCCTACTTTCATATTCCAATTCATCCCGCTCATCGAAAATACCTCAGATTTGTGATAGCAGGCAAACATTACCAGTTCAAGGTACTTCCACTTGGCGTCACCATGGCCCCCAGTGTGTTCACCAAATGTCTCGCTGTAGAGCCGATCATCTCAGAAGACAACGTATACATGTCTTCCCTTACCTGGACGACTGGCTTAATAAAGCAAACACTTACCAGACCTGTATACTACACACCCAGGCAACAGTACATCTGCTTTATCAGTTGGGCTTCACAATAAATGCACAGAAATCTCACCTGTGTCCAGCACAGGTGCAGTCTTATCTAGGAGCTTCCCTCAATACTCTCAAAGCTCTAGCCACTCCCAATGTAGCCAGGATTCACAATATTCAGGCCACAATTTTACAGTTTCGCCCCAATCAATCATTACCAGCCAGAGTCTTCATGCAACTATTGGGAATAATCGCATCCTGCATTGCAGTCGTACGTCATGGAAGCCTTCACATGCTTCCTCTTCAGGAATGTCTAGCACGTCAGTGGAATCAATCACAGGGTATATTAACCGATCTAGTGTTGGTAAACAGTCGCACCCATCGCTCTCTGTAGTGGTGGAACCCTCAAAACTTAGGAAAGGGGCGGCCCTTAATAAACCCTATTCCACAGATTGTATTGACAGCAAAAGCACTCTAACTGGTTGGGGTGCTCATCTTCAACATCACACGGTACAAGGACTGCGGTCAGACAATCTCAAACGCATCCACTTCAACTACCTAGAACTGCTAGCAGTGTTTCTAGCACTCAAAGCTTTTCTCAACCAACTTCTAGGCAAGACTGTCTTAGTCCGCACAGACAACATGACAGCCATGTATTACCTACAAAAAAAGGAGGAACACACTCTCACCAACTGTTGCGACTTGCGCAAAGCATTCGGAATTGGGCGATTCACCACAAAATATATCTCCTAGCAGAACACCTTCCAGGAGTAGACAATCAGATTGCAGACCTGCTCAGCAGATACAGGATGCAAATCCACGAGTCGGAACTTCACCCCCAAGTTCTTCTTCCCTACTTTCAAAACTGGGGATTTCCACAAATAGATCTGTTTGCTACAACGCAAAATGCCCAAACTTCACATCCAAGTTCCCACACCAAGCCTCCAAAGGCAATGGTCTATGGATGAATTGGTCAGGGATATTTGCTTATGCTTTTCCGCCTCTCCCACTAATTCCGTTACTGGTTCGGAAGCTCAGACAAATGTCCCTCACACTGATCTTAGTAGCCCCCACTTGGGCTCGCACTACCCTGTTGGAACTCTCAGTAGTTCCACATCAAAAGTTACATCTCACACCCTCTCTTCACTCTGAGCCATGAAGAAATCAGACATCCAAATCACAAAGACCTCAACTTAGCGATTTGGCTCCTGAAGTCATAGAGTTTGGTTATTTACAATATCCACCAGACAGTATGAATATTCTTAAAGAGGCTAGAAAGCCCACTACTAGAGCATGTTATGCTGCAAAATGGAAACGGTTGGTTGTCTATTGTAACAACAGCCATATCAATCCACTTGATGCTTCAGTACAGAACATCATTTGTTATCTGTTGCATTTACAGCAATGTGGATTACCATACATATCCATCCATTTACATTAAGCAGCAGTAGCTGATTATTTGCAAAACACACAACACTTATCCCTATTCAGAGTACCAGGGATTAAAGCCTTCATGGAAGGATTAAAAAGGGTAATGCCATTAATAATTCCCCCTGCTCCAGAGTGGAACTTAAACATAGTTCTTACAAGGCTAATGGGTCCACCTTTTGAACTAATGCACAAGTGCCAGTTGCAATTCCTGTAATGGAAAGTAATTTTCCTCATAGCGATATCTTCATTAAGGAGAGTTGGTGAGCTTCAGGCATTGACTATACAAGAGCCTTTCTTTCAGCTACACAAGGATAGAGTGGTTCTTCATACTAATCATAAATTTCTCCCTAAAGTAGTTTCTGCTTTTTATATTAATCAATAAGTTGAGTTACCTGTTTTCTTTCCTTAACCTTATTCTGTAGCAGAACGAGCTCTACATACATGTGATGTTAGACGGGCTATACTTTACTACATAGAAATAACCAAAGAGTTCAGGAAAACAAAACAACTATTTGTTGCTTTTTCTCCACCTCACAAGAGCAATCCTATTTCTAAGTCCGGTATTGCAAGATGGATTGTAAAATGTATCCAGACATGTTATACTAAAGAAAAGAGAACTTTGTTAGTCCCACCTAGGGCACTTTCCCTCTTGCAAAGTAGGGGCTACTGTGGCCTTCTTGGGAAATATCCCCATAGCTGACATTTGTAAGGCAGCCACATGGTCTACACCGCACACATTCATCAAACACTATTGTGTAGATGTGTCCTCAAGACAACCGGCAAATGTAGGCCAAGCAGTACTTAAAACACTATTTCAAACAACTACAGCCACTACAAGTTAGGCACCGCTTTGGGAGAGAACTGTTATACAGTCTATGCAAAGCATGTGAACTACAGCTCACATGCCTCGAACGGTAAATGTTACTTACCCAGTAAGCATCTGTTCTTGGTATCTAGATCTGTAGATTCACATGCGCCCACCCACCTCCCCGGTCTACTGTAGTGGTTGTAGTTCTTAATTTACATTAATATGCATGGTCATCTCTATTCTACACTTCCTAACTCCATTTCTCACCCTCTGTGGGAAAACAATCCTACAATGGAGACGATGCCCATGCGCACTATCACCGAAAGGAGGAGTCACCTACCTCGAGACTGGAAAGACTTCTTCGAACAAAAACAACTTGCAAACATGCGGACCAACACTAGATGGCAGGAGTAGGCAAAGCATGTGAATCTACAGCTCTGCATGCCAAGAACAGATGCTTACTGGGTAAGTAAAATTTTCCTTTCTCACTCAGCATGTTGCTGCTCCCCAGTCTTTACTGGTTCTTTTTGTGTGACTTGGTGTGATCGAACGGCCGGTGGCTTTCCCTTGCACTTTACCTGCCTTCCAATTTTCTTGCTGGATTTCCCTTCCCTGCTAGAGATTTTACTGGACAGGGTGGACCATCCGTAATACCCAGTGTCACCTTTTCATGTACTGCATGTTCCGGGGATTATCTGCCTAGCCCATGTCTCTCTTGCTTTTTCACAACACACTTGTAAAACTTTTGGCGCTGCACAGCCAAGGAGAGTGGAGCTTTTATGGTGTCATATTTGGATTTCAGGTGCTCCTCCATTTCTGCTGGTGTGGCCTTGCACCTGACCCTGCTGCTGCTACTTCTGTTTTTTCTTTGGGGGTTAGCTATTTCCCATAGGTGGTTCTCGGTCAGTGGTATGATGCATCATCTATACTCCCTTCACCTCCACCCACCACCACTGTGCTGCTGAGGCTCCATCTGGTGTTTCTTTACAGCTCCTGGGCTGCAGCAGCATGTTTTATGGGTAGTCTGTAGTTCTGCATATTTTGTGTTGCAGTGAGAGCATTGCTGCCTAAAAGATAGCACTGTTCTCCTAGGGGATCAAATTGTTAAATCACATTCATTTTCAAGTGTGCCGTCTTTCAGCTATTACACTGAGACCCAGGGTGTCTTTAGGCTTGAAACAATGTGCCTGGCCATGGTCAGGAAGCATTAACTTTCAGCAATGCATGCCTTTTGAGGCCTGAGCCTTTGAGGCAGTTATACTCTTTACAAGTGGGCTGGTAATTACTTTGGTCACCTGTTGATGGTTCTGCGATTTAAGGTCTGCACCTGTTGACGCTTTCCAGTTTCTGGGATACTTATGCAAGCTGCTACTGAAGCAGATATGCCAAGCATCATAGGGGAGATAGCTCTGGTGTCTAAAGTAAACTTCAGGAGGATTTATGTCATTTTTGCAATAGCGCTGCTGTCTGGGTCAGGAGCTGTGGGCCATATGCTACTTGACAATTTGCTTTGGTGAGGTTAGTCTAGACTTGTGAGGTTACAGGCCATAACACTACCATGTAGGAGTTTTATACTTGCGAGATCTGAATATTCTTAAGATTGACCTTCCATGTGAAGAGTGTGCACCTTTTATGCTATCTAGATTATGCCCCTGATGGTTAGTACGCTGTTCCGTGCCAATACCTGTTGGTCTGTGTGCCTTCAATATATCTCTGCTTTCCAAACATTCAGCCAGTCAGATCTTGGTTTCTTCCAATATATAACTGACCTGTGTCTGCATGTCACTCTATTTGTGTTGTCCAACTGCATTCTGTGTATGTGTCCCTCTCTGTCTACTGTTTGCATATTTATGGGTTCTACTGTCTGTTATCTGTTTGTGTGACTCCACATACATCAGACGACGGTTACACATTACAGCACAAAACAACAAATAACAGTCACCTAAAGCAGGCCAGACCTAATAGCTAGGACAATGCTTTTTCGCAGTTTATAGTCCAGTATAGAAAGGGACAAGCTTTGTGTAAATTAGCCCATGCCGTCCTCAATATGGGCTTTCTGGTCTGCACTGCTAGGCCATGTTCTAGCTGTATAAGACCAGTAATCTTGCAAGCATTTCAGACATTTTGAACCTAGCGAGAATTTATTTGCATATCTTGGCCTTGCAGTTTTTTCTAGATTGCTCCCTTTGTGTAATCTGGTATTGCTTGTCATTTCACACTGACTTTCAAGTGAAGATTAAGACTCATAAGCTGATGAGTACCAGAGTTAGAGTGATAGGTTACACAGTGAAATCTCTGGAGGGGGATTGCATGGTTTTAAACTTTAAACAATCCCAGATGTATAAGCTCCTTGCTAACACATCTGAGTAATAGGAGTTTGGATAAGGGTAATATAAAGGCAATCCCTTTAGGCTTTTTTTACACTCTCCCCCCCCCCCTATTAGAATTTATCGCAGACACTCGGCTAGCCCACATCCAGCACCCACACAATCGTTTACCATCCATGGTGCCCTTTGCCCATCCTAATCGATTTGATGTCCTATCCTGTTTAGCAGATAATGATTGAGGTTGTAAGGAGTACCGGGAGGGGAGGCTTCTTCTGTGGCTTCAGAAATTCAGAACACAGAAGTTTACATCTTCTGAGGAGTACAGTGATACATCTGCAAGGGCTCACAAAAGAGCAAGGCCCCATGATTAAGGGTCGTCTGTCACCAAAAATGCTTAGGGCAGCCAAACACCTCACCAGGGACCATCACCTCGACGACGGCAATAAAAATTACAAAAATGACCTTATGACCTGAACTAACTTCCCCCAGCAAGGTCTCTTCCCCCAACTCACCTGCTAGACCAGGAGGAGTCAGAAGATGAGGGCCCTTTTGGAGCAGCTCACAGCCCATCGGAGCACCAAGTTAAATATCATGATGATGACATCAAGGAGGAAGAACAGTATTATGGACATTGTTATAAACCACATGCAAAGCAGAAGCATTACGATCAGCGATATCGGTACTATACTGAACCGCATCTCAGATAGGGTGACATCCAAGTGCCAATGTCAATTTTGCAAGATTTACAGGCCATGTTACAAGATTATCGGAAAAGATTCATTGAATCTCCCTAGCAACAACGTGGCTCCACCTCTGCTTACATCTCCTTTAACTCCAAGTCCTATTCCTCCATCTATAACACCTCCTTCCAACGTAGCAGCGCCACCAAGAGAAGACCCATCGTTATCAGAAGACCATAGAGAAGGCAGCAAAATTGGAGATCCTCAGCCTCCCCGAGATGAATGGGAGGATTACCCGATTACCTCATCTCATCTACATCACTACCAACACCACAGCCTGTGGACTCTCCTCCGGAGGACATTGGAGACTTTCATAATTTAATGGACTGGTGCAGACGAGCAAATCAGTCCGAGCCATCCCCATTATAGATTATGTATGGGAGGAGGGAATTAAAATCATGAGGTACCCAGCAATGGTGGCAGTGGTTCTGCCATGCAATGACAAAAAATTCAGGGCTCCAGAAGATTCTCCCGCTTGTCTCACAGGACATCCCATCCCAAACCAGATTCGTTATTTTACAAGCGGCACAGCGCCGCTCTAAAAATCCTTCACTCCCATCTCTATGCCACCAGACAAAGAGGACAGGCGCTTGGACAGCATAGGCAAGAGGTTCTCCACCACGTCTGCCATCGCTGTTTGTGTGGCCAATTCCCTGGCAATTCTAGATCGCTATGATAGGCACATGTGGTCTGACATTGGCGCCCTCATTGACCTAGTGCCTGAAGACAAGAAGTTGAAGGCAAGAAAGATCTTCCAAGAAGGCGGGTGCACATCATCCGGAATAATAGACTGTGCAGTGAACATAGCTTCCTCTGGCTTTTGCCAACTGGCAGGGGCAGAAGTCTTAAGAAGGCAAGGCTGGCTCAAGGCAACAACCTTCAGGCCGGAAGTGCAGTCCAAAATCCTGTATATGGCCTGCGATGGGGAAACCCTATTCGGAAAGAGCATAGATGATGCTCTGTTGGCCATCAAGACTGACACGGCCAGATCGCTAGACACTCTGCAATTCAGAAAGATGCCCTTTCGAGGAGCACAAGAAAGAGGTTTTTCGACCTACTGTTGGGAGCGCTGGTATCCTCCTCTGTATCAGCCCTTCCACTCACAGTACAGAGCTGCTCACCAGCAACAACCCTACCATTAACCCCTTCGCTGCTAGGCTTTTTCCCCTCCTGTGCTAAGGCTTTTTTTGGCGTTTTGGGGTAGTGCGCGCTTAGGCCCTTGTAACTTTTTGACCACATAAGGTATCCACGCCAATTTTGCGTCCTTTTCTTCCAACATCATGTGAATTCTAAAGGCGCCCAGGGTTTGTGGATTCCCTTGGAGGGGCCCCAGAAATTAACCAAAATATAGTGAAATTTTTGTTTTTTTCAGAAAAATTGGAAAAACGGGCTGCAAATGAAAGCCTCTGAGTTTTTCCCTGAAAATGTTATCAAAAAAGGGTTTGTGGGGCTGAAATCTCCATTTTCTCAGCTTTTAGGGAATGACAGTCTTTTGTCAGAGAACCGAAATTTTTCACACAGTTTTGGCATTTTTCTGGGACATAGCCTATTTTTGCTATTTTTAGAGCTTTCCACCTCCTTCCAGTTAATGGTAGAAATGAGTTTGAAAGCAATAATGGATCCAGGAAAGCTGTACATTTTCGAAAAGTAGACAAAATTCTGAATTCAGAAAGGGGTCATTTGTCTAAATCCATGAAGGTTTCTTTACAGAAACTAACAGTTAAATATTGGAATAATTGAAAATTTGTTGAAAAAAACAGCCTTTTGTCTCAACGTTGTCACCTAAAACTTTTTCTAATTTTGACAGCTCTTGGAAAGCAATATACCGTTACATCCGTTAGACCTTCCTGGTTGTGGGGATATATAGGACTTGTAGTTTCACCAAGAACCCGACGAACCCAGATCCAAAAACTGAGCAGCAACATGCAATGGTATTTTTTCATTTACTGGGTGTACAGCATTTTGTCTTGGAAAATGTATACATGGAAAAATCTGTATGAAAGACACCTATGTATTTCTGAATTGGGTACAAATTATAGAGTTCAGAAACAGTATATAATTGCACATTTTCAAAATTGGGAATACTCATACTAGCATGAGAATTATTGGTCATTTTTCAAAAAGATTTTTTTTTACACAATGTCTTTCATTGAAAGGGAGAAATGCATGAAAGCTCAATTGGTAATAACAGTTGATTTACAAATCTGAATTACCCCAAGTCTCCCGATAAAAACGGTACCTCACTTGTGTGGGTCGGCCTTGTGCCTGCGACAGGAAACGGCGCAAAATGCAACGTGGTCACACCTAAATTTTGCAGTTACAAATTGACCCTTTTTTGGCAAAGTGCCTACCTGTAGTTTTTGCACCCTTGCTCTGCCGGCACCTAGGGAAACCTAGCAAACCTATAGAATTTTGAAAAGTAGACACCCAGGGGAATTCAGGATGGGGTGACTCGACTGCCTACCACCAGGTTTTGTTACCCAGAATCCCTTGCAAAGCTAAGAATTTGACAAAAAAACACATTTTCCTCACATTTCTGTGGTGGAAAGTTCTGGAATCTGCGTGGATCAACAAATTTCCACCCACCCAGCGTTCCCCCAGGTCTCCCGAAAAAAATGGTACCTCACTTGCGTGGGTAGGCATAGTGGCTGCGACACGAAACAGCGCAAAACGCAACGTGGTCGCACCTCAATTTCCCAGTGAAATCTTGCGCTTTTTGGACAAAGAGACTACCTTTTTGTTTTTGAGCCCTAGCCCTGCCAGCACCTAGGGAAACCTAGCAAACCTATACATTTTTTAAAACTAGACACACAGGTGAATTCAGGATGGGGTGACTCGACTGCCTACCACCAGGGTTTGTTACCCAGAATCCCTTGCAAAGCTAAGATTTTGACAAAAAAAACACATTTTCCTCACATTTCTGTGGTGGAAAGTTCTGGAATCTGCGTGGATCAACATATTTCCACCCACCCAGCGTTCCCCCAGGTCTCCCGAAACAAATGGTACCTCACTTGCATTGTTAGGCATAGTGGCTGCGACATGAAACAGCGCAAAACGCAACATGGTCGCACCTCAATTTCCCAGTGAAATCTTGCACTTTTTGGACAAAAAGACTACCTTTTGTTTTTGCGCCCTAGTTCTGCCAGCACCTAGGCAAACCTATACATTTTCGAAAACTAGACACCCAGGGGAATTCAGGATGGGGTGACTCGTCTGCCTACCCCCAGGTTTTGTTACCCAGAATCCCTTGCAAAGCTAAGATTTTGACAAAAAAAACACATTTTCCTCACATTTCTGTGGTGGAAAGTTCTGGAATCTGCGTGGATCAACCAATTTCCACCCACCCAGCGTTACCCAGGTCTCCCGAAAAAAATGGTACCTCACTTGCGTGGATAGGCATAGTGGCTGCACCAGGAAAAGGTCCAAATCGTACGGTGGTGAATTTAAAATACCCTGAAGCAAAATAACCTTGATTTTTTTTGGGGGGGGGGCACCTGAGTTTTTGGCCCGGGGCTCGGTGGTATTCTTTGGAAAGTACCAAACCCGAACAGTTCTGAAAACTAGACACCCGGGGGAGTCCAGGGAGGTATGGCATGCGTGGGTCCCCCAATGTTTTCCTACCCAGAACTCCTTGCAAACCTTAAAATTAGGTAAAAATATCACTTTTCCAAACTTTTTTGCGTGGGATCTCCGTGCCGGCAAAAATGTCCTACCACCCAGCGTTCCCCTTGTTCTCCCGAGTAAAAGGATACCTCACTTGTGTGGGTGCCCCAAAGCAGAACAGGCCAAAAATGAATTTTGAAAAAAGTAGTATTTAAGTTTTACAAATTAAGCCCGCCTACCTTAGTCACAGGCCTTTGGCCCACCCACACAAGTGAGGTATCATTTTACGCGGGAGAACAAGGGGAACGCTGGGTGGTAGGACATTTGTGCCGGCAGCGAGATCCCACCCAAAAAAGTAAGGAAAAGTGGGTTTTTTAACCTAAATTTAGGTTTTGCAGGGGTTTCTGGGTAGGAAAACATTGGGGGACCCACGCATGCCATACCTCCCTGGACTCCCCCTGGTGTCTAGTTTTCAGAACTGTTTGGGTTTGGTAGTTTTCAAAGATGCCCGCCAAGCCCCGGGCCAAAAGCTCAGGTGACCCCCTCAAAAAATAAGATTGTTTTGCTAAAGGTAATTTTTTGGTCTCCACAGTACGAATTGGGCCTTTTCCTGTAGCAGCCACTATGCCTACCCACGCAAGTGAGGTACCATTTTTATCGGGAGACCTGGGGGAACGCTGGGTGGGAGGTAATTTGTGTGAGCCCAGTGATGCCACGCTTTCCCACACAAAAAAGTGTGAAAAAACTGTTTTTTTTCAGCTAAAATTGAGGTTTGCAAGGGATTCTGGGTAAAGGAACGTTGGAGGATTCACGCAAGCCATACCTCCTTGGAAGCCCCCGGGTGTCTACTTTTCAGAAATGTGTGGGTTTGGTAGGTTTCCCTAGATGGCCGTCTAGCACGGGGCCAAAAACCCAGGTAACCCCTCTTGCAAAAGCTGGTGGACTTGACCCGATAAAAATGGTACCTCACTTGCGTGGGTAGGCATAGTGGCTGCAACAGGAAAAGGTCCAAATCGTACGGTGGTGAATTTAAAATACCCTGAAGCAAAATAACCTTGATTTTTTTTGGGGGGGGGCACCTGAGTTTTTGGCCCGGGGCTCGGTGGTATTCTTTGGAAAGTACCAAACCCGAACAGTTCTGAAAAGTAGACACCCGGGGGAGTCCAGGGAGTTATGGCATGCGTGGGTCCCCCAATGTTTTCCTACCCAGAACTCCTTGCAAACCTTAATATTAGGTAAAAATATCACTTTTCCAAACTTTTTTGCGTGGGATCTCCGTGCCGGCAAAAATGTCCTACCACCCAGCGTTCCCCTTGTTCTCCCGAGTAAAAGGATACCTCACTTGTGTGGGTGCCCCAAAGCAGAACAGGCCAAAAATTAATTTTGAAAAAAGTAGTATTTAAGTTTTACAAATTAAGCCCCCCTACCTTAGTCACAGGCCTTTGGCCCACCCACACAAGTGAGGTATCATTTTACTCGGGAGAACAAGGGGAACGCTGGGTGGTAGGACTTTTGTGCCGGCAGCGAGATGCCACCCAAAAAAGTAAGGAAAAGTGGGTTTTTTAACCTAAATTTAGGGTTTGCAGGGGTTTCTGGATAGGAAAACATTGGGGGACCCACGCATGCCATACCTCCCTGGACTCCCCCGGGTGTCTAGTTCTCAGAACTGTTTGGGTTTGGCAGTTTCCAAAGATACCCGCCAAGCCCCGGGCCAAAAACTCATGGGAACCCCCTTGCAAAACCAAATTGTTTTGAATGAATTAAGTTTTCAGTTGGAGAACGTGCGATTCAGGGGACAATATCGCATGAAAATTGTGACAGACAATTTCAAGTTTGCAAGAGATTGTGGACAAAAAACAACAATAGAATTCACCAGAGAGACATGACCATATACTACCATGAATTACCAATAATATCTACATTTAGAAAGTTATTTATAGCTATAATATACACCATAACTGAGTTACTCAAAAGACAAAGAATCAAGCACGGGTATCTATTCCTCAAAGACACACACATACAGGTTGGATTTGGCACGAGGGTGTGTGATGGTTCAGTACATACAATTTTATTAACATGATATTTCAAAAAAATGAAATGCTCTGTTAATAAATAAATGCATAAAAACCGAACCGGTGACTCGCAACTCGTGAGCTGTAAAGCCACGACAAGGCACCAACCGTTTTACAGGCCATTCACGCACCTTTCATACCTGATACAAACCAGACCACTGACACCATCTGGAAGAAAAGCAACACATTACAACAATCACAATAAGGGACAAGGTACACCCTACTGCAGAAAGAGAAAGAAAAAAAAATGTACTGCACAGCCATCTAATCCGCAAGCACACACATACTGGTTGGATTTGGCACGAGGGTGAGGGATGATTCAGTACATACAATTGTATTCGCAAGTAATTTCACAAAAAATGAAATACACTGCGTATAATTGAAAGTATGATTAATTGAACCACTGACTCACAGCTCGTGAGCTGTAAAGCCACGTCAAGGCACCAACCTCTTTACAGGCCATTCATACACCTTTCGTACGTGTGACACATTCAAAACATTCACACCGCCAGCCGCGGACCCATCACATTTCAACACTCACACCAGCAAACAGCGCCATTCAAGGGCCCATCACTTTCACACGCCCACATTTCTGACACTGCAACTACACAAAATGATGGACTGCGTGGAGTGTCACTCAACTAGCAGTGTGTGTAGTGACCAACAGAAAGTAAGTACTCACACACCGCCAGCCGAGCGCCAGTCCACCCACACCACCATCCAAGCACCAGACCATGCACACCGCCAGCCAAACACCACTCAGCGCACTCCGACAGCCAAGCACAACTCCGTGCACAGACAGCCAAGTACCACTCCACACACTCCACCAGCCAAGCGCCACTCCACACACACTGCCAGCCAAGCACCACTCCGTGCACAGACAGCTAAGCACCGCTCCACGCACACCATCCAGCCAAGTACCACTCCACACACACTGCCTGCCAAACACCACTCCACACACACCACTAGCCAAACACCACTCCATGCACAGACAGCCATGTACCACTTCATTAACACCACCAGCCAAGCGCCACTCCACACACACCGCCAGCCAAGCACCACTCCGTGCACAGACAGCCAAGTACTACTCCACAAACACCACCAGCCAAGCGCAACTCCACACACACCGCCAGCCAAGCACCACTCCACACACACCGCCAGCCAAGCACCACTCCATGCACAGACAGCCAAGTACCACTCCACGAACACCACCAGCCAAGCGCCACTCCACACACACCGCCAGCCAACCGCCACTCCACACACACCGCCAGCCAAGCACCACTCCGTGCACAGACAGCCAAGTACCACTCCAAGCACACCACCAGCCAAGCGCAACTCCACACACACCGCCAGCCAAGCACCAGCCGGCACACACCACAAACGCATTTAGAATTCTTTTTTTGAAAATAACACTAAACAAATGGAAATACCTACAAATCAGCTAACACAAATTCTTAAAATAAAAACTTTGCACTAATGCCAATCCTTGAAACAAACTAAATTTTTTTAACAGAATGCAGACCAGGCAATTCACTTTACAGCTCATTAAAGCTCCCAAAACTTCTTTTGCGTGTGGTACGATTTAAAACAAGCTGACAGACACAATGCAGGCTTAGGACAGTCAGGACAGTATATACGAGACTCCTTCCGTACGCCTCTTCGCCAACAGACTCTGCATCTTCTAGTCGGAAAGTCTCTTGCGGTAGTGGAAGGAATAGATTCAGGAAAGTGGCAATCTTTCAATCTAGCCACTTCCTCCACCACTCCAAATCTAGGAACACTTGCCTGCTCCACAAGTACAAGGCTGCCTATTATAGACTCCTGAAACTTAACAAAAGACATCTTCTCAGGACAAGACTTCTGGTACACAACGAAAGCATTAAAGGATGCCAAGTGGAACAGATGGATAGCCAACTTCTTGTACCAACGAAAGCCTTTCGAAGAGCAGCATAAGGTTCCAACCTCTGATCTACTCTGTCAACACCACCCATGAACTTATTGTAAGCTAAAATGCACACAGGTTTGCGCACTTCAGCATCCTGACCCCAAACAGGCACAGGTTCTGTACTTTCATCGTGGATAGTAGTCAGCATGTACACATCTCTCTTGTCTGAAAACTTCACAGCTAGAAGCTCCCCACATCGCAATGCCGTAGACTGTCCCCGCACAAGCCTTTTGCAAACAAGTTCCTTTGGGAAACCTTTACGGTTACTGCGCATTGTGCCACAAGCAACAGTGCTCACTTTGGCCAACTCCTTGAACAACCGCACACCAGTGTAGATGTTATCTACATATAAATGATGGCCTTTATTAAATAATCCTCTACCTAGTTCCCACACAATTTTCTCAGTCACTCCAAAAGTAGAAGGACAACCAGGAGGGTTAATGCTGGACTCCTTACCAGTGTACACCCTGAAATTGTAGACATATCCAGTCTCACTGTCACACAGCATATACAGTTTGATTCCATAGCGTGCCCTCTTACTAGGAATGTATTGCCTAAAAACCAAGCGGCCCTTGAACAACAGCAAAGACTCATCCACTGCAATTTCTTTACCAGGGACAAAGATCTCAGAAAAACGATCAACAAAGTGATCAAGGACAGGCCGAATTTTAAACAAACGGTCACAATCAGGGTGATCGCGTGACAACGCTAAACTATTATCAACAAAATGCATCATCCGAAGAAGAAGCATATACCGATCACGACTTATGACTGCTGGAAATATAGCTGTTGCCATCAAGGGACTAGTGGACCAATATGAAGTCATTGATGGCTTCCTTAGCAAGCCCATCAAAAAAGTTAATCCCAAAAACTTCTTCATCTCTTCAACATTTGTGGGAGTCCACCGGTTGCTCTAGAATAGGGCTTAAGTCTGGCACTGTTGGCCCTCAAAAATTGTTCTGCATACAAATTGGTTTGCTCAACAATCTCTTGCAAAAACACATCGTCAAAAAACAACTGAAAAAAATTTATTGGCAGAAAATTCTCAGTATTCACTCTACACCCAGGAACACCAGTGAACTCTGGCAATGCCGGCTGCACCAAGCCAGGGAGAACCCAGAGGCCATCCCTATCAACGGGGGGAGCAGCCACCCCAGCCTGCAGCCCAGAAGCCTCTTGCTGCTGTTCACCAACGGGAAGCCCAACAGCCACAGATACTTCTGGCTGCACAACACCAACAGAAGACATAGCATCCCCAGAGGGCTCTTCCTGCACTACACCAACGGGAAGCCCAGCAGCCTGAGATGCTTCTTGCTGCACTACACCACCGGGAAACCAAGCAGGCCCAGATGCCTCTTGCCGCTCTACACCAATGGGAAGCCTAACAGCCACAGATACCTCTGGCTGCACAACACCAACAGAAGACATAGCATCCCCAGAGGGCTCTTCCTGCACTACACCAACGGGAAGCCCAGCAGCCTGAGATGCTTCTTGCTGCACTACACCACCGGGAAACCAAGCAGGCCCAGATGCCTCTTGCCGCTCTACACCAATGGGAAGCCTAACAGCCCCAGATGCCTCTTGCTGCACTACACCAGCAGGAAGACGAAAAGCACCAGATGCCTCTTTGCGCACCACAGCAATGTGAAGCCTTTTGGGCGCAGGCTCCAGCCCACATGCCTCTTGCCGACGTAAAAAGAAAGGAAACCTTGCGGCCCTAGGCAGCAGCACAGGTGCCTCTTGGCCCACTACCGGCACCTCAATGTCCTCCTCTAACATAGGCCCTTCATCAGCACTAGAAGAAGATTCATCATCCGATGATGATGATTCCATGCGAAGAGAAAACTCACTGCCTGAATCTTCTGCCCCTACCTGGGAGTCCGAATCGGACTCAGTCTCTGAACCATGGTCAGAGGAAGACTCAAAAAGCAAACCAAGAGCCTGCTGAGCAGTAATCCTGCGACTAGCCATTATCCTTACAAAGCAAGAAGACTGCACACACAAGTGAACAACAACCTACACTGTGCAAAGTAAGAAGTAAACAAGGTAAGGCTTTCACAAAAAGATAAATACAATCCAAAACAATTTTACTCTTACCAAATATAGCTACACTCACCAGCACCTACTCTGCTGAGACACAGCAAAAAGAAATGATATCCCACTAGAAAGATAAAAAGAAATGACAGATTAGAAAACAAAGTGCACATCAAACACTAATAAAAAAAAATTAAAAAAAAACCACAGAGCCACACAAACTGCTAGAAGTACAACCTTTTTCAAAAAGACAAACATCAAGGGAAAGTAGTACAAAATACATTCACTTACCAAGCACAAGCAACTACACAAGCTGCAAACAGACACGCAACCTACAACAATCCAAACAGCAAAAGCCTGGAACAAGACAAAAATAGAGAAGAAAAAATAATTACTACCACATTTCACAAACAATATAACAATTGAAACAATAACACACAAATTTGCCCCCCAAATTTAAATTCAGCCAGATGGGCCATCAAATAGGGCTTAGACCAATTGGGATTAGATGAGGTTTAACATCAAGACATTGGTTAATTTTTTGAATTTTTTTTACTGCCTGACCCCTTTGGTGCCAGTCAGTCTTTTGCTCCTACCAGTACCCCATCACACAGGGGCAGTAAGGACATTCATACACCTTTTGTACGTGTGACACATACAAAACATTCACAGCGCCAGCCGCCAGCGTTATTCAAGGGACCATCACTTTCACACGCCCACATATCTGACACAGTAACTTCAGAAAATGATGGACTGCGTAGAGTGTCGCTCAACTAGCAGTGTGTGTAGTGACCGACAGAAAGTAACTACTCACACACTGCCAGCCGAGTGCAAGTCCACCCACACCACCATCCAAGCACCAGACCATGCACACCGCCAGCCAAACACCACTCAGCGCGCACCGACAGCCAAGTACCACTCCACACACACCGCCAGACAAGCACCACTCCACGCACACCGCAAGCCAAGCGCCACTCACCGCCAGCCAAGCACCGCTCCACGCACACCATCCAGCCAAGTACCACTCCACACACACCGCCAGCCAAACAACATTCCACACACACCACCAGCCAAACACCACTCCGTGCACAGACAACCAAGTACCACTCCACACACACCATCCAGCCAAGCACC
The DNA here is from genome assembly GCF_964261635.1 of Lissotriton helveticus. Lineage (NCBI taxonomy): Eukaryota > Metazoa > Chordata > Amphibia > Caudata > Salamandridae > Lissotriton > Lissotriton helveticus. Next base: position 1,269,057,271 of record NC_136067.1, on the reverse strand, counting down.
ACTCCACACACACCGCCAGCAAAGCAGCACTCCGTGCACAGACCGCCAAGTACCACTGCACGCACACCATCCAGCCAAGCGCCACTCCATACACACCGCCAGCCAAGCACTACTCCTTGCCCAAGGGGTCGCTTCCTAAAAACTAAATTTAAATTCCCTGGTGCTAGTGGGCATTTTCTGCCCCCCCCCCCCCCCCGGGGGCAAAACGGCAAAAAAAAAAGGGCCGATTTGCCCCCAGGGTGGACAGAAAAACAAAAACACAATCATGGCCACCTGGAAGCGACCCTTACCCAAGGGGTCGCTTCCCAAAACAAACACATTGCCCCAACAAAAATCCCTGGTGCTAGTGGGAAATTTCTGCCCCCCCTGTGGGCAAAACGGCCGAAAAACGGGCCGATTTGCCCCCAGGGTGGGCAGAAAAACAAAAAGTTAAGTGTGAGGCCACCTGGAAGCGACCCTTGCCCAAGGGGTCGCTTCCTAAAAGCTAAAAACAAAATCCCTGGTGCTAGTGGGCATTTTCTGTCCCCCCCTGGGGGCAAAACGGCAAAAAAAGGGCCGATTTGCCCCCAGGGGGGACAGAAAAACGTAAACAAAAAACATGTCCGCCATCTTGGCTCCAAAAAACAACCCTGGTGCTAGTGGGGAATTTCTGCCCCCCCTGGGGGCAAAACGGCCGAAAAAACGGGCCGATTTGCCCCCAGGGGGGGGCAGAAAATCGAAAATGTTATGGCTGCCCACCTGGAAGCGACCCTTGCCCAAGGGGTCGCTTCCGAAAAGCTAAATAAACAATCCCTGGTGCTAGTGGGGGCATTTCCGCCGCACGATCGCGACGCTGTGCGCGATCGGAGGCAGAAATGCCCTGCAAAGAGACATCAGGGGAGAGGAAAATCTCTTTCCTCTCCCCTGATGCCTCTTCGCTGCCCCAAACCCCCGCCGGACACCAGAAACTCACCTTTCCTCCAAGCGCGCAGGAAGCAAATGGCTTCCCGAGCGCTGGGAATCCCTGATGATGTCAGCGCGCGCTGTGCGCGCTGACGTTATCGGGGATTCCCATGGGGGGGGGCGGGGGCGGCAGCGGAAGCTCTTCCGCTGCCGCCCCCAGCAAAACAACGAAGATCGGAGACCCTCGGGGAGAGCGCCAGCGCTTCCCCCGAGGTTGGGGCTGATGACGAGCTGGCCTTGTCATCCGCGCACGACCGGTGCGCGCCATGACGAGCCCAGCTCGTCATTAGCCCCGAAGGGGTTTACTGCCCACGGCGGCATATACAAAGTAAAGCCCTTGACGGAAGCAACCGAACCAGAGTCGAGTCACCGGTCGTAAACTGTGACCTCAATCAGGTGCCTGCTACCTCCACTTCTTCGCATTCTAGTGGGTGTGAACATAACCAACTATCTCCACCAATGGCAACAAATAACATAAGACAGATGGGTATTGGATTCCTTAGAGTTTATCAAGAGACCGGCAAATAATCCACCAAGGGGAGCTCACCCCCCCCCTCGTCTTTTCTTACTCAAAAAAGATGTGCTCATCGTGCTTGCCAAGGGAGCAAGCAAAAAAGTTCAGTTTTCCCAGGAAGGTGTGGGTTTCTACTCCTGTTTTTTCCTTATCAAAAAGAAAACGTGGGAATCTAAACCCTTCCTAGACCTCAAAGTTAAACACATTTTTGTGGAAGCAATCTTTTCGCATGGTCATCTCTCCAATATCCTGCACCTCCTAAACCACAGAGACTATATAACCACTTTGGACTTACAGGATACCTATTTCCACATCCCCATACACCCCAAAACCGCAAATATCTTTGCTTGACCGTAGCCGGTATCCAGTAACAGTTCAAAGTCCTCTCATTCCGCCTCAAGTTAGCTCCCTGCATTTTCACGAAATGCCTTGCCCAGTAGCAGCCACTCTGAGAAAGCAAGTTCATCAGGTACTATCCTACCTGGATGACTGGCTGCTAAAAGCCCCAACAGCATTGCAAGTGTCCAAAGCTACAAAAGCTTGCATCACATTGTTTGCAAACTGGGCTTCACTGTTTGCAAACTGGGCTTCACTGTGAATCATTAGAAGTCAACAACTATTCAAAAGCAGAGGATGATGTTTCTTGGCTCCAACATGGATACAATCCAAAACAAAGCCTTTCTCTCACAGAACAGACAACAAAGGCCACAAAATCTGGCTATCAAACTATCCAGAAAAAGTCTGTTTTCAGTGCGTCTGTACAAATTTGTGCTGGGCATTATGTCCTCCTTACTCAACCTAGTCCCTCTTGCACGCCTGAAAATGAGACTATTACAAGAGAAGCTATAAAGACTTTGGATTCTGACAGAAGGGTCATTCGAGGACCTGGTAAGCATCACCCCAAGGGTGGTGGAAACATTAGCGTGGTGGTCTCGGATCTCTCTTCTCTGAAAGGGCCTCACGTTTTTGTCTCTAATACCAGACTTCGTCATTACTACAGATTCCTCTCTAGAGGGCTGGTGCGGCCACCTGCAGGACCTGCAAATTCAGGGGGAGTGGCCTACGCTCCAGAAGACTATGCTAATGAACTGACAGCTATCTTTCTCACTTCATAAGCTTTCCTATCAAGGATAGCAGTATCTTTAGTGCCGGTGCACACAGACAATATGACCAGCATGCACTATGTCAACAAGCAAGGTTGTACACGATCGCTAATGCTCTCTCAGGAAGCCAAAGAGCTTTGGAGCCAACTCCCAATTCACAAGATCTCTATGAGGGTGAGCACACTTCCGAAACAAACACACACCTTGGCAGGCACACTCAGCTGAGCCATAGTCGGTTGCCACGAGTGGGACCTGGATCAGTCTGAGCTGGATGGATTATTCTCACTTTGGGGCAAAACAGCACTTGATCTCTGCGCAACAAACGATAACCGCAAATGCCAGTTCTGCTCCAGTCTGTAGCCGCTCCCAGGGTTGTGGGGGAATGCTTTTTTGATCAGATGGACCAGTATCTATCCATATGCTTTTCCCCACTTCCCTCTCATACCGAAGTTTCTCAATAAGATTAGAGTGGAACGCTCTTGCATCATCCTGATTGCTCCCAAGTGGCCCAGGCAACATTGGTTCACAGTGCCCCTCCTGCTGTTTGAGACCAATCTCATTCGCCTACCGTCAATGCGATGTCACGACGTCAATGGTATTTACCACTAACCTCTGAAAGATGTCAGCAGGAACGATGGATAGATGAATATTCCCCCTCCTCTCCAGAACGCACAATACACAGTGCAAGGGTAACACAACTATGTATAAATGCCTCCCGGGGAAAAAGGGAAGGGGATAAAATAATAAAGGTTGTCCAGAGGGGCTTCCGAAGAAATGTCTGTAGGCCGTCCACCCACTCTCTCGCCAGTCTCTAAGAACCCCCGGTTGTTTACTGCAGGTAAGGAAGGAACAAGAACCAACAATTAGAAACCCAGCACTGCACAGGAATCAAGGAAACATAACATCTCTATAAGGATAGGTACTAACTGTTGAGGTGGACTGGAGCGCCTGAAAAACCCTCAGGAAAATAAACCAAGAAACAGCAGATAGTCGAGTGGAACCAAGCCTCCTCAGGAGCAGCCTGACAAATGGCGGCAGTACCGTTTCAGCAAAGGTTTCGAATGTCGACAAAATCAGCAAGGAATGATAAACAAAGAATAAACAAAATCATCAAGGAGTTTCTTCGTGTAGCACGTACCGGTACCGGCACGCCAGGATTCACAAAAAGTAATTTCCCATGAAGAACACCAGTGACGGAGACGACAACGCGCTCCTGCGCGGGTCTCACAAACGCCACTCAAAATAGCGAGGCCGCCCGTCTTATAGATGCGGGGACTCGCTAACGTGACTAGAATACAGAAAACAGTCTCGAGAAATGCTGGGAAGCAGAATTCGTTCTGCTCAAGGCAAACAAAGTACCTGGAAATCCGCTCCGACTTAACAGGCAAGGCTCCGTCCAGTCCTCACTCAAGGTCCTGATTGACAAGCCCCGAGCCGTTACCTCGGAAGGCTTTTGTCAATACAACGCTTCCGTTTCCGTGTCTGCTGGGCCTCTGGGGAATGTAGTTCCGCAACCGCCAGGCTCCCTCCAGTGGCGATATGCGGTAACCACATCGTCTGACCAACGCTATTTGTCCCTTTCTGAACCTAGCACCCCTGGTAAGCGCTACAGAGCCCCCTCTCAAGGACCGACGTCCCGGCGGTCGACCAGGCTTGCCAGTATGAGCTGCATGAAACCGTTCCACCAACAGAGGGCAATGCAAGTTGGCTGAAGGTTCCCAGGTCCTGTCCTCTACTCCAAACCCCTTCCACGATACCAGGTACTGTAACCTCCCACGGGACAGACGGGAATCCAAAATCTCCTCCACCTCGTACTCATCATCCCCGTCAAGATCAATGGGGCCAGGGCGTGAGGGAAGACGCACACCCACCCGACAGGGTCGAAGCAGGGACACATGGAACACGGGGTGGATTCGCCAAGAAAGGGGGAGTGACAAACGGACAGCCACAGGGTTGACTATCCCCTCAATCCCATAGGGCCCTATGTACTTAGGAGCCAACTTACCCCTCCCTTTCAGACGCAGGTTCTTAGTGGATAACCAAACCTTATCCCCCACCTTGTACTCGGGTTCAGGGACCCGCTTCCGATCTGCACATCGTTTTTGGGCTGCTTGAGATAGAGCCAATTGGTTCCTAGCGTCAATCAATACAGCCCTGAGGTGAGCATGATGCTCCTGAATGGAAGGGTGAGTGGAGGTGACCGGCCATTCGAAAGGGAGCATATCAGGATGGAACCCATAGGAACAAAAGAAAGGTGAGCACCCTAATGTGGAGTGTTCTGCGTTATTGTAGGCGAATTCCGCCATCCATACCAGAGGAAACCAGTCACCCGAGTTCTGCAGTGTGAAGCACCGTAAGTATTGTTCCAGGGACTGGTTAAGCCGCTCGGTTTTACCATCTGTCTGGGGAGGGAAACTGGTCGATAACCGAGCTTCCATATGCAAGGCCTGACAGAGAGCTTTCCAAAAGCGAGAGGTAAATTGAGATCCTCTGTCAGTGATTAGGACTCTAGGTATACCATGAGCTCTCACTACATGCTGGAGAAACACCAAGGCCAATTCGGAAGAGGTAGGCAGCTTTTTCAGGGGAATGAAATGACCCATTTTCGTCAAATGATCAATTAAGACTAGAATCGTGGTATAGGTCTCACAAGGGGGCAATTCAACTATAAAATCCATTGATACTGTATGCCAAGGAGAAGGAGGAATTGGGATGGGGCGTAGCAACCCCACAGGCTTGGAATGGCTGGATTTACTCTGAGCGCAAACAGCACATTTCTGTACATAGTCTTTGGCATCTTTTCGCAGCGAGGGCCACCAAAAGGAACGTTCAATATTAGCGATGGTCTTGTATTCTCCCAGATGACCTCCCAACGTAGAATCATGACACCAAAGCATAATCTGTTCCTGGAGTGTGCTCAAGGGAACGTATAAAGCATGATAATGGTACAGCAGATCATCCTTGGAGCTTCTATGTTCCGGTTCTTCCTGTATCCATGAAGCGCCATCAATTCCAGACACAGCTACTTTAATATCTTCCAAGAAATCATGTGATATCACAAAGGCCAGCGTCGATTCCGGAAAAGCCGAGGGAGAAAGGATGGTAGGAGGCACTGTATCGTCATTCTGAGGGGGTCCTGTGAGGTCTACCCTACGGGATTGAGCGTCTGCCTTACCATTCTGGGGTCCAGGTCTATATTTTATGATAAAATCATAGTCCGAGAAAAAGAGCGACCACCTTAGCTGCCTGGGCGTCAGTGCTCTTGCAGTTTTCAGAAATAACAGATTCCGATGATCCGTATACATCTCGACTGTATGTAGAGCCCCTAACAAATAATGCCTCCATTCCTCACATGCCCGTTTAAGGGCCAGCAGTTCTTTGTCTGTGATAGAATAATTCACCTCACAGGGTGTGAGTTTGCTGGAATAAAAGGCCACCGGATGTAATTGTCCCGTATCTGGATGTCGCTGGGACAACACCCCACCCAATGCATACTGTGAGGCGTCCGTTTCAACCACAAACGGCAGATTGGGATCCGGATGCCGCAGGATAGGAGCTTGAGTGAATCGCCTTTTCAATGTTTCAAATGCTTGATCTGCTTCAGGAGTCCACTCAAAGGGTACATTCTTTCTCAGTAGTCTGGATATTGGAGTGATAATGCGAGAGAAATCCTTGATAAACCGTCTGTAATAATTAGCAAACCCAAGGAAACTCTGTACAGACTTAACATGAGAAGGAGCTGCCCACTGGGTTATCGCTTCTACCTTGCTCATATCCATTTGGAACCCCTGGGCGTTAATGACATATCCCAAGAAGGCCACCTCATCAACATGAAAGAGGCACTTGTCCAGCTTGGCGAACAGGGAATGGACACGAAGGCGATCTAGTACTGGTTTCACGTGGCATATGTGTTCTGTGATGTTACGAGAATAGACCAAAATATCATCGATATATACGATGCAGATTGTTTCCAACAGTCCTCTTAATACTTCATCCATGAAGTACTGAAAAGCGGCAGGGGCGTTGCATAGCCCAAAAGGCATCACTTGGTACTCGAATAAACCAAACTTCGTACGAAAGGCGGTTTTCCATTCATCACCGGGCTTCACACGTACCAAGTGATAAGCACCACGGAGGTCCAGTTTGGTAAACACCTGAGCCCCTCGAAGCTGGTCCAAAAGGACGGGTATGAGGGGCAACGGGTATCTATTTTTTATGGTCACTTTGTTGATAGACCTATAGTCTATACACGTTCGGAGTTCATCACAGTCTTTTTTCGATATGAAGAAGAGAGGAGAAGAAGCAGGGGAGGTAGAATGGTGAATAAACCCCGAAGCAAGGTGTTCCTCCAAATATGTCTTCAAGTAACGCGTTTCAGGCTCGGTGAGGGCATACACTCGACTGCAGGGTATATCCGCCCCCGGAACAAGATCTATACGACAATCGTAAGGTCTGTGTGGTGGTAGCCTTGTTGCTTTCCTTTTGTCGAAGACATCTAGATAAGTCGAGTATTCTCTTGGAAGAGAGGTAGCACAGCAGTACTTTCCTTCTATGCATCCCTGGGCAAGAAGAGTAGCCTGTGTTTCAATGTTTTCACCGGATACCACTGGAGGGCAGCAATGTTCTCGACAGTACTGGGATGTCAAAGACACCGAACGTGCAGCCCATTTCACAACTGGATCATGTAAAGTCAACCAGGGCATGCCGAGGATCAGGCGGAACTGGGGAGCGTCAATGATGTCGAAATGTATGATCTCCTGATGATTCGCACCTACGTACATTACAAGGGGTACTGTGTGAAAGCGAACAGGGCCAGAGGTCAGTGCCTTTCCATCCACGGCTTTCACCATTTCAGGGATCTTTTTCTTCTCATAGGGAATGCCCATCCTCCAGGCATACTGTTGATCAATAAAATTCCCTGTGGCCCCTGAATCCAATAGGGCAGACACTGTAAGCGAATTATCCTCAGTTATTCTCAAAGAAATAGTAATGTTCATATGAGCCACTGAAGGTTGCATGGTATTTGCAAGGTATAACGGGATCCTTTCCTCTTCTTCCAAACCCAAGACGGAGACCCCGTCCGTACTTGGGCTCTTCAGTTTTCCGACTCCTGTGTTACTGCAACTTGTTTCCGGGGACCCAGACTAGGATTTGACGTTTTTCCTCTAGCCCGACATTCTCTGATAAAATGGCCACTTTTCCCACAATAGTGACACAGCTTTTGCAGGCGTCTTTTCTCTCTTTCTTCAGGAGTCAAAGGACCCCTCACCCCTCCGATTTGCATGGGTTCTACTCCCATCCCAGGTTTGGAATAATCCTCTGGAGGAGGGCGAGACTTCGGAAAATACGAACGTATTTCCCCTCTGTTCTTATCCCCTTTTCTATCTTGCACTCTGTGGTCAAGCTGAACAGCAAGTTCTATCATTTCATCACATGTCTTGGGTAATTGTACAACTTGGGAGAGCACGTCTTTTAACTCCCCACGTAATCCTTGATAAAACAGAGAGGTGCGTTTCTCAGGGGGCCATTCTGTTTCCACTATTAGCCGATTAAAGGTGGTAATGTAGGTCAACAAATCCTGTGATCCTTGACGAAGCTTCATCAGTTCACGATCTAGAGACAGCATGTGTGTTTTCCTATCAAACAACTTTCTCATCTCACTACAAAAATCCTGGAAGTTGTGTAGCACTGGGTCATTCCTTTCCATCAACGGAATAGTCCAACTGGCAGCATTGCCCCCCATGTATGACATCATGAACGATGTTTTTGATGCATCATCCACAAAAATGGTTGGTTTACAGAGGAAATGGAGCCTACACTGATTTAAAAATGTTTCAAACTTCTTGGTGTCCCCATAGAATCGCTCAGGAGGTGCTAATGGTATACCTGGATTTTGAATGACATGGACTGTGGGACCGGGACCTAAAGGAGAGGGAGTAGAGGGTTGAGAAGCAAAGAACCCACCCCCCATAGACGCCCCATCCGGATTTTGAGTAGGGGGGGGGGGGGTGTTCCCTCTCTGATATAACTCCTCCCTTTCCGAGTAATGCCAGCCACCTCACGTCTTAGTGAACTCACTTCCGTTCGGAGGTCCACATTCTCCTGTCGTGTGGCATGTACCTCCTGTTGGAGAGCAGATAAACTCTCCAACAAGGAAGCCAACACAGTATTAGTATCCATCGCTCAGGCTGACGAATTTCGTGGGCTTGTCAATCTGTCACGACGTCAATGGTATTTACCACTAACCTCTGAAAGATGTCAGCAGGAACGATGGATAGATGAATATTCCCCCTCCTCTCCAGAACGCACAATACACAGTGCAAGGGTAACACAACTATGTATAAATGCCTCCCGGGGAAAAAGGGAAGGGGATAAAATAATAAAGGTTGTCCAGAGGGGCTTCCGAAGAAATGTCTGTAGGCCGTCCACCCACTCTCTCGCCAGTCTCTAAGAACCCCCGGTTGTTTACTGCAGGTAAGGAAGGAACAAGAACCAACAATTAGAAACCCAGCACTGCACAGGAATCAAGGAAACATAACATCTCTATAAGGATAGGTACTAACTGTTGAGGTGGACTGGAGCGCCTGAAAAACCCTCAGGAAAATAAACCAAGAAACAGCAGATAGTCGAGTGGAACCAAGCCTCCTCAGGAGCAGCCTGACAAATGGCGGCAGTACCGTTTCAGCAAAGGTTTCGAATGTCGACAAAATCAGCAAGGAATGATAAACAAAGAATAAACAAAATCATCAAGGAGTTTCTTCGTGTAGCACGTACCGGTACCGGCACGCCAGGATTCACAAAAAGTAATTTCCCATGAAGAACACCAGTGACGGAGACGACAACGCGCTCCTGCGCGGGTCTCACAAACGCCACTCAAAATAGCGAGGCCGCCCGTCTTATAGATGCGGGGACTCGCTAACGTGACTAGAATACAGAAAACAGTCTCGAGAAATGCTGGGAAGCAGAATTCGTTCTGCTCAAGGCAAACAAAGTACCTGGAAATCCACTCCGACTTAACAGGCAAGGCTCCGTCCAGTCCTCACTCAAGGTCCTGATTGACAAGCCCCGAGCCGTTACCTCGGAAGGCTTTTGTCAATACAACGCTTCCGTTTCCGTGTCTGCTGGGCCTCTGGGGAATGTAGTTCCGCAACCGCCAGGCTCCCTCCAGTGGCGATATGCGGTAACCACATCGTCTGACCAACGCTATTTGTCCCTTTCTGAACCTAGCACCCCTGGTAAGCGCTACATGCGAGCACTATTGACGATAAACCAGGGCCAACTCCTATATCCTTACCCAGTTTCTCTCCACTTAGTGCATGGCTCCTGAATTCCACGAGTTTCAAGATTTAAATATTCCTCAGGACTGCAGAGATATACTTCCAAAAGCAAGAGTGGAAGCTACAATCAAAACATACAAGCTGAAATGGAAGCAGCTCTGTTTATGGTGTCAGCAATCCACCATGCATCCATTAGAGGCATAGTTAAAGGAAAAACGAACAGCCCAGAGATCCTGATTCTGGATATGAATCCCTAGAGTGCTAGAGGAACTTTGCTCGAGGCTCTGGACCTTTCCAGCCTCGAATAAACAGTTAAGGGAGGGAGTGTGAGCATATGTTCCTCCTTTCCAAAGAGTATATTCTGGTCAGTAGGGTAATTCCTTATTTAAATACAACACAGTAATCCAGGTTGATTTTAGTGAGAATAGTTTTTTTTATTCAGCACTTGATCAAATCCATTTCGCTCATTTTTTATTTTTCACAGAATAAGTTACTAGGGAAAGAGAATAGCCGACACGTGTTTCGCCCTATGTGGCAAGTTGAGCCAGGGCTTTCTCAAGGCTGTGATGGAAGAGAAATAAAAAGATGTCAATAATAGAGCACAAGGCTCCCAGGAAAAAGGACACCAACCAAGGGTTGGAAGTGAAGGAGAGAGAGAGAAAGTGTTTTTATGGGGTTTAAAATGTTATTTATTTAATAAGTGCCTTTATTGAAAATTTAAAGGGGTTTAAAAAGAGTTACTTAGGACCAAAAGTGTCAAAAGAGTGTGACGAGAACAGACCAGGTTTTGTATGCGCATGCTTTTTAATTTAGAAGGAAAAGAGAAATGGGGAGAAAGGAAAAGGGGAGAACAGGACAAACTAGTGCTGGCAGACGTATTAACAACATTGTGGCTATCAACAGGATATTGCAGTGAAAGTGATTTAAGAGTATCGATGGAAGTAGCGTGATAATGTTCTTATCACGCTATTAATATGATCTTCCAGAAGGGTCGTGACACGCAGTATTCAGTGGGTTCAAGCAAGGTCCGTTCATGCTTTATATGAATGGATACTAAGTTAGTTGATAGATGTACTATACCTAGTCATTTTGTTCCAGCGTCATGGTGTCAAACGATTAGTCTGTAGATTCTCAAAATTATTATAGGACATTGTATTTAAGCATCCAGTTCTCCAAAGACAAACATATTTTTTGCAACAAGTTCCGAGTCGTCAGGTAAAAAGTTGGTGCAGCTTGATTCACAGTGCTCAGTCTCATTTCTATCATCTGACCCCCAATAAATACATGGCGATATTTTCCCATTGTAAAATAATAATACACCATGGTTGGAGAAAAAGTTACTGTGAGTTACATGTGTGTGGTCAGTTGTTGTTGAGAAAGGGGACACAATCACTAAGCAGATGAATGCAACAGTTCGGTAAGTAACTAATTAAAAGCATGGTAGTGTATATTGTCGGTTGCAAAGAATGAATTGCATTATCTGAGCCACAGTATCTTCAAATACGTATTAGGTTATGGTAAGATTTAAGAGAGTGTGCTTTATTTATAAGTGAGAACGACATTTGTATATAAGTGCAGAATAGCATTGCTTGGGCCGATGAACCGCATCAAAATGCACAGTACAAGTACATATAAATTAGTCAGGACTACACTGTCTGCATGTTCCTAATTGTAGATATCATTTGCTTATACTTATAAACTAATTCCGCTTGGAAAGGTCAATAAATGAACACTTATAAATGAGGGGACAGGAGCAACCTTGCGCTCTTGGTGATAGTGTGTAACTGGGGACAGGGCGAATTGCAACAGGAATTCCTAAAAACTACCGCTCCTACGGCACGAGTCCGGTTGAGGAGGGACAGAGGCCATGAGGGGGTGCCTCAATCACTTACTTGGTAGTAGGTCCAATAGTGGTCACTCGTGGGGTCCCTGATGCAATGCGATAGAGTTAATAGTGTCATCTTAAATAGAGCGTGTATCCGAGTATACCCGGAAGTATACTCCCAACGTGACCGGAAGAGAGGTTGCAAGTAGAAAGGAGAAATGAGGATATGTATGTACAGCATAGTGCTATTTCCTTTGTACAATGCATGCCTATTAGGAGGAATTAAAATGGAAAACAGTGTGTGCAGGTAACCATTTTTAATGCAAGTGTGTGTGCACGAGATGGTAGAACTAATTACAGGAAACAAGACCGGTTAGAGCGCGTAATAGCCGCCGCCATATTGGAGTAAATACTGAGTGAAGTCTGAGTAAAGTCAATGAAACTCCCTATGGTCGAAAGAAGTTAAAGGTAAAGAACAAATAGGCATAACGTATGTTGTGACATTAAGTTTTTCTATACATACCTATTTGTGACGGTTAAGGTAGCCGTCAGTTCTTGCAGGGAGACATATTAAAATGCGATCATATGTGCATGAGTCTTGCACAAATCTGGAACAAGTGAGACAGAATACAATGCTCCGGAGGCGCCGCCTTATGCGAGTGAATACAAGATAAAAATGAAAAATGCTATGATCAAAGAGACATGAAGTAAAAGTAAAAAGAAGCTGATAAAGATTGTTGCTGAGAGAAAGATGTCCGATGCAGTTGTAAAAACTGGCAATATAGTTCATGCACAGCTGGAGCTGAGGGACAAAGTGAGCCAGAGTGGTTTAAGTCTCTGAACTTTAGACAGGGTTGCATATCTGTGTTTAAGCAGTAAGTAGAGTCTGTGGGAACAGAGTATGGAAGGCGATACAGGCAAGGAAAATTCGACGAGAAGGGATGGTGTGTAAAGGATTTGAAGGAGGTGGTGGAATAGGACATGATTAAGGATCAGAAAGGAATCCGGCAAGTCACCTGGACTTAGTGCAGGGTTTTACGTATAAAGCGTTTTGTATGCGGTTTGCCAACATTGGTGTCATGTAAAACCAAAAATGAAAATGGGTTTACTACGTGTCGATACCAGATTGATCAAACTTTGTGCACAGGTTTCTTAACAAATGCAGGTATTATAATACATTAACACATTGTGTGTTTGGCCAGCATTTTCGTACATTACAACATGTTCTTAGGCGGTCTCCTGGCCAGGTTGGTGGTTCATGTGGTTTCTTAGAGCCAGTGGTGCCACTCATGTTCTTTGTTGAGGCCCTTTTCCACTGATTCCAGGCCTATGATGAGAGCACTTTCCTCTCTGCAAAGACGTAGTTCTAAGTTACCGCCTCGTTTGTGTTGTTTCAGTTTTTTTAGACCCATGAAAGTAAAGTTTTGTTGATGGCAGTGATGTGTCAGAAAATGTTCCACCAGGGGTTGCCTAGTGTCTGACTTGTGAATGTATCGATAGTGCTCTTGAATGCGGATTTTCAATGGCCTGATGGTGCTCCCCATGTAGTGTTGATCACATGAGCAGGAGATAAGGTAGATTACATTAGTACTTTCACAATTAATGAAGTTGTTTATTTTGTACAAGTTGCCATTGACAGCAACTTCTTTTGTTCTTGATTTGCCCAGTTTGCATATCGAACAATTCGAGCAATTATAGAAACCGTTAGGTTGTTGTAGGTGCTTGGTGGGTTCTTGTTTTATTTCCAGAAAGGATGGGCATAAAATGTCCCTCAAGTTTCTACTTCTGGAAAAACTGAGCTGTGATTTGTCATGAAGCACTTTTGATATCGTTGGATTTTCCTTAAAAGGATGCCAGTTTTTATTCAAAGTTTTGCGGATAAATTGGTGTCCATTATTGTACTTTGTAGTAAATCGGATCACTGATTTACTTTCTCTAGTACGGTTATTGTGTAACAGCAGATGTCGTTCAGTATCAGCAAATCTCTTCTGATCTTTATTTAGGACTTGTGTTTTATATCCTTATTGTTTCATGCTTTGGGTTATTTCATTGGAATCCACCGTATATTCTTCATTTGAGCTACAGTTCATGCGAGCTCGGCGGTATTCACCTGCTGGAATATTGGTGATAGTGTGATTTGGATGGCTGCTTGATGCATGTAAAATTGGATTTGCAGAGTTCGGTTTTCTATGTATTTTAGTGTGCATTTTGTTGTTCTCAATGTAGATTGTTAGGTCCAAATATTCAATTTCAGTTTTAGAGATGGTATATGTGATCTCAATTCCCAATTTGTTGGGGGTGAGAGAATCGATGAACAGTTTCAGAAGTTCTTCTGGTCCTTGCCAGAGAAGCAGAATGTCATTGATGTACCTACCCCACATAATGCTGATGTTGGTGAGGCTGTCTGATAGTTCTCCCCATAGCCAGTGTCTCTCTACCTCACCCATCAGGAGGCAGGCATACAGAGGTGCAACTTTTGCCCCCATGGCAGTACCCTGGAGTTGTATGAAAAAGTTGCCATTGAAAAGAAAGTAATTGTTAAATAGGCAAAATTCAAGCATGTCCAGCTTCATGTTTCTGGCTGTAAGGTGGACTGATCTGGTCTGTAGAAATGTTCTAGTTGCTGCAATTCCATCCGTATGTTTGAGGGATAGAGAATGGGGACATCAATTTAAGAGAGAACCTAGTTGTCTTGTCAGACTATGTTCTCTCATGTTAGAGGCATCTCCTTAACAGATTATGCCTCATCTTCTTTCGCTTGCTCTGTCAGGCTTGGTGCATGCATCTATCAAGGTACATCTCACTGCAATATCAAGATATAGACACTCTTTTCACTCTCTCTCTGTGTTCCACATGAATCATCAAACACTTTATGGAAGGGTTGTTCATCGCTTTCCCTCCGGTACAAGCTCCTTCCCTTGAATGTCTCCCACATGTCGCTCTATCTCAATTTATGAAACCTCCATTTGAACCCATTCACCGAGCAGACCTGAAGTTTCTCAGATGGAAGATAGCTTTTCTGTTGGTGCTCACCTCAGCTAGAAGAGTAAGTGAGTTACAGGCTTTCGCAACGCAAGAGCCCTTTTCACATTTCACTGATGATTACCTGGTTCTTAGAACAAATCCAAGATTCATTCCCAAGGTTCCATCACAGTATAATCCCAGTGAACAGATCATAATGCGAACCTTTTTTCCCAAATTTGACAGAAAGGCCTCTCCATACACTTGACATTAAATGAGGGCAGCGTCCGCTTCGGCTGCCTTGTCTGTAGATAATTTGCTGCTGAAAAATTGCGATGATGCAACGTGGAAGAGCACCCTCACATACACGCAGCACTATTGCTTGGAATTTGTACAGCGCAGTTATGCAGCCGTTGGACAGGCAGTGTTAAGTCATCTGTTCCGATAAGGTGAGCCTGTGTTACTGTATGTATATATTTGTTTACATAAAGGTACATCTTTATAATGTTGTATACAGCATGTTGCTATTATCACAACTAGTGTCTTTATATATTGAAATATTAAACTGTTACCCACCATCCTTAACAAGTACTTATTTGCAAAATGTTCAATTACAATAACTGCTTGATATTCTGATTCTAGCATGAGAATCTATGAAAGGTCAAACCGATGCAACTCCTGCATAGAAGTTGTCCCCCTGTGCACAGGGCAAATTTTCCACTAATCTATTCCGCAAGTAACAGATTGTAACAGCATCTTACACTATACCAGCTTTCACAGACCAGGCTTAAAGAACAATCTACCCGTTTCTCAATTTTTGAGAGTGAAGCGCATCGTATCAGCACCATCAGAATGTGCTAAACAAATTGATGATATGTCAACAAGGTTCAAAGACCGCGGATATCCGGAAGATATTCTGGAAACATCCAAAACCAGTTGTGATGCTTTCAATAGACAGGATTTACTGTCAGTCAAGCGGAAACAAGATATGAACCGTATGGTAGTAGTCTCTAAATACTCAACAACCAGCAATAGGTACCGCAACATTATTCTCAAACACTGGCCATCAGGGAACCGGACTTTAGAGGTCTCTTTGAGAATAAACCTATCTTTTCTTATACTAGAGGACCCAACTTGAAGGATTTGCTCATGTGTTCCTCAGGAGACTCGCAAGCAACTACATACAAAGGTTTGATATCATGTCACAATTGTAGTAATTGTCACAACTCCATACCAGGCAGTATCATTCATCATCCCATGAAAGGAACTACTATTAAATTGAGAGTGAACTCCACATGTAATACGTCTAACGTCATCTATCTACTTAAATGCCCTTGTGGCTTATGCTATGTTGGCCACACAGAGAGGAAAATTTGCACCCGCATTCTGGAACATAAAAGCAATATTAGAACTAAGAATGCCAAATCCACTGTGGCTACACACTCATGGAGAAAAGACACAACGTTTCGCAACTTCAATTTCTTATACTTGAAATAATAAAGCAGGTTGAAGGCAGCAACAACAAGAATAAACTCCTTCAGAGAGAGAACTTCTGGATACGCTATCTGTGCACGATGCAGCCTAATGGGCTTAATGACAGAATGGAGTTTTATGTGTTATCTTTGATGTACCATCTGTTTTTACATTATGAACATGGATTTTTTTCTTCATACAATGTGTTTTCTCATAGCAACCACTGCACGCTATTCTTGTCTTATAACTTTTTTATTCACTACTGTAGTTAAGTCATGTGGAGTTACCTTTTGTTTGTTTTTTCTACAGAACATATGCCTCATTTATGGCACATGCCATCCACTACACACGGGATGTTTACACTTCACATTTACCCCTGGTTTTCACCCACAGGCTCGCGCTTCTTACACACACTCCATTCCAATATGGCGGTCACTTTTTCTCACGTAGTCCTTTTTTCGTGCTCTACTTTTTATCGGCGCGTCCGCCCCTTAGCGTCTTTCAACTTTATTAGCTCGGCGTTTTTCATGCCGTGACCACTTGTTTGGCCACTCGGCGTGCCGCCATGCACCATCGGGATTCACATTTGTCCCTGTAACAGCTCTACCAGTAAGTACCTCCATCGGAGGACCTGTTTCCCAACAGTCCCACCACTTTGAACCTTTTCGGCTTTTTTACCGTAACACTTTGCATTTTGTTTCTCTGCAGAGATTACAGTCTCGCTACCCGCCATGATCACGTGAGATACTTTGTTTGTTTAGACCTCGTTGCACTGTCACTTTTCCCTGCACGCGGTAACTTATCGATTCTATCGACACGCTCAATTTTTGCACTTCGAACATCATTCCTTTTACCCACTGCCGTTTGAACACGTTTCTTTCACCTTTGGTTCACCTCTTATTTACGATGTTCACTGGCTCTATTCTGTCTACACCATTACGTTTCAGTCCATGTTACACTTTCTGTAACCGCTCCACACTATCACTTACTTCGACATTCTCCAAGCACGAGTATCACCCCTTGTTCTCCTATGGTTTGACATAAGTACATACCATCATTCACCATTATCTACGCATGCTTATGAGCATTATACATTACTTTTAGAATGTTTGTTTGAGACTTTGTGCGGTTCTCCTCACTAAGACCGAGTATATATGTTATTTTTACTTGCAGAATGTTCCCCTGACGGAGGGCAGAATTCATGCCCGAAATGCATTGGGATTAATCATGAACGGGGATTAACATTGATTTAAAGCTTTGAAGCTTACACGTGATCATTATGAACTTTTGAATAATGATGATTCATTGAACGGAATGAACATTGAAATGGACGGTTGGTCATTAAAATCAATCAACAATTTGGTCGCAGTACAACTCTTATTTATTTCACAACAAGATTAAACCAAATCCTTGGTCTTTTACGCTGTGCACAAGGGGACAACTCCTATGCAGGAGTTGCATCGGTTTGACATTTGGACAACACTTTCATAGGAACGGAAAGTGAAGCCCCAGTAGCACGCGACACTTATTAGTTTGTTTATATTGGATACTCCAGGTTGTGCGTGTCCTCTTCAATTTTTTTTATCTATGAAAGGTCCCATACTGAATAAGAAAATGAGTTACTTACCTGTAACCGCTGTTCTCCAGTATTGGTATCTTTCAATGATTCACCTGCAACCCACCCTCTACCCCTGAGAGGCTCTCCATATAGGTCGGATTATTGTATTTCCACTTGTGCTTGAAAATCTGAGAGACAGCCTCTCTTGGGAGTGTTCTTCAGGGCTCTGTTGCCTCCTTGGTAAAAGTTTGGTCCTTTTTTCAAAAGGACATAGGCTAATAAAGTAATTGTGCATTGCCTTTATAGCCTATGATAGTGACACATACTGCATTATTATGTTACCATGGGACTCCCCTTCGACAACTGGAAATGATTCAAGCATGTGCATCTAGCAAAGATACCAATACTGGAGAACTGCAGTTACAGGTAAGTAACTCATTTTCTTACACAATACAGCACAAAGCAGCAAATAACCATCTAAATCAGACTGGACCTGTTGGCCTGGCCAATGCTTGTCCCAAATGTATGGTCCATTACAGAAAGGAACCTACCTTCTGTAAATTAGCTAATGCCTTCCCAAATATGGGCTTTCTGAGCTGCACTGCTAGGCTAGCAATGTTCTATCTGTGTAAGATAACTGACCTCACAAACATTTCAGATATTTTAGACCTATCAAGGTGGTATTTGCATATCTTGACCTTGAAATTTCGGTTAGATTGCTATCCTGGTTTGGAATCTTTTCAGGGCCACTAATCCTGATCGTTGGTCCTTCCAAAATTGATCAATTCAGTACTAGTGAAAACGATTTGGCAATGCATGTTATTTACATGACTGTGAAATCGCAAGTTTTGTGTATCAAGCAGTACTTAAAAACAAGTCTATTTCTGTTCATGAAAATGTATGTCTGTTCCAAGGTGCTGCTCAGTCATAATTCAGTTTTACTTTAGTTCTTTTTTTATTTTATTTGTTTTACTTCTTACAATATGTAACATATAACCATCAGTGCTTTGTCAATACAAGGGTAGCAGCCAGACTGGCTGAGTTCTTGGTAATACAGTTTACACAAAATATATGCTTGTCTGTCCCTGTTTTACTTCTTAAAACATATAACTTCTAATCGTCAACGCGTTGTGCTAGGGGTAGCGGCCAGACTGCCAGAGTTACTGGTAATACCGTTTACACAAAATATATGGTTGTCTGCCCCCTATCCATCTGTCCCAGTGAGGAGAAAAAAAAATGGGTGTGAAAGGGGGGAGGGAGTAGGAAGTTAAGATGAAGAGAAAGAGGGGGGGCGTAGCAGAAGATTACTAACTCCTCACAGGTGTCCTGACTTAGTGAGGGGTGTGGTTTTGAGCCCGTTATCTAACTGTAGGATTAATAAGGTGTGATTCAGAACAAACACTGGGTTGAACGATAACGTAACATTAGTGAATGTTGAGGAATATAAGTGAAGTTTAACTCTGGCGGAGATCACCGCGGTGCTTCCTGTCCTCTGAGGAGTTAAAACTTGATATTTAGGCTGACATAGGCACCTCGTATGTTTATCAAGATGAAGGGAGTGTTTCATATTCCCTGACCTGGATGACTGGCTGATCAAAGCCAGCTTGCTGCAGGTGGTGTTGCATCACCTGCAGGCAACAGTGTCACTTCTGTTCTACTTGGGTTTTTCTATCGGCATGCATCCTACTAGTCAAGTACTCATTGTACTAATCAAGTACACATGCTGGCACAGACGAGAGGGAGATTAGGTGTGTCAGGACGCGGCCAATGCACACTGCATTGCCACTTTGTATGCAGTTCTATACACTCCGTACTGGAGGTTGACCTTAAGACCCTCCGTGATTTAGTGAACGACTTACATAGACTTCCCCTGACTTTACATGAGCAGAACTCGTTGGACAGTGACTTCACCTGCAAGGAGCTGGGTAGGCCAGTCTCGCCTCCAATTGGGCAAAGCTCCGGGTCCTAATGGGCTCCCAGGGGATGTTTTTTAAAATTATATAGGGGCTACTCATGGACCCTCTCTGTAAGGTGTTCTGCGGGTGTAGGAATTGGTCATGCTGTCCCCTAACCTTTGACTGACAGAAATTGTAGTTATTCCCAAAAGGGGACAGCCGCTGGACAACTGCTCCTTATACCACCCCTTCTCCCTCTTAAACTCAGAGGTCAAAATATGGGCTAAGGCCCTTGCAAACAGTCTGTGCCCCGTGATCTCCAGGTTCATGCAGACCAATATGGCTTTATTCCTAGGAGGGCCACACAGTATAATATCTGGCACCTATACGATGCACTGGCACTGGCTGCCAGACTTCCAGGAGCACACTCGCTCCTCCTGGTGGACTTCCACAAGACATTGAGTCAGTCCAGTGGGACAACCTGTTCTGTCTTATGCGCAAACTGAATTTTGGATCCAAGTTTCTCACTTGGACGGGACTATTGTATATTGACAACCAAGCAAGGGTGAGGGTTCCCGCTACACAGCGGGACAAGGAAGGGATGTCCCTTGTCATCTTCACTATTCACAATAAAGATCTGGAGTGGCTGAGGGTTGATGATGTGTTTAGGGGTCTAGAATGGGCACCTCAGGTCTCTGAAACGATTGCACTATATGCCGACAACGTCCTAATTTTTCTAGATGGCCATCAGGACTTCGGTCCCCTAATGCTCCAGATCCAGGGGTCTTTGGGTGTTTTCTAGGCTTACCATTCATAAAGCCAAATTCTCTGTCTACCCTATAGCATGCCCGCCATCAGCGCTCAATTGGGTGGACGGCATACACATCCTCCAGGAGGGCTTCCAATATCTGGAAGTACACATGACTGAGGACTCCAACCATACCTGGGCAGATAAAATTCAGCCTCACTGGAGAGAATGTCACGAGATTTTGGGTCCAGGACGACACTTCCGCTGTCCCTACTTGGATGCTTGGCCATCTATAATATGGTCGTCCTGCCCCGCTTGCTATGCCAGCTGCAAAACTACAAAAAACAACAAGTGATGGACTGAATGTGGATCAATGTCACACACTCCCCCAGTCAAAAGATCTGGGCCCAAATCCATCGTTTTTTTGCACTCCACACCACCCTGGGTCAGATAATGGCTTTATGCAAATCAGCTCTGACCCTGTTGCCCCATGGGAACAGTCCAGTCCGAACTACAACAGCCATATCTTTCCCAGACCGGAATCAAGCATCCGAGGACCGGACCGGTTTCGAGGTAACACCTCTCTTCAGCCCGGCTAGCTTGACTCCAAGTGGTGTGGAGTGCCTGGGACCCACGTCTGGGCATCCCCAGCGCACTTAGGGCGGCAATTGCAAAAAACAACAAGTGATGGACTGAATGTGGATCAATGTCACACACTCCCCCAGTCAAAAGATCTGGGCCCAAATCCATCGTTTTTTTGCACTCCACACCACCCTGGGTCAGATAATGGCTTTATGCAAATCAGCTCTGACCCTGTTGCCCCATGGGAACAGTCCAGTCCGAACTACAACAGCCATATCTTTCCCAGACCGGAATCAAGCATCCGAGGACCGGACCGGTTTCGAGGTAACACCTCTCTTCAGCCCGGCTAGCTTGACTCCAAGTGGTGTGGAGTGCCTGGGACCCACGTCTGGGCATCCCCAGCGCACTTAGGGCGGCAATTGCAAAAAACAACAAGTGATGGACTGAATGTGGATCAATGTCACACACTCCCCCAGTCAAAAGATCTGGGCCCAAATCCATCGTTTTTTTGCACTCCACACCACCCTGGGTCAGATAATGGCTTTATGCAAATCAGCTCTGACCCTGTTGCCCCATGGGAACAGTCCAGTCCGAACTACAACAGCCATATCTTTCCCAGACCGGAATCAAGCATCCGAGGACCGGACCGGTTTCGAGGTAACACCTCTCTTCAGCCCGGCTAGCTTGACTCCAAGTGGTGTGGAGTGCCTGGGACCCACGTCTGGGCATCCCCAGCGCACTTAGGGCGGCAATTGCAAAAAACAACAAGTGATGGACTGAATGTGGATCAATGTCACACACTCCCCCAGTCAAAAGATCTGGGCCCAAATCCATCGTTTTTTTGCACTCCACACCACCCTGGGTCAGATAATGGCTTTATGCAAAACAGCTCTGACCCTGTTGCCCCATGGGAACAGTCCAGTCCGAACTACAACAGCCATATCTTTCCCAGACCGGAATCAAGCATCCGAGGACCGGACCGGTTTCGAGGTAACACCTCTCTTCAGCCCGGCTAGCTTGACTCCAAGTGGTGTGGAGTGCCTGGGACCCACGTCTGGGCATCCCCAGCGCACTTAGGGCGGCAATTGCAAAAAACAACAAGTGATGGACTGAATGTGGATCAATGTCACACACTCCCCCAGTCAAAAGATCTGGGCCCAAATCCATCGTTTTTTTGCACTCCACACCACCCTGGGTCAGATAATGGCTTTATGCAAATCAGCTCTGACCCTGTTGCCCCATGGGAACAGTCCAGTCCGAACTACAACAGCCATATCTTTCCCAGACCGGAATCAAGCATCCGAGGACCGGACCGGTTTCGAGGTAACACCTCTCTTCAGCCCGGCTAGCTTGACTCCAAGTGGTGTGGAGTGCCTGGGACCCACGTCTGGGCATCCCCAGCGCACTTAGGGCGGCAATTGCAAAAAACAACAAGTGATGGACTGAATGTGGATCAATGTCACACACTCCCCCAGTCAAAAGATCTGGGCCCAAATCCATCGTTTTTTTGCACTCCACACCACCCTGGGTCAGATAATGGCTTTATGCAAATCAGCTCTGACCCTGTTGCCCCATGGGAACAGTCCAGTCCGAACTACAACAGCCATATCTTTCCCAGACCGGAATCAAGCATCCGAGGACCGGACCGGTTTCGAGGTAACACCTCTCTTCAGCCCGGCTAGCTTGACTCCAAGTGGTGTGGAGTGCCTGGGACCCACGTCTGGGCATCCCCAGCGCACTTAGGGCGGCAATTGCAAAAAACAACAAGTGATGGACTGAATGTGGATCAATGTCACACACTCCCCCAGTCAAAAGATCTGGGCCCAAATCCATCGTTTTTTTGCACTCCACACCACCCTGGGTCAGATAATGGCTTTATGCAAATCAGCTCTGACCCTGTTGCCCCATGGGAACAGTCCAGTCCGAACTACAACAGCCATATCTTTCCCAGACCGGAATCAAGCATCCGAGGACCGGACCGGTTTCGAGGTAACACCTCTCTTCAGCCCGGCTAGCTTGACTCCAAGTGGTGTGGAGTGCCTGGGACCCACGTCTGGGCATCCCCAGCGCACTTAGGGCGGCAATTGCAAAAAACAACAAGTGATGGACTGAATGTGGATCAATGTCACACACTCCCCCAGTCAAAAGATCTGGGCCCAAATCCATCGTTTTTTTGCACTCCACACCACCCTGGGTCAGATAATGGCTTTATGCAAATCAGCTCTGACCCTGTTGCCCCATGGGAACAGTCCAATCCGAACTACAACAGCCATATCTTTCCCAGACCGGAATCAAGCATCCGAGGACCGGACCGGTTTCGAGGTAACACCTCTCTTCAGCCCGGCTAGCTTGACTCCAAGTGGTGTGGAGTGCCTGGGACCCACGTCTGGGCATCCCCAGCGCACTTAGGGCGGCAATTGCAAAAAACAACAAGTGATGGACTGAATGTGGATCAATGTCACACACTCCCCCAGTCAAAAGATCTGGGCCCAAATCCATCGTTTTTTTGCACTCCACACCAACCTGGGTCAGATAATGGCTTTATGCAAATCAGCTCTGACCCTGTTGCCCCATGGGAACAGTCCAGTCCGAACTACAACAGCCATATCTTTCCCAGACCGGAATCAAGCATCCGAGGACCGGACCGGTTTCGAGGTAACACCTCTCTTCAGCCCGGCTAGCTTGACTCCAAGTGGTGTGGAGTGCCTGGGACCCACGTCTGGGCATCCCCAGCGCACTTAGGGCGGCAATTGCAAAAAACAACAAGTGATGGACTGAATGTGGATCAATGTCACACACTCCCCCAGTCAAAAGATCTGGGCCCAAATCCATCGTTTTTTTGCACTCCACACCACCCTGGGTCAGATAATGGCTTTATGCAAATCAGCTCTGACCCTGTTGCCCCATGGGAACAGTCCAGTCCGAACTACAACAGCCATATCTTTCCCAGACCGGAATCAAGCATCCGAGGACCGGACCGGTTTCGAGGTAACACCTCTCTTCAGCCCGGCTAGCTTGACTCCAAGTGGTGTGGAGTGCCTGGGACCCACGTCTGGGCATCCCCAGCGCACTTAGGGCGGCAATTGCAAAAAACAACAAGTGATGGACTGAATGTGGATCAATGTCACACACTCCCCCAGTCAAAAGATCTGGGCCCAAATCCATCGTTTTTTTGCACTCCACACCACCCTGGGTCAGATAATGGCTTTATGCAAATCAGCTCTGACCCTGTTGCCCCATGGGAACAGTCCAGTCCGAACTACAACAGCCATATCTTTCCCAGACCGGAATCAAGCATCCGAGGACCGGACCGGTTTCGAGGTAACACCTCTCTTCAGCCCGGCTAGCTTGACTCCAAGTGGTGTGGAGTGCCTGGGACCCACGTCTGGGCATCCCCAGCGCACTTAGGGCGGCAATTGCAAAAAACAACAAGTGATGGACTGAATGTGGATCAATGTCACACACTCCCCCAGTCAAAAGATCTGGGCCCAAATCCATCGTTTTTTTGCACTCCACACCACCCTGGGTCAGATAATGGCTTTATGCAAATCAGCTCTGACCCTGTTGCCCCATGGGAACAGTCCAGTCCGAACTACAACAGCCATATCTTTCCCAGACCGGAATCAAGCATCCGAGGACCGGACCGGTTTCGAGGTAACACCTCTCTTCAGCCCGGCTAGCTTGACTCCAAGTGGTGTGGAGTGCCTGGGACCCACGTCTGGGCATCCCCAGAGCACTTAGGGCGGCAATTGCAAAAAACAACAAGTGATGGACTGAATGTGGATCAATGTCACACACTCCCCCAGTCAAAAGATCTGGGTCCAAATCCATCGTTTTTTTGCACTCCACACCACCCTGGGTTAGACAATGGCGATATGCAAATCAGCTCTGACCCTGTTGCCCCATGGGAACAGTCCAGTCCGAACTACAAAAGCCATGTCCTTCCCAGAACGGAATCAAGCATCCGAGGACCGGACCGGTTTCGAGGTAACACCTCTCTTCAGCCCGGCTAGCTTGACTCCAAGTGGTGTGGAGTGCCTGGGACCCACGTCTGGGCATCCCCAGCGCACTTAGGGCGGCAATTGCAAAAACAACAAGTGATGGACTGAATGTGGATCAATGTCACACACTCCCCCAGTCAAAAGATCTGGGTCCAAATCCATCGTTTTTTTGCACTCCACACCACCCTGGGTTAGACAATGGCGATATGCAAATCAGCTCTGACCCTGTTGCCCCATGGGAACAGTCCAGTCCGAACTACAAAAGCCATGTCCTTCCCAGAACGGAATCAAGCATCCGAGGACCGGACCGGTTTCGAGGTAACACCTCTCTTCAGCCCGGCTAGCTTGACTCCAAGTGGTGTGGAGTGCCTGGGACCCACGTCTGGGCATCCCCAGCGCACTTAGGGCGGCAATTGCAAAAACAACAAGTGATGGACTGAATGTGGATCAATGTCACACACTCCCCCAGTCAAAAGATCTGGGTCCAAATCCATCGTTTTTTTGCACTCCACACCACCCTGGGTTAGACAATGGCGATATGCAAATCAGCTCTGACCCTGTTGCCCCATGGGAACAGTCCAGTCCGAACTACAAAAGCCATGTCCTTCCCAGAACGGAATCAAGCATCCGAGGACCGGACCGGTTTCGAGGTAACACCTCTCTTCAGCCCGGCTAGCTTGACTCCAAGTGGTGTGGAGTGCCTGGGACCCACGTCTGGGCATCCCCAGCGCACTTAGGGCGGAAATTGCAAAAAACAACAAGTGATGGACTGAATGTGGATCAATGTCACACACTCCCCCAGTCAAAAGATCTGGGCCCCCATCCACCGTTCTGGGAAGGACATGGCTTTTGTAGTTCGGACTGGACTGTTCCCATGGGGCAACAGGGTCAGAGCTGATTTGCATATCGCCATTGTCTAACCCAGGGTGGTGTGGAGTGCAAAAAAACGATGGATTTGGACCCAGATCTTTTGACTGGGGGAGTGTGTGACATTGATCCACATTCAGTCCATCACTTGTTGTTTTTGCAATTGCCGCCCTAAGTGCGCTGGGGATGCCCAGACGTGGGTCCCAGGCACTCCACACCACTTGGAGTCAAGCTAGCCGGGCTGAAGAGAGGTGTTACCTCGAAACCGGTCCGGTCCTCGGATGCTTGATTCCGTTCTGGGAAGGACATGGCTTTTGTAGTTCGGACTGGACTGTTCCCATGGGGCAACAGGGTCAGAGCTGATTTGCATATCGCCATTGTCTAACCCAGGGTGGTGTGGAGTGCAAAAAAACGATGGATTTGGACCCAGATCTTTTGACTGGGGGAGTGTGTGACATTGATCCACATTCAGTCCATCACTTGTTGTTTTTGCAATTGCCGCCCTAAGTGCGCTGGGGATGCCCAGACGTGGGTCCCAGGCACTCCACACCACTTGGAGTCAAGCTAGCCGGGCTGAAGAGAGGTGTTACCTCGAAACCGGTCCGGTCCTCGGATGCTTGATTCCGTTCTGGGAAGGACATGGCTTTTGTAGTTCGGACTGGACTGTTCCCATGGGGCAACAGGGTCAGAGCTGATTTGCATATCGCCATTGTCTAACCCAGGGTGGTGTGGAGTGCAAAAAAACGATGGATTTGGACCCAGATCTTTTGACTGGGGGAGTGTGTGACATTGATCCACATTCAGTCCATCACTTGTTGTTCTTGCAATTGCCGCCCTAAGTGCGCTGGGGATGCCCAGACGTGGGTCCCAGGCACTCCACACCACTTGGAGTCAAGCTAGCCGGGCTGAAGAGAGGTGTTACCTCGAAACCGGTCCGGTCCTCGGATGCTTGATTCCGTTCTGGGAAGGACATGGCTTTTGTAGTTCGGACTGGACTGTTCCCATGGGGCAACAGGGTCAGAGCTGATTTGCATATCGCCATTGTCTAACCCAGGGTGGTGTGGAGTGCAAAAAAACGATGGATTTGGACCCAGATCTTTTGACTGGGGGAGTGTGTGACATTGATCGACATTCAGTCCATCACTTGTTGTTTTTGCAGCTGCAAAACTACAACATCTTGCTACGACGCTCCTTCTTCAGAAAACTGGACTCTTTACTATGGAACTTTCTGTAGCGACACCACACCGATGGATAGCCCTTGCCAAATGCTGTAAATCTTCTTACAGTGGAGGCATTGTAACCCCGGACATACTCTAATACTACAGGACATCTCATTTTTATAAATGAATGGTAGTTCAACAATGCACGCATCTGACACTTGCTGTACAGGGGGATCCCCCTGGATCATGTCCCGTCGCAACACACAAGGCTCTCTGGTGGGCGGGACGCTTGACAAAAGAAACCCCATTGTGGCACAGAACCCTGTTGCCACAAGTTACAGCCCTGGAGGGCTTCAAATCCTGGGACACCATAGGCATTTGGACAAGGCATTTGTACATTTTGGAGACCTCCTGTTGGGCGTTACATTGAAATCCTTTCTTGAGCTCTAGGCTTAGTATGACTTGCATCGTTCACAATACGTCCAGTACCTGCAGCTCCGGCACACGCTCACCCAATATGTCAAAGGCCTCACATACATACAAGACAATAGCCCCTTGGAGGCCAAAACACTACTGGGTGACTTGACCAATCACAAAATTTCCCAATGGTGGTCAACACTCCTGACTCCTTTGATTGATTGAAGAAAGCGTTGGTGGGAGATCTTGGAGCCCTCACCGACAATGACTGGAGAGATGCGCCTTCCCCTGTAAAACATAAGTTGCCTCACAGTTCCTCCTTATACAGTTGATATACCTACTCAGGGTCTACTACACTCGGGAGAGGCTATAGAAGATGGGGGCGGGGGTGGCCTCACCGGCATGCCTGCACTGTTCGTGACAACATGGGACCTACTCCACACAATCGGGATATATTAAAGGGTGATTCCTTTCCGGAAGGGGTGGTGTTGTGTCTAGACAGAGTTCTGGGAGGAGCGCTGCCCCGACTTCCCAAGCTGGTCATCCTTTATATCATAGGGGAGATAGATTCAGACAGATATTGCACAGCACTGCTGTGGTTGGGTCTAGTGATAGCGAAAAGGAATGTTGCCAGGACCTGAAAGAATGGCGACCATCCTTCCTTGGAGTGATGGAAGGCTGGGCAGGACTGTTGCATTAGCCTGTGAAACCCCTATCTACAAAGCCAGGGTTTGTCCACTTAAAGATCATAAAATATGGGCTTCATGGTTCCAATATTGAGGGTATAGTCCTCCAGAGAGTCTAAAATGTTTGCTATTCCATAGATGATGAACTTCGGACTTATACAGCCAAAGTTTGAGCTGGGGCCATTGGGACACAGGAGCCGCCAGATGAGTGAGGCATTATCAAGTGTGGGTTGAATTTAGGGGCAGAGGGACTTTATGTTCAATTCCAATATGCTGCAAGGTTCCATCCATGGCTCAGTCGGCCGAAAAGTTGGTGTTCTGTATGCTCAGTTATATGTAAGTTTGGTGTATATAATGTGTAAAAAATCAATAACAAATATGGTATATAAAAAGTATGCATGCTGCCACGTGAGGGCACATGAGGACTCTCCAGTGGTGCACCTCAGGCAGTGGTTCCAACACTGGGGAGATCCATCAGACAACATTGTGATCTCCCGGACATTGCTGTGGATCTAGCCTGATGGTCTGTGGAGGAGCACAGGTCTCAGGGATTTCCTTTTAACCCCCACCAGCAGTGTCTATGATAGTGACCGTTGCGTTCACCATTTGGTGAGGGTGCTCATCTGGAGTAGCTCGAGATCAGAGGCCTCTGGTCTCCAGCAGAACAATTGTTGCTTATTAGCCTACTCGAACTGAGGGTGATTAGTCTGGCGGACAAGAGGTTTCTCCCTTCTCCTCAAGATCAGTCTGTCCTAACCTTGATGGACAATACGACCGCTGTGTTGCACATCTACAAACTGAGATAAGTTGGAGCTGCCTTCTGTCAAGCAGCATTGAGACTAAGGGTTTGAGCACACCAGTATGGGATCTGGCTAGTAGCCAGCCATCTGGTCGGCTCTCTGAACACCAAGAGCAAGTGCCTTAGTCAGCGTGTCCTTGCAGACCATGAGTGGCGTCTGCATCTAGAGGTACTAGAGCACATCCTTGCAACCCTCGTTTTCTGAGGAAGATTCTCAAGACCTCTTGTGCCTGTCCTGGTCTGCTCCGCTCTGTCTGTCTCCCAGGGCAGACCTCCTCTCCCAATCAGAGGGGCGGTTACTGCATACTAACCTCAAGAGCCTTCACTATCATGCCTGGAGATTGACCGGAGGAACCTGAGGTCCTTCCAACTTCCATGGGGGTGCCTTCCACGGGGGGCCAACTTCCATGGGGGTGCCTGCTGCACTTCCACCAAGACAGTGTACTCTGGAAGGTGAAATAGATTTGCCACTTGTGTGTGAGGAGCAGAATATGAATTTCTTGAAGGCTCGCTTGTCAGAGGTCCTTGTCTTTGTGCTCTTGCTGCCCCAGCAGGGTTGTACTGCGGACAGGTTCAAGAGATACTTTGCAGTCTTGTAGGCATTTTTTTTTGCTTCCAGACCAGCCACCTGTGTTTAAATCCATGATTATATGACAAACATGTTCCTGCCAACCCAAACTTTATTATGCCCCAGTGCTACTTAAAACTCCTAACTTTGTTGATTGATTACCCATTTGTGCCCCTCCGTATTTATCAGTTGAGATTGTTGACATTTAAATCAGTGTTTCTACTATTTCCACAACCTCGGCAAAGCTTGTCAGTGAGTTGCAAACACTGTGCATCTGTATGCCATACACATACTTCTTTCTCTTCAAACTGGTCCTTAAAACTAAAGAAGCTTTTCTCCTCTACGTGGTGACATTTTCATCTTTACCTTCTATCCTCATCCCACTAAGGGGGGGGAGAGATTACACCAGTTGGACCCCAGAAGGGGGGAGATAGTATTTACAGAAATAGCACTAAGAGGATCAGGTGAGGTGTAAAGTTGTTTGTGTGGTATACAAGCAGCAAGAAAGGCAAGGCAGGAGAGCACCTTGTCCCGATAGATCTACACCCATGCCAAGAAGGACCTTCCGGAGAGAACCTGTCTCGAATACAGAATGGTAAAGTCTTACGCCTCTGCACTGGACATGTGTTCCTGTGGATGAAATTTGGGCCTCCAATCACACCTTTGTTCAGAGTGGGAGAAGGAATGCCATTTTGCTCACTCATGCACCAAGATTTCTTCATCTGAGCATTTCTTCATACCTACCACCTGGAAGGGATACTTCTTAGGTATGTATTTAGTAGGTGCAGAATATGCAGGTAGAAGTATGCATTAGAGATAAAAGATAATTACTTTCAGTGTGGTCTTTCTAGTGGGAGTTCTGTCTACCTGTAGGACATCACTGATCCGACCTGAAGGGTGATTTTAGGCCACATTTAAAAGACTTCTGTTCGAGGCATATGAGCTGCAGATTGTACACTTTGCATAGATCGCCATCTGGTGTTGGACTCGGATGATTGCATGTTGTTTTTGTCTTCGAAGAAGTCTTGTAGTCACTAGACCGGTGACTCCTCCTTCGGTGCAGAGTGCACATGGGCTTCGGCTCCATCGTTAGATTGTTTTTTTCCGCCATCGGGTTCGGATGAACCTTGCTGCGCTCCGGTTCGGAACCGTTTCCAGACCTCTTCGGCGCGCAATTACATTCACCGATGGTATTGTTTCGATCCCGTACCTTCGACGCGCACCTCGAAAGCTTCCATCACTCTTCGACACCTGCAAACTTCGACGCGGGCCGTTGGGCCTAACCGCGCCGATATAGACGGACGTCGATGGAACGGACTCCATTTAAAAGATGTCCACTGTGTGGTGCTAAATTTCCACACTCGGACCTACATCCTGTCTGCAATTTGTGCCTCTCTCCAGAACATCGAGAGGACAATTGTGAAGCCTGCCTTTCATTTAAATCGAAAAAGACTGTCCGGGATCATCGAGCTCGACGCCGAGACATGCAGCGAGGCACAGGCTCCGTTCGGACATCTTCAATCCAGGTCCCGACCTTCCGAAACCAGAAAAGATCTTGGACTCTGAAGTAGACATCTCCAATGCTGAGATCGATGATGATATCACTCCTGGCCAAAGGGGCATGAGTACTGAAACCTCGACCCCGGCCCCGACCCAACCCAAAACAATGGCACCGGTAACACCTTTGCCTTCAGGCTCAGGTTTACACCGTACCAAGACTTCGAACGCCCCGCCCTTGGGCTCGGCACGGAAGGACAGACAAAAGCCATCTGGCTCGAGCCAACCACTCGGCGCCGAGAAAACACTCTTGGCACCGAAGGTGCAGATATCAGAGTTGCCGCGCCCTCTTACATCGACACCGACTAAACACTCGGTGCCAAAACCAACAAAAGATACCTCAGCACCGAAAGACTCAGAAAAAAAGTTGGCGCAGAAGCAACGCGATAAAGCATCAACACCGAGCAAGCCAGATAAACCACCGGAACCGAAGAACCCAGATAAGGCTTTGGCTCCGAAACAGACTGAAAAACCTTCGGCACCGAAGTATACAGAAAAGACGTTCGTGCCATCAAAACACAAGGCACCGAAAACTTCGGAACCGAGTATGGCGGTGGTACCGGACAGTGTCCCAAAACACCCAAAATCAGTTTCTAAGGACAATTCTTCGACGCCAAGCAAGTCTGCGGAGTCTGAAGAACTTTTCTTCCCAGATCCAAAGCAAACTACTATAATTATCCACCCAAAGACTGGTCATATAGTCACCAAGCTGCCCACAAAAAGGAAACCGGAACATTTACACCAAGTTCCAGTTCCTCCAAAGAAGATTCATATATCTACTAACACTTCTCCTCCACCTACACCTCCCCCCCCCCAACTGATAACCCTAACTTAATAATTTCACCACCACACTCCACATTTAGAGGATAGTGATGAATCACAAGAGCATGGAGATGTAGATGACCATGTAATGCCATTAAGTCCTGTCAGTTCACCACAGGTGTCGGACCCATGGCATGATTATAACACGGATCCTGATATAACTAATGATCCATATTTTTACCCCTCAAAGCCATCCCCACCAGATGATAATGTGGGGTTTGCACACCTTATAAATAGGGCAGCTACATATCACAAAGTCAAACTCCATTCAGATCCTGTACAGGAAGACATTTTGCTAGAAACTTTAGCACAACCGCAAAAATCTACTCATGTCTTGCCTATGCTACAAGGCCTTATTAGACAGGCTCCCGAGGTTTTTAAAGACCCAGTTAGAGCTAGGGTTCTTAACCCCAGAATTGATAAAAAATATAAAGCAGCCCCTATTGACCCTATCTATATTAAGGGCCAACTGCCCTTAGATTCTTTAGTGGTAGCCAATGCACGTAAAAGGGCAAACTCCCAGGCATCAGGTGACGTATCACCTCCTGACAAGGAATCTAAGTTATTAGACGCATCAGGAAAACGTATGGCGTCTCAGGCGGCTAATTCATGGAAAATTGCAAACACACAAGCCCTGCTAGCAAGATACGACAGGGCTCACTATTAGGAAGCAACAGAAGCTTATTCAACACCTTCCACCATAGTACAAAGACAAAGCTAATGACCTAGTACAAGAAGGCAAACTAATTACTAATACCTCAATAAAGTAGACACGCATGGCTCTGAGTGTCTGGATTTAAACAAGAGGTGCAAAATACAATTCTAAACCATTTGATCAAGAGCACCTTTTTGGACCTGCAGTTGATACATCTTTAGAAAAAATGTAAAAAGATACAGAAACAGCTAAATCTATGGGGGCCTTGCAGTCACCATCTGCCAGAGGTTCCTTTCGGCGCTCCTTTTACAGAGAAGGTTCCAAAACTAACACAGCAGAACACCCTACATCCTCATACAAAAGTCCAAACCAAGGTTTCTTTTCTAGGGGATACAATAAAGGAGGTTACAGAGGTAACAACCAAAGGGGTAAAGGCCGAGGGAACAACACCCGCAACTCCCCTAACAATAAACAGTGACTTCCCTACTCTTCCCCCGATCATCCCACTCCTGTCGGGGGACGCATCTCACAGTTCCTACCTGTCTGGAACTCCATCACAACAGACAAGTGGGTGTGACAAATTATCCAGTATGGTTATTGCCTGGAACTCATTTCTACACCTCCCAACATTCCTACAAGACAGCGCCCAATGTCATTAGACCATCTAACGCTACTCAAACAAGAAGTCTTGGTAATGTTACAAAAGGATGCAATAGAGCCAGTTCCTCTAATTCATCAAGGGACAGGAGTTTGCTCCCTTTACTTCCTTATCCCAAAAAAGAACGGCTCTCTAAGACCAATACTGGATCTCAGACCGTTAAATTGGTACATTCATTTAGACCACTTCCACATGGTCACTTTACAAGTGCTTCCATTACTACAGCAAGGCGACTTTCTCGCCACTATATAGATCTAAAAGACGCATACTTCCACATTCCAATATATCCCTCTCACAGGAAATATCTCAGATTCATGGTAGATGGTCAACACTACCAGTTCAAGGTGCTTCCATTCGGAGTCACCACAGCACCCAGGGTCTTTACAAAATGCCTCGCAGTAGTTGCAGCCCATCTCAGAAGACAACAAATTCATGTCTTCCCCTACCTAGACGATTGGCTTATAAAAGCAAACTCCCAAAAAAGCTGTGTGCAACACACGCTTCGGACAATAAAGTTGCTTCACAATCTAGGATTTACAGTAAATCTAACCAAATCCCACCTCCAACCGTCTACAATGCAACAGTATCTAGGGGCAACAGTAAACACTCTCACAGCCAAAGCCTATCCCAATCCCATCAGGATAAATGCCACACACACTAGTTCAAAAATGTCAACCACAACACACTCTACCAGCAAGAGTGTTCATGCAACTAATAGGAATGATGGCATCATGTATTTTTCTCGTCCGTTATGCAAAACTACAAATTCGTCCATTACAAGAATGTCTTGCACAACACTGGAACCAAGCTCAAGGTCAACTGACAGATCTGGTGTTGGTAGATGACTGCACCCATCGCTCTCTGCTGTGGTGGAGCACAAAAAACCTTGCCAAAGGACGGTCGTTCCGCGAGCCACTTCCACAGGTAGTGCTAACAGATGCGTCGCTCACCGGTTGGGGAGCACATCTCAAAGACCTTACCACTCAAGGGTTATGGACCTCTCAGCAAAAACAGTTCCACATCAACTATCTGAAATTGTTAGCAATCTCTCTAGCGTTGGAATCTTTTCAACCGCAGCTCCTAAACAGAGTTGTCTTAGTACGTACAGACAACATGACGGCAATGTATTACATACGAAAACAGGGGGGACACACTATCTCCAGTTATCCCGTGCAGCACAGAGCATCTGGAGGTGGGCCATTCCGCAAAACATATACCTCCTAGCCAAACATCTACCAGGAGTACACAATCAGATCGCGGATCTGCTCAGTCGTCAAACACAACAGATCCACGAATGGGAACTTCATCCTCAAGTTCTTCTTCCATTCTTTCATATGTGGTGACATCCAGACATAGATCTGTTTGCCACACACAAAAACACAAAATGCCAAAACTTCGCATCCAGGTATCTACACCCATTGTCCAAAGGCAATACGCTATGGATGAACTGGTCAGCAAAATTTGCTTACACTTTTCCGCCTCTCTCACTCATTCCGTTAGTGGTGAGGAAACTTCAACAACATTCCCTTACAATGATCCTAGTGGCTCCAACATGGGCAAGACAACCATGGTTCACAACTCTGCTGCAGCTATCAGTAGTGCCACATCAAAAGCAGCACCTCTCTCCCAAGTTTCTCACTCAGACCATGGAGAGATAAGACATCCAGATCCCAGTCAGCTCAATCTAGCGATCTGGCTCCTGAAATCTTAGAGTTTGGATATCTCAACCTTCCACAAGAATGTATGAACGTTATCAAAGAAGCTAGACGCCCTACAACAAGAGCGTGCTATGCTGCTAAGTGGAAAAGATTCGTCATTTATTGCTGTAACAATAAGATTGACCCACTAGATGCTTCTATTCAAAACATTATTTGTTGGGGCGTGGCTAAGATGGCGGCTCGGTAAGACGTGTCTCGCGGAGGCTCCCCAGGCCTGATCCCCCGCCAGGGAACCTTGCGGACCTTCGCCCTCACCGAGCCGGCCATTACCAGCGGACAGAGTCCGGGAGAGGCCCTGCCAACGAGGAGCCGGTGGCGAGGCTCGAGGCTGCCATAGAGCGCCGGGAACGGAGAGGCCGGCCTGCGGCAGGCCGGCGCGAGCGGCGGTGACCAGGGCGCTAGTGCCGGGCGGCCCCGGGAGACCCCCGGCACCTTCTGTGGCTCGAGTGAGGGGGAGTCGGGGACCCCTGCAGCGGCTCCGGAGACCCGAGAGCAACGCCGACGCCTACAGACGGAGGCTCAGGCGGACCGGAGGGGGACTACGCGGCGCCGGGCCCGCCGGCCCCCGGAGCAACGCGAGGCCCCGGCGTGGGCCTGGCGGAAGTGTGAGCCGAGGACCGGGGACGCTTGGCTGCCGCCGAGTGTAGAGGAGACACGCGCTGCTGCCAGGAGGCGGGACGGGATCCTGCGTAGCACAGCGGACACAGTCCGGCAGCATCGGACAGCGGACAGGGCGGTGCCGGGCCCGCCGGCCTTTGGAGCTACGCGAGGCCCCGGAGTGGGCCCAGTGGAGGGAACGCGGCCCTGCTGTGTTGTGGCCCGGTGGAGCCTATAGGCATCCGGCAGAGGTGGGACCCGGAGTCCGCGAGAAGGAGGTGAGCGGCGCTCAGGGGGCGGCCGGGGAGCGATTACAGGTGACCCCCAGAGGCTTACATGGCACAAGGCTGAGGCACAGCTACACATCTGGGACAGCCCGTGGAGGCGGCAGGCCCGGGGAGTAGGAGAGTGGTGCCACACGGGCGCCAGGATCTGACCCAAGTGCGAGGAGGAGCGGCAGCATTGAGGCCTTGGAGTGAGGCCCTGGGGTCACGTTATCGGCCTTCCCTAATTACGGCCGGAGCACTTTGAGACACCTTGTGGAAGCACCTGGAGCCCCGACTGGGCTGGGGCCAACAGCTGGGTTTGCCATGTCGAACCGCAAGGGGAACCGCAACATCTCGGAGATGCTGGTAAAGGGACCCCCCAAGACCGACAAAAGCCCGGACAAGACAGCGCAAGGGCCCCCCCCCAAGGGGAAAGATCTCCCAGAAGGCGAGACGCCGGCGACCAAGGCATTTATGGAAACCCTCTTCGCCTCCCTGAAAGACGATATTCAAACCTTCCGACAGGAAATGACAGGGGAGTATAAGGAACTCCGACGGGACGTCGACGACCTGGGGGAGAGAGTAGCGGCCAATGAGCTCTCGGGCCAGGCCAGAAGCGAGGAAATTGAACTCCTTCGGCAGGAGATCGTCCGCCTTCACGACCAGCAACTGGACCTCCAGACCCATACGGAGGACCTGGAGAACCGCTCCAGGCGGAATAACATTCGAGTCCGGAATGTGCCGCTCAAGGCGGAGGGGGAAGACATGGCGGGGTACCTGCAAGCGCTCTTCCGAATGGTGCTGGGGGAAGAAGATGACTTTGTGGTTCGTATCGACAGAGCCCACCGAGTGGGCCCGGCCCGCCGGTCCCAGGGCCCCCCGCCGGACATACTGGCCTTTCTGCCGGACTACCCTTTGAAGGAGCGCATCCTGAGGGAGGCTCGTCACAAGCAACCCCTCCGCTTCCAAGACCACAATGTGGAACTCTTTCAGGACCTGGCTGCGACCACCTTACAAAAGCGGAGGGCATTTAGGGTTGCCACAACCTTCCTGCGTAAGGAGGGGGTCACGTATTCCTGGGGACACCCTTTTCGCCTGGTCTTTAAGTGGAATGGCGTCCTCCACCAGCTGCGTTCCCTGCGAGACACGTGTGAAGTGTTGGGCATCCCCCTTGAGGACCCGCCCCAGGATGACTTGGCGGACCGACAGACCTCCAGAGCCACGTCGGGCTCCCCTGGGACGTCGAGGGACGGATGGCAGACAGTGCGTCGAGACAGGCAGCGGAAGAAACCTCTCAAGCCCGACCCGGACACGGTGGCCCTGGAACAGGCCGCCGCAATCCACGAAGTATCGAAAGACACCGGCGCAGCCCCTTGAGTTGATTCTGGTGAAGGTCGTCATCAGCTAAGTTTTGGCTCCTGGTGGGGGGGGTCGGGGGGCCATGAGCCGCCACTGCCACACACCCACTCACTGACTCATCTACCACAGGCCTAGACTGTCTCATGATTGGCCTGGGACTATGTTCACCAGTTGGGGGGGGAGGGGTTGGGGGGAATGTTCGGGGGGGAGTTGGGGCTTGGGAGGGTGGAGGGGGGGGAGCTTGGTGTGTTCACTATGGTTTAGCAATTGGTACCTGGGGTTGGGCTGGATGGGGGTCGGTGCCGCGGCAGACGGGACGCACGCACCCGCATGGCTGCTGACAGCATAACTATCCTCTCTCTTAATGTTAAGGGACTCAATAACCCCATCAAAAGGAGGGCAGTCATCTCCTTCCTTGAGCGTTCTGGGGCCGAAATATGTCTGTTGCAGGAAACGCATCTGTTGGCGAAAGATTGGCACCGTATGAAAGCAAGGGCCTTCCCCCACCAATTCTATTCCGCGACCAACGAGAAGAAGGCGGGCGTAGCAATACTAGTGGCCAGACACTTCAAAGGGCGGGTCGGGGGCAAGGTGGCGGAAATCAGGGGCAGGCTCCTAGCACACACGATACACATAGGTACTTCTTCCTTCACGTTAGGCTCCATTTATGCACCCAACACCAAACAGGAGGTCTTCTTGAAAGGTGCGCTGTCTGAAGCGCTTTCGGGTGATATGAGGCTGGTGCTGGTGGGAGGGGACTTGAACCTGGTCATGGATAACGAGAAGGATAGGTCTGGGAAGAGATTTGGAGATACCGGAGCGTTGTCGGCGGCCGGGAAGCGGTGGTTAGGGGACAGGGGGCTGATTGACATTTGGCGGGACAAACATCTTACTGCCCCGGGATACACCTTTTATTCTCATGTGCACCACACATATGCTAGAATAGACCACTTCCTGGGTTCAGCGGACGTACTCCCCTTGGTTCAGGACATCGACATTACACCAGCGGCACTCTCGGACCACGACGCGGTGATCCTTCAGCTGACTGTCCCGCATATTCCTCCTCGTAGGGGCAGGTGGCGACTCAGGGAAAGTATACTTTCCCGCGAGGGAGTGGTGCAGCAACTGTCCCAAAGCATTACCACCTACTTGGCTCACAATGACACGGGAGAGGTAACCCAGGCGACATTGTGGGGGGCGCTTAAGGCGGTCATAAGGGGCGAAATCATGGCAATCGCCGCGGCAGAAAATAGGGAGCGGAAAGATCGGAGACGTGACCTGGAGACGCAGGTGCTAGAACTAGAGCGGGTTCACAGCCGGACGGGAGCCCCCCGGATTTGGCGCAAGCTGAAGGCGGTCAGGGCACAACTGGCGAGTTTGGACCTGGACAGGGCAGAATACGCGGCGCTCCGCCTCCGCCACACGTACTACGTAGGGGGAGACAAGACAGGCCGCTTGCTGGCTAGCAAACTTAAGGCCAAAACCGTCCGCTCCCAGATCCCTGTGATACGCGGAGACGGTGGCGGTGAGGTCCGGGAGGATGACAGCATAGCGGAGGCGTTTCGAACCTTTTATGAGCGGCTGTATGCCGCCGATCGGACTGTGAGGGAGGAGGCGGGGAGGACCTACCTGGAGACTATGGAGGTCACTGCTCTTAACGACGAGAACTCCGCTGCGTTAGACGCCCCTTTCCGCCTGGAGGAAGTCATAGCGGCCATCGCCCGTCTCAAACCCTTGAAAGCTCCGGGCCCGGACGGCTTTTCCGCGGGCTTTTACAAAACCTTTTGCCCCCTCCTGGCACCGGTCCTCACGAAGCTGTTCAACTCGTTTGAGGGCCAGGGCTCAATCCCGAGGGAGATGTTGGAGTCGGAAGTCATAGTCCTTCCGAAGCCCGGTAAGGACCCCTCGTGCTGCGCTGCGTACAGGCCGATTTCGCTCCTCAACGTGGACCTTAAGCTCTTCACGGGCATTCTGGCCTCCCGACTGGGTCCATGTCTTCCTGGCGTTGTCGACCCTGACCAAGCGGGCTTCGTCCCCTCCCGGCAGTGCGCAGATAATACAAAGCGCATTATGCATGTCATAGATAAAGCCCACGCCAACGCCTCGGACGCAGCACTGCTCTCGGTAGACGCCGAGAAGGCGTTCGACAGGGTAGACTGGAGGT
Organism: Lissotriton helveticus; assembly: GCF_964261635.1. NCBI lineage: Eukaryota > Metazoa > Chordata > Amphibia > Caudata > Salamandridae > Lissotriton > Lissotriton helveticus. Next base: position 1,269,018,099 of record NC_136067.1, on the reverse strand, counting down.
TCCTGGAACAGACGCTTGTTAAGTTCGGCGTGGGTCCACGCTTCCGCTCATGGGTGGCGGGATGCTACACATCCCCGAAGGCGACCATCAAAGTCAACGGGGTCAGCTCTAAGCCGTTCAACATCCAGAGAGGCACGCGACAGGGGTGCCCCCTCTCGCCGCTCCTATTCGCCCTTTATATCGAACCGTTTGCCCAGCGTGTCCGCGACAATAAGGCCATAGCCGGGATCAAGTTCGGGGGAGTGGAGCAAACCATAAACCTCTACGCGGACGACATTCTGGTGGCGGTAGATAACCCGCGGGTCTCTTTGCCAGCCTTCCTGTCGGAAATGACCGCGTTCGGAGCAGTGTCGGGCTTCAAAATGAACGTCCAGAAGTCCGTCGTCCTGCCACTGGGTAGCAATACCCGACCAGCTAACAGGGCATCGCTGCAGGTGGGGGGGCTTGAGGTCAGCACCACTGTGCAGTACCTGGGGATAGACTTGACTCCGGCGACAGTCCAAACGGTCGACCTTAACTACACCAAGCTGCTGTCGCGCGTTCAGGGAGACATTGCGAGGTGGAAGCAACAGCCGCTTTCGTGGCTGGGTAGGGTGGCGGCCATAAAAATGTCCCTGCTGCCCAAGATCCTCTACGTATTTCAGACCATCCCCGTCACTCCCCCATTGGGGATGCTGAAGAAGCTGCAGGACACCCTGCAACATTATGTTTGGGCGAATAAAAGATCCAGGCTGCGGCGAGACCTGGCCACAAGGACGACGGCGGAGGGGGGCTTGGGGGTCCCGGACCTGAGGCGTTACTTCCAAGCGGCCCAGCTTAGATTCCTTCTGGAGTGGTCCCGACCGACTTCGGAGAAGCATTGGTTGTTCCAGGACAGGGCCATGGCGGGCATGCCCCTCTGGAGGGTTCCCTTCCTGGCGCGGCCGGACAGACCACCGTACCTCAAGAGATCCCCCATCACCAGGACTCTTTTGCAGGTGTGGGATGCAACCGCGGTTTCGAGAGGCCTGACGACCTTTCCCTCCCCCATGACGCCTCTGCTGGACAATCCGGCGTTCCCCCCGGGCAGATCCCCAAGCTCGTTCCCTCAATGGCGACAATCCGAATGCCGCTCTGCAGGCCACCTATTCGACACGGAGGGCTTTATGACCTGGGACGCAGTGATAGCGAACTACACACTGGATAAGCCACTCCGCTACCAGTACTTCCAGCTCAGACACTGGCTGATGCACACTGACGTGGCACCTTTGGCTGGCCGCCCCCTCACCCCCTATGAGAGATGGATCGTGACCAAAACGTCGGACACAAGGTCCATCACTGACTTATATCTGATGTTGTCCCCACCCCCCTCTACGGAGAAATCTGCTGGGCAGAGGCGCTGGGAGAGGGAACTGGGACGCACTCTTTCTGCAAAAGAATGGCGGGAAGTATACTACCGAGCTCACCACACGGCCAGGAATACCGCCAGCAGGGAGGCGGCGGTCAAGATCGCCTATTACTGGCACCTGACCCCTGAACGCCTACACCAGGGAAACCCGAGCAGAGACCCTAAATGTTGGAGAGGTTGCGGGCACACGGGGACCATGCTACACATTCTGTGGGAATGCACCGCGGTACAGGAATATTGGGAGGCAGTACTTAAGGACATAGACACTCACTTTGACACCGACATTCCGCGATTCCCGGCTTATGCTGTCCTTGGCCTGCCGAACAGCCTGACGTTCCCACTCAAGTCCATGCGGGGTAAACAGATGGGATTGGCAATGGGGGCGGCAACTCAGCATATTCTGTCGCTATGGGGGTCCACTAGGCAGCCCACACACACGGGGTGGTTACACAGGTTATGGTACATCATGGGGATGGAGAGGATACAGGCCTCGCTCACTCAGTCATCCCAAACTTTCATAGAAACCTGGCAGCCGCTCACCTCTCTACTTTCCCAAGAATTTACGGAGCTTACATGTCCTAGATATCTCAGAGTCCTGAAACTGGCGGAAGGGTTTAGGGAGGATACGGCTCGAGTGGAGCACAAAGTCTAACCTGTACCCCGAACATCTACCTTTACGCGCTACAAGGAACACACCGGGCGGGAGGGGGGAGGTTGGGGGGGTAGGGGGTTGTTGGAGGGGGTCGGGCACTGTTGGGGTAGGTTGGGGGGTGGGCCTTTTGGGAGGTTGGTGGAAAAGAGTTCTGGTGGTCACTGGGGGGCGTGTCCCCCACTAAGCGAACATACTCGGGCGCCCGGACTCGCCTCACTTCCTGGACACACAGTGGGGTACTCAGCAGTGGGGGGGACGGGTGCCACTGTGTAGCCTTTGGTTTCTTCATATGTTGTATGTAAGATATCGCTTTGTGGAACTCAATAAAAATATATTTGATCAAAAAAAAAAAACATTATTTGTTACCTTTTGCATCTACAACGTTGTAATCTAGCATATACATCTATAAGAATACATCTAGGTGCAATAGCAGCTTACCTACAGAACCGACAACATCTGTCGCTTTTTAAAGTTCCACCAATAAAAGCTTTTATGCAGGGGCTTAAAAGAATAATTCCACCAAGAGCTCCACCCTCCCCAATGTGGAATCTCAATAAAGTCCTTACCAGACAAATGGGCCCTCCATTTGAACCGCTACACAAGTGCGAGTTACAATACCTTACTTGGAAAGTGGCATTTCTAGTCGCTATCACATCTCTTAGAAGAGTGAGCGAACTCCAGGCATTAACCATACAAGAACCATTCTTACAAATTCATCACAACAAAGTGGTTCTTGGAACAAATCCTACTTTTCTACCCAAAGTAGTTTCTGCTTTCCATCTAAACCAGTCAGTTGAACTACCAGTATTCTTGCCTCAACCAGACTCAGCGGCAGAAAGAGCGCTACATACTCTTGATGTCAAAAGAGCATTGCTCTATTACATAGATAGAACGAAACCATTTAGGAAAACCAAACAACTTTTCGTAACTTTCTCCCCACCGCATAAAGGCAATCCTTTTTCTAAAACCGGAATTGCAAGGTGGATTGTGAAATGTATACAAATATGCTACCTTAAAGCTAAACGCACATTAACGATTCCCCCTTGGGCTCATTCCACATGCAAGCTAGGGGCATCTATGGCATTCTTCGGAAATATTCCTCTAGATGACATATGCAAAGCAGCAACTTGGACCATGCCACATACCTTCACAAAACACTATTGTGTAGATGTGCAAGCAAAACAACAAGCTAGTGTGGGCCAGTCTGTATTAAAAACACTTTTTCAAACTACTGCAACAGATAGAGGTGGCCACTGCTAAGGAGGATACTGCTATATAATCTATGCAAAGTGTACAATCTGCAGCTCATATGCCTCGAACGGAAAATGCTACTTACCAGTATGCATCTGTTCTTGGCATGTAGAGCTGCAGAATTGTACACGCCCACCCTCCTCCCCGGATACCTCTATCTGATCCAGTATTATCCTAATTGGAAACATCACGCAAGGGCACTTCTCTATTGCTTACTACTCCATCTAACCCTACTGGCAAAACAATCTAACGATGGAGCCGAAGCCCATGTGCACTCTGCACCGAAAGAGGAGTCACCGGTCTCGTGACTACAAGACTTCTTCAAAGACAAAAACATGCAATCATCCTAGCCCAACACCAGATGGCGATCTATGCAAAGTGTACAACTCTGCAGTTCTACATGCCAAGAACAGATGCATACTGATAAGTAGCATTTTCCTTTTAGATTATTGCACTTCATTTCCTCATATTGGCAGTCATTTCCTCATCTCTGTCTCCAATGGATGAAGAACTGACGTCAGGAGCTGTGATTTACGTTTTTTTGGCTCCAATAACATCTCTGTGACATTGCTTCCAGCGTTTAGGTAGAGCCTATACCCTCTACCAGCGTGGGAGAGCTATGGGGAAGTTATTTATCCAGTCTGGCAGCTGGGGAGACATCCGCAGGTAGGTACCGTATCTGCCATAAAGAACGTTACCAAAGGTAAGTAACAGTTTCTTTGTATCCCTGAAGGGCAGTAAGTTTTATGGGCCTGCTTTCTATTGTGAGGCTGTCCCTGTAGTGATTTTGAATCTGATGCTTTGACAAAGATGAGTTAGGACTAAAGTGACTGTACTCAACAATTTGAGCATAGAAGCTTATTGGGGGATATTTCTCTTAAAAAAGAGTTGTTAAAAAATAGTCTAACTACATTTAGCTTTTCTGATAGAGACTTCTAATCTCAGATTCCTCACAATTTGAACTCCACTATACACCAGACTGAATCCAGAGAGTTTTGATAGCAATATCCTTGAGCATAGATAGGTGTTGTGATGCTGCTCTGCGGTCGGATCAGTACGCTCCAGACATGACACCCGGGCCACTATACCTGCTCTCTCGACGCGTGCCAACACCATTTTCTTTCATTTCCTGTGTTCCAACACGGACCTGGAGCTCCAGCGAATCTTGCCAGTTTGACAAAGTTCTTTTCTCAAAATGTATCTAGTGTGCAAGGGGCATGTTCGTTCCAAAGAACACAGGGTATAAACCTTGCAAGGACTGCAACTGTCGCGGATCCGTAATGGACACCCACAATATCTGTCTCTGGTGTCTAGGTGCAAGGTATGACTGAGCCATGCAACTGCTGCACATAGATGAACAAGAAAGCCACCCGCAAAGCGAAGCTTGTTATCTCAGAACTTTGAAAGAAATAAAAAAAGGCCCAGTATCTATTAATCGTGGACGCAGACAGGCTCTTAATCTCGGGGCTGATCTTGCCACCATTCATCATAAGTCCAAAAGTTCAGTTAAGTCTCAAAAAAATCGAAGAAGCACGAGGTCAAAGCACAGATACACATTTTCCCGCCACATGCATCATTCGAAGTTGTACGACATTCCTGGTGCCTTTAGGCTATGGAGTCATAACCCTCATTCAGAATTGATTCCACAACTGATTCGGATGACTTTCTCTGGCCATTGGCATCTCCTCTACAGCTTAATGAATTGAAGCTGGCTTTGAACAAAATATTTGCTAAAGCACCAGATTACTTTGGAGCACCTTCAGGTCCTAAGGAACTGAGGTGGTCTCCAGTCAGGTTACCGCTGGCAGATCCAACTCCGATGCCATCAGAGCCATTCGACCTCACTTCGAAGCCAGGTTCGTCTCTAAGCTGACTTCAGCTTTGATGCCACAACTGATAACGCAACCAGAGTCACAACACCAAAAATGGAGCTAATAGTGTTATCGGGCTCTGAAGGTTAGATACCCATGCAAACAATATGCCTGTACTCCTATTCTGTTCCAGAAATATTCCCGCTTAATTCAGACAAAGATAATAATGATGGCCATGACACTCCTTTTTTTTTTATATATATATTTTTTATTTTCCAAATTAGTCACACTTTATACATTATACATTATTCATCATTAATTAACTTTAAATTACTTCATGTCAAACAAAGATATGCAGATATACATAAATGTATTATTCATTACATTTCATCATATTTATACAGAGTTATGTAAAACAAAACAAGATACCCACTCAACCTATTCCCTCCTTCCATCTCATTATAGGATCACATATTCTCAAACCCATCAGTCTCCCTCTCTTCCTTTTTCGAGCATATATATTCTTCTCTATATTATAAGATGCTAGTAAATTAGCCAACCCACACTGTACTGTCGGTGGATTCTTGTCCAACCAGGCTCTAGCTATCATTAACCTGTATACCGCCATTGCCACAAATATAAATTCCTGCTGCACCCCATCGTTATCCCTGCCAACCCCTAATAGGATCCAAGACGAAGTAAGCTTTATTCGAATCCCTAATGTACTGTCCAAAAACCTCTCACTATCTAGCGTATGGAGTTGTGGGCAGGTGGCAAATATATGTATATTGTCAGCTTCAGTGGCATTGCATCTCGAACAGGTAGTTCCCGCAGTGCCTCCCCATTGTGCTATCCTGGCGGGAGTAATATATAATGAATATATAGTTTTGTAATGTTGAGATTGAAGGGAGGATGCAAACAATATCGATCGACCTAAATCTAATGACTCCTGAAACCAACCTATTTCTCCCCCTATTTTCTCCACCCATTTATTACTATATTTTTCTAGATCATCAGTTTTCTCTTGTGCCAAACTCGCATATATTGAACATATCGAGCGATCTCCTGCTGTTCTTATTTTCTCTAAAATTTCATTCGTATTAAATCCTCCTGGTCCTCCTTGTTTACTACCTAGATAGCTCCTGATCTGGAGATACTTAAAGAAGTCTCTGTTGCTCAAGTCATATTTATTTCTAAGATCCATAAACTGTACCACTCCCTCCGGTTTCAATATATCTCCAATTTGTACAATCCCTCTTTCCACCCAGTTCAACATAGTTTGGTCTCCAAATATTTCCAAAGGGAATTACTTATTTTTGTACAGTCTTACATACCAATTATATCTCCCCAGTTCACATTTTTTCAGAAATGCATTCCATATTTTAGCAGCGGCCAATAATGTCTTAAATCTCGTTCTTTTAAAGTATCCATAATCTATACAATTTAAAAAGCAATTTCCCGCTTCCACCCCTACTACCGCTGTATATATTTTCGTAGAAAAACTATCAACCCTCGGATCACAATCATTTCCACCTATTAATCCCTGCATATATTGCAGGGCTGCTGCCATATAATACAATCTGAAATCCGGAGCACCCCATCCTCCCTTCTCTCTAGGTAGGGCCATAAACCTATAGGCTCTACGCGTTTTACCATGTGCCCAAATAAACCTATTACAAATTGCCTCCAGTGTGTTAAACCAAGTAACCTCAAAGAATAAAGGGATTGATCTAAAAAAATAAAGAAACTTGGGTAGAATTATCATCTTTATAACATTGGTACACCCCACCAGTGACAAATGCAAATTATTCATTCTCTCCAGATCCCCTTTTACTTGTGACATTAATGGAGCCATATTGTTACCCATCACCAGATCTAGATTTGCCGCTATTGCAACCCCCAAATATATTGCTGAGTTAACAACTCTATCATCATTACAATTCACGTAGCTATTCTCAACAATCTGTGTTTTACTTCTGTTCAGACTATATCCGGAAACCTGTCCAAAATGTTGAGCCTCCTCCTCCGTCACCCTAATTGCGTCTCTGGGATCGGGTGTTAATATAGCTACGTCATCCGCGTACGCCAGTGTTTTTACTCTACAGCCATTTATATTCATTGCTGGTATATCTGGGTTTCTCTCCAGTCTGCGCAGGTAGGGATCAAGATATAGCGCAAATAACAGGGGAGATGAAGGGCAACCCTGCCTTGTCCCTCTCCTTATCCTAACAGCTTCCGAATGACCTCTGTTAACTCTTATCTTAGCTGTTGGATTTGTGTAAAGAGTTTGTATAGCTTTTATAAAACGTTCTCCTATTCCGCTCCACCTCATAACCGACCATAAAAACCCCCAGGAGACCCTATCAAACGCCTTTTCAGCGTCCAGAAATAGTGCTGCCATAGGGTCTCCTAGGGTATTTGCTGCATCAAACATTGTTATTACCTGTCTTATGTGCTGTGTTGTTCCTTTTCCCGGGATGAAACCATGTTGGGAGGGACAGACCAAACTTTCTACCACACTTGATAGTCTTTTAGCCAGCATCTTTGAATAGATCTTTACATCTGATTTCATCAATGTAATTGGTCGGTATGAGCCTGTGATAGTCGTCGGTTTCCCTTTCTTTGCAATTACTATAATATCTGCTCCTCCCCATGATTCCGATATTGACTCTCCCTTCTGCGCCAACAGCATTATATTAAACAATTAAACATATCCCCCAGTAGAATTGTTTGGAATGTTTTTATAAAACTCCAGTGGTATCTGGTCCGGGCCTGCGGCCTTCCCTGCAGGTAGGTCCCCTACTGCTGCCCCAAACTCCTCTAGCTGAAATGTTGCTTCTAGATTAGCCTTATCCTCCATTGATAAATTTGAAGGGGGTATTTCACTCAAATAACTTTCTACATCCCCTATTCCTGCTACGTCATCTACGTCATAAAGACCTAAATAGTATTGCCTAAATACCTCCCTTATCTGATCTGATTCTTGAACCATATTCCCTTGTGCATCTAAAATCTCCCTAATGTCTGCTGCTGCTCCTCTCTGTCTAGCCCGAACAGCTAAAATATGGCCCGCTCGCTAAGCTCATAAACACTCTCCTTCCTTGCCAAGTATTTTTCTACTGTTTTCTTGGCAATCCCTTCTGCTGCCTCTGCCCTAAGTGCTATACCTTTAAGTAGTATCTGATCTAGCGGGGAGTGTTGTCTAATAAATGTGTAAATGTGTGTATACTTGTAAAGCGCACTATCACCTGAAAGGTATCTTGGCGCTGTATACCGCTGTGGAAGATGCCCCCTTACTGGGCACCTCCAAGGTGAGGCCAGGCATCCTAGCGCTTTCGGGGCCGTTGTGGAGATTAAGCAAGCTATTGCCCAGAGTTGCAGAGTGGGACCCATGATTAGAGTAGGCACCTAGGCGAGAATTATCGAGTCCGTGGACATTGAGCCCAAGACCCTGCCGCGTCGGGAATTGAACCCTGGTCCCGGGCCAGACCTCTGCCTCAGGGTCTGCCGCTCTAATCGGTGAGCCACACTTCTCCACTAGCCAATTCTAGCTCATCTTTGACTCTCAAGATGCTTCTATTCATTTCTTCTACCTTCAGTTTTTCCCTCTTTTGTCTCAAACAGACATAACTCATTGTCTCCCCTCTCACCCCAGCCTTAAATGTGTCCCAGACTACACCTGGGGATGCCGTGTCTCTGTTTATATCCCAGAAACTCGTCATCCAATTTGTCATAGTTATTCTATATTGCCCCAGTATTGGAACTTTCATAGATTCCCATGCTTTGTATCATTCCCCGTCGTCGGAATGGGAGCCTCGGTAGTATAAAAAACCATAGAAACAAAAGAGAAACCTAGGCCTAGGCCTCATCTCATTTTGTATTCTATCCACCTCTTTTTGTGAAAAAGAGACCAAACTTTTGCCAGGACCAATCAGAGCAGCCTCACCCTCTAGAACCTTCCTGAGAGAGCTCAGAGCCTCAGATTTTTCTACCGCACGTTGTGCTAGGGAGTCTCCACTGAGCTCTGCTCAGTTTTCACTGTTTTTCTACTTATTTCTTCAAGTTTCTGCTTCAAATCGTCATGTCTGACAAGGAGAAGAAGGCCTTATTCAGGTCCTGTGCCTCTTGTGGCAAAAAACGTCTTTTTGTGGAGGATAAGCACGATAATTGCATCTATTGCTTATATCCTGACCACAAGGCCACAGACTGCAAGATCTGCAGGACTTTCTCGAACAAGACTCTTCGGGACAGAGAAGGCCGGCTACTTACCTGGCTTCAGAAGATGAAGACACGCAAGGAGGTGCTCTCTTCGGATGAGGAGGATTCCGTGTCTGCTGCTTCCTCGCAAAGATCAAAGAAGAGGGGTAGGTCTCCCCCTGGTTCTTCGACATCTGAGCCCCCTCTTAAAGCCCCTCACAAGATCTCTGACAGGTCTGAGAGGGCTGGTCCCCTTCAATCTCCTCACGAAAGTGTAAAGGAGAGGCAGGGACAGGCTACAGCAGTGGTGCCAGCCTTAAAGGACAAAAAGGAGGTGGTGATCCTTTCTCCTCCGTCCAAAAAGATCAAGCCCAGTGATAAACACTCTACTGGCACTTCAGGATCTGGGCCGGAGAAAAAACAGCGTCCGTCGACGACGAGAACACCAGGTACGTCGACGACTGTGACTTTGGCTAAAGTTCCCGCTGTTTCTGTGGCTCCATCGACGGGCTCGTCGACGGTAGCGGTGTCCACGACGACGACTTCGTCGACGTTCAAGGTTCCGAGCTCGTCGACGATGATGGCTTCCACGTCGACGACGACTAGCAGGCCGCTGTCGACGGCCGCAACGACGACGAAGACTACGTCGACAACGTCGACGACGACGGCTTCCACGTCGACGACGATGATAATGACGACGAGTTCGTCGACGAGACCGTCGACGGTGGTCCCATCGACGACGAGGATTGTGTCGACGAAGGCTGTGGTGCAGTCGGCGGTTACAGTAACTGATGCTCCGACGACGACGGCGTCGTCGACGAGACCGTCGACGGTCCAAAAATTGCATTTTCCAGTTCAGAGAATGAAAATCACGCCGGAGATGACGTCTCCGCGACGAGTCTCTTCCCATCTACCGACAATGCTGTTAGATGATGAGTCTGACGAGGATGAGTTTCAGGACAATTATGGACCTGCCTATAGTCCCTCGGACTTGAACGTAAAGTTGCAGGAGACGGACACGGAGGAGTATTTCGACCAGGCAGGTGGCCACCAACTACATCCTTATGTTGTGGAAGAGCGACATCCGCCGAGTTTGGGACAAGGCATGGTAGCCATGCCCTCCTCTCTCATTTCGGATCTTCAGGACATGCTTCAGGATTATCGTAAAAGGTTTCCGTCAGACCCTTCCGGACAGACTACGTTTTTTCCACTTCCACCACAGCCGCAAGTGCAGCCGGCTACTAGTGTTCCGGTGGTACCCTCCACACCACCGCCAGTGACACCTTTGGCCCGGGTTCCCACACCAGATCCCGTACCACTGCCCGATGCCCATCAGGATACCTCTTCAGATGAGGAGGTTGTTCCAGTGGATCCCTTGATGGATCCTTTACAGGACCCTGACCCGGATCAGGGGGACAATGACCCGCAAGACCCAAATGCTGCTGGTCGTGACACTTCCATCTCCCCTCCGGTGGATATAGGGGGTTTTCATCATCTGATGGAACGGGCTGCTAAGAGGTTTGGACTACCTATTTCAAGAGAGGAATCGGAATGTTTCCTTTATGACTTTAAGGAACAACACCAACGCTCTGTCAAATCTATTCCCATTATAGAGCATGTATGGGAGGAGGGCATGAAGATCATGCAGAGTCCTGCCACGGTGATTCCAGTCCTCCCCAGGCTGGAGAAGAAATATAAAGCTCCTGAAGGCAGTCCAGCTTGCCTTATTGGTCAGCCAAAGCCTGACTCGGTGATTTCTCAGGCGGCACAAAGCAAGTCAAAGAATCCGTCCACACCGTTGACCACTCCTCCGGACAAAGACGGCAGACGTCTGGATAATGTTGGAAAACGATTTTCCTCTATGGCCAGCTTACTGGTTAGAGCGGCGAATGCCCTTGCCATCTTAGGCCGTTACGACCGCCAGATGTGGTGCGACATGGAACCCTTCGTGGACCTATTACCTGAGCCCACTAAGGAGGACGCCAAGAAGGTGCTGGCGGAAGGAGAGAAATCGTCTGCAGAAGTGATTGACTGCGCAATGGACATTGCTTCCACGGCCTTCCGGGCCTTGGCCGGCTCCGCCGTCTTACGGCGTCAGGGTTGGCTGAAGGCCACCTGGTTTCGTCAGGAGGTCCAGAACAGAGTCCTAGACCTCCCTTTTGATGGGGAGATGCTGTTCGGGAAGCATGTGGATGATACCCTACAGAATATCAAGAAGGACACAGACACAGCAAAGTCCTTGGGCTCTCTCACCTATCGCAAGGTCCCCTTTAGGGGCGCACGAGGGAGAGGATTTACATCTTACAGAGGAAACCAACAACGTTTTTCCTCGCAGTCTTCCCAGTCATATAAACCCAATTACTCGAATCAGCGACAAGGGCAATCAGCATCTTTCTCTCGCAACCCTCCGCGAGGCCGTCAACAGCGACAAGGCCGTGACAACACCAAACGACAATAGCGGCCTCCCGGCTCTACCTGCTGTTCCTCCCCTCCCGATCACATCAGTGGGGGGCAGGATATCCCTTTGTCTGGACAGTTGGATGTCAATAACATCGGACCAATGGGTCCTCAACATCGTGAAGAGTGGCCATACGTTGGAGTTTCACGACTTTCCTCCAACACGAGCTCCGGGCGCCATCCGCTCAGGACATCTAGGATTACTACATCTAGAAGCCCACCAGTTGTTCCTCAAAGGAGCAATAGAACCGGTCCCGCTCTCTCAGAGGGGCCGGGGGTTCTATTCAAGATTCTTCCTAGTGCGGAAGACGAAAGACACTTGGCGTCCCATCCTCGATCTTCGGGAGCTCAACACCTATCTCGTAAAGCTCTCCTTCAGGATGGTCACTCTCCAGGAAATTCTTCCTCTCTTAAATCCAGGCGACTACTTGGCGTCGCTGGATTTAGAAGACGCATATTTCCATATTCCAATACACCCAGCTCACAGACAATACCTTCGCTTTACAGTGGGAAAGAGCCATTTCCAGTTCAAAGTGCTTCCGTTCGGCCTTCGATCGGCACCGAGAGTGTTCACCAAAGTATTGGCACCGGTGGCAGCTTTCCTTCGACGACAATCTCTCGAAGTTTTCCCTTACTTGGACGACTGGCTCGTCAAGGCACCATCTTTCCAGGACGCTTCGCAAGCCGTGTCTACTTGCCTCCATTTGTTCCGCTGCCTGGGCCTTCAGTTGAACGAACACAAGTCAGTCCTCCTGCCTTCCAAATCTGCAAGATTCCTGGGGTCCGTGCTGGACACCACGCATTGTACGGCTCGTCCCTCAGAAGAGCGACAACAAAAATTGATGGTTTCGGCTCAACTACTCTGCCGCAGCAAGGTCCTATCGGTCCGCCAATACAAATCCCTTCTCGGATCGATGTCCTCCTGCATACCATTAGTACCGCATTGCAGGCTAAGGATGCGTCCTCTACAGGAGGAGCTGGACAAGCAATGGCGCCAAGCAGAGGGGTCGTTCGACGACAGGGTTGTCGTAACATCAGCAATGAGAACAGCGAGCGAATGGTGGCTTCAGAAAAGCAATCTCGCCCAAGGCCTAACGTTCAGGATTTCTCCTTCACCCATGGTGATGACCACGGACGCCTCGTTGGAAGGCTGGGGTGCAGTGCTCCGAGAGCTTCAAGTCAGTGGCCATTGGAGTCCAGGACAGCGGCAGTGCCATATCAATTTCCTGGAGCTGACAGCCATTCGGTTGGCCTTGCAAGCTTTTCTACCCAGAGTGGGCAATCGCTCAGTGCTGGTCCGGACGGACAATACGACGGCCATGCACTATGTAAACAAACAAGGAGGCACCAAATCGCAGACTCTGTCCGCAGAAGCTCAACGGATTTGGGATTTCGCAATTCACAACAACATCACTCTGAGAGCCGAGCACTTGGCGGGAACTCTCAATGTTGAAGATCATGCAGAGTCCTGCCACGGTGATTCCAGTCCTCCCCAGGCTGGAGAAGAAATATAAAGCTCCTGAAGGCAGTCCAGCTTGCCTTATTGGTCAGCCAAAGCCTGACTCGGTGATTTCTCAGGCGGCACAAAGCAAGTCAAAGAATCCGTCCACACCGTTGACCACTCCTCCGGACAAAGACGGCAGACGTCTGGATAATGTTGGAAAACGATTTTCCTCTATGGCCAGCTTACTGGTTAGAGCGGCGAATGCCCTTGCCATCTTAGGCCGTTACGACCGCCAGATGTGGTGCGACATGGAACCCTTCGTGGACCTATTACCTGAGCCCACTAAGGAGGACGCCAAGAAGGTGCTGGCGGAAGGAGAGAAATCGTCTGCAGAAGTGATTGACTGCGCAATGGACATTGCTTCCACGGCCTTCCGGGCCTTGGCCGGCTCCGCCGTCTTACGGCGTCAGGGTTGGCTGAAGGCCACCTGGTTTCGTCAGGAGGTCCAGAACAGAGTCCTAGACCTCCCTTTTGATGGGGAGATGCTGTTCGGGAAGCATGTGGATGATACCCTACAGAATATCAAGAAGGACACAGACACAGCAAAGTCCTTGGGCTCTCTCACCTATCGCAAGGTCCCCTTTAGGGGCGCACGAGGGAGAGGATTTACATCTTACAGAGGAAACCAACAACGTTTTTCCTCGCAGTCTTCCCAGTCATATAAACCCAATTACTCGAATCAGCGACAAGGGCAATCAGCATCTTTCTCTCGCAACCCTCCGCGAGGCCGTCAACAGCGACAAGGCCGTGACAACACCAAACGACAATAGCGGCCTCCCGGCTCTACCTGCTGTTCCTCCCCTCCCGATCACATCAGTGGGGGGCAGGATATCCCTTTGTCTGGACAGTTGGATGTCAATAACATCGGACCAATGGGTCCTCAACATCGTGAAGAGTGGCCATACGTTGGAGTTTCACGACTTTCCTCCAACACGAGCTCCGGGCGCCATCCGCTCAGGACATCTAGGATTACTACATCTAGAAGCCCACCAGTTGTTCCTCAAAGGAGCAATAGAACCGGTCCCGCTCTCTCAGAGGGGCCGGGGGTTCTATTCAAGATTCTTCCTAGTGCGGAAGACGAAAGACACTTGGCGTCCCATCCTCGATCTTCGGGAGCTCAACACCTATCTCGTAAAGCTCTCCTTCAGGATGGTCACTCTCCAGGAAATTCTTCCTCTCTTAAATCCAGGCGACTACTTGGCGTCGCTGGATTTAGAAGACGCATATTTCCATATTCCAATACACCCAGCTCACAGACAATACCTTCGCTTTACAGTGGGAAAGAGCCATTTCCAGTTCAAAGTGCTTCCGTTCGGCCTTCGATCGGCACCGAGAGTGTTCACCAAAGTATTGGCACCGGTGGCAGCTTTCCTTCGACGACAATCTCTCGAAGTTTTCCCTTACTTGGACGACTGGCTCGTCAAGGCACCATCTTTCCAGGACGCTTCGCAAGCCGTGTCTACTTGCCTCCATTTGTTCCGCTGCCTGGGCCTTCAGTTGAACGAACACAAGTCAGTCCTCCTGCCTTCCAAATCTGCAAGATTCCTGGGGTCCGTGCTGGACACCACGCATTGTACGGCTCGTCCCTCAGAAGAGCGACAACAAAAATTGATGGTTTCGGCTCAACTACTCTGCCGCAGCAAGGTCCTATCGGTCCGCCAATACAAATCCCTTCTCGGATCGATGTCCTCCTGCATACCATTAGTACCGCATTGCAGGCTAAGGATGCGTCCTCTACAGGAGGAGCTGGACAAGCAATGGCGCCAAGCAGAGGGGTCGTTCGACGACAGGGTTGTCGTAACATCAGCAATGAGAACAGCGAGCGAATGGTGGCTTCAGAAAAGCAATCTCGCCCAAGGCCTAACGTTCAGGATTTCTCCTTCACCCATGGTGATGACCACGGACGCCTCGTTGGAAGGCTGGGGTGCAGTGCTCCGAGAGCTTCAAGTCAGTGGCCATTGGAGTCCAGGACAGCGGCAGTGCCATATCAATTTCCTGGAGCTGACAGCCATTCGGTTGGCCTTGCAAGCTTTTCTACCCAGAGTGGGCAATCGCTCAGTGCTGGTCCGGACGGACAATACGACGGCCATGCACTATGTAAACAAACAAGGAGGCACCAAATCGCAGACTCTGTCCGCAGAAGCTCAACGGATTTGGGATTTCGCAATTCACAACAACATCACTCTGAGAGCCGAGCACTTGGCGGGAACTCTCAATGTCAAGGCGGACGCCTTGAGTCGCCAGACGGAAGTGACTCACGAGTGGGAGTTGAATCAATCCATTCTCGACGGAGTGTTCTCAGTTTGGGGGATGCCGACCATCGACCTCTTTGCTTCGCCGGAGAACGCCAAATGCCGGTTCTACGCAAGCAAGGTTCACCATCGGGGGTCCCTAGGGAACGCTCTTTCGATGGCCTGGTACAGCGCGTTCTTTTACGCTTTTCCTCCCATTCCCCTCATTCCTCGAGTTCTCAAGAAAATGAAGGCGGAACCCTGCAGGATGATTCTAATTGCTCCAGCGTGGCCCAGACAATTCTGGTACACAGAACTGCTGCGACTCTCCCAAGCTCCTCCAATTCACTTGAGGCCCATTCCGTCCCTCTTGTCCAGGAGTCAGGGACAGGTTTTCCACCCGGATCCGAGATCCCTCCACTTGACGGCGTGGCTCCTGAACACAGAGAATTCAGTCATCTAGCTTTGTCTCAAGAATGCAGAGAGGTCTTGGCTCATGCCAGAGCACCAAGTACCAACAAGACGTACACGGCAAAATGGAAGAGATTCTGCTTGTGGTGTCAACGGGAAGGTCTCCATCCTTACACTTCCCAACCTCATCAGTTGCTGCCGTATTTGCTATCTCTGGCTAAGTCTGGTTTGGCACATTCATCAGTAAAGGTGCATCTAGCGGCCATATCAAGGTTTCGACGCAGTTCGGCAGGTCCTTCCTTATGGTCCTCTAGGGTGGTTAAACAATTCTTGAAGGGCCTATTCCGGATGTATCCGCCAGTTCGTCCTCCTCCACCAGTGTGGCAGCTCAACCTTGTCTTGGCTCAACTCATGAAAGCTCCGTTCGAGCCGGTTCACAAGGCAGACTTAAAGTTCCTCTCCTGGAAACTAGCACTCCTCTTGGCTCTAACATCGGCTAGACGAGTGAGTGAGCTTCAGGCACTCTCCATAGTGCATCCATTCCTGCAATTTACTAAACAAGGTCTGGTTCTTCGGACTAATCCCAAATTCATCCCGAAAGTGCCATCGGAGTTCCACTTGAATGAACCGGTGATTCTGAAAACCTTCTTTCCACATCCTTCTACACCTGCGGAGCGTACGCTCCATTCTTTGGACATTCAACGGTGCTTAAAGTTTTACTTGGAGCGCACACGTCCCTTTCGGAAGTCTACTCAGTTGTTTGTGTCCTACAGTGCACCTCGTAAGGGGTTGCCTTTGGCAAAGACTGGCATTTCCCGCTGGATCTCCAGTGCGATTCAATTCTGTCATCAGGAAGCGGGCAAGCCGCTGGACGGCAGAGTCCGTGCACATTCCACGAGGTCGGTGGCTTCATCTGTGGCTCTCTTTTCGGGAGTTGCCATTAAAGACA
Source organism: Lissotriton helveticus (assembly GCF_964261635.1). Taxonomy (NCBI): domain Eukaryota; kingdom Metazoa; phylum Chordata; class Amphibia; order Caudata; family Salamandridae; genus Lissotriton; species Lissotriton helveticus. Next base: position 1,269,001,249 of record NC_136067.1, on the reverse strand, counting down.
TCTGCAGGGCAGCAACGTGGAGCAGTACTCATACCTTCACGAAACACTACTGCCTGGATTCTGCAGGACGAGATGATGCGGCTGTTGGCCAGGCAGTCCTGCGTAATCTGTTTCATTGAGAGGTGAGCTTTCCCTACGATCCCTCCATCCTGGTGAGCACATTTTGTTTGTTTTTACTGTACTTTATGTATTTTTCTATGGTTATGTGATGCCATGTATTTACAAAATGTGTTCATGGTGCTGTACTGCTAGCTATTCTGATACAAAGCATGGGAATCTATGAAAGTTCCAATACTGGGGCAAGAAAACAAGTTACTTACCTGTAACTTTGGTTCCCCAGTATTGGTAACTTTCATAGATTCCCATGCGCCCGCCCACCTCCCCTGGGAAAGCTCATCCTTTTACAGAGTTAGTGGCTGTTTGCACAACGGCTACGAAAATCTGAGGCTCTGAGCTCTCTCAGGAAGGTTCTAGAGGGTGAGGCTGCTCTGATTGGTCCTGGCAAAAGTTTGGTCTCTTTTTCACAAAAAGAGGTGGATAGAATACAAAATGAGATGAGGCCTAGGCCTAGGTTTCTCTTTTGTTTCTATGGTTTTTTATACTACCGAGGCTCCCATTCCGACGACGGGGAATGATACAAAGCATGGGAATCTATGAAAGTTACCAATACTGGGGAACCAAAGTTACAGGTAAGTAACTTGTTTTCTTCCTGATCCTGGAGCAAAGCCCTTTCAAAGGTCCATTGTGTCTCTTTTCTTTGGGCTTGACCTAGTTTAACTGTTAATACTAGCGGACTGTGATCTGATATAATACGTGGGTATTTTTCTATTTCTGAACCTGTTACCAGACTATTTGAAATTAAAAAATAGTCCAGGCTAACTAAAACCTGATGTGGGGCTGAAAAGAAGGTACTACCATCCAAATTCGGATGCCGTTTTATCCATGGGTCTATCAAAGCATTATTTAGCACCATTTCTGACAAAGCTCTATATGTTATTTTCTTTCTACCTCGGTATTGGATCCCTGGTTGTACAAATGAGCTAACTGGGTCATGTAGATTAAAGTCACCACAACATATAATTGGTTCCGACCATTGTGCCAACTCCACATCCAGATACTGAAAAATGTCCAGATCGTCATCGGTGGACCCATAAACTGAAACCAACGTAATTGTGTCCCCTTTAAATACTATTTCCAACATTACCCATCTTCCCCATTGATCTTCTTTTTTCCTCTTTACCTCCGTGTCTTTCTTTCTACCCATCACTGCCACCCCTCTAGTTTTTGTCCCTTGGTTAGTTTTTGCCAAAACCGCAAATCCCAACTGTTCCATAAGGTATGCCTTATTGCCTTCTATGTGTGTCTCTTGCAGACAGATCAGATCTAATTTCAAAGTATTCAATAACGAAGCAACTCTATGCCTTTTATTTATATCGTTCAATCCGCAGACATTTATTGAGGCTATTCTACACGACATTGGAGTTAATTCTATTACCAGTGAGTGCCCCTACTGCTTTGTTTGATCGTGGGTATGTTGTAGATGTTGTGTATACCTGCATATCTTGTATATATGTCATCTTTTTTCCTATCCCAGTGTGCTGTGCCAATTTTAAATCACCAAACCTTCATGACTCTTTTCTTCCCCCCCCCTCTGCCCTCCCCAGTCCTTCCTGCCCTCCCCCACCCCTTATCTCCCCCCCCCCACCCCCCAACCTCTCACCCCCTTACAGGCAAATAGGTCGTGCGACCTATGTGTGGCTGCGTCAAGTTATGCATGTCGCTTCCCCCTCCTGCTTTATTCCTACTGTCCTCGTGCTGTGTTGCTTCATTTTAAATTTACCCCCTGCAAACCCAAAACCCAAAAAATCAAAAGAAAGTATCCATAAAAACACAGTTCATTCAGTTAGCTACCAGTTTTCTTCTTCATCCCTTTCCCTGTACCGCTTTCTGATCCTTCAACTGTTCTAAGAAGTGCTGGGCTTTAATCTCTGAGGCAAACATCCAAGTTTTCCCTTTTACCACCACTTTAAGTCTTGAGGGATAAAGAAGGTATGCTTCAGCCCCTAGGGCCTGAAAGGGTGCTATCATTTGCCTCAGTTTCCATCTGCGCTCTACCGTCATATGGCAGAAGTCAGGTCTCGTAAAAAATGTGATGTCTTTGAATGAGCGTCTGTTGTCGGGCCTTGCTTTGTCTATAAGCTCTTGTCTTAACAAATAGTTTCCTATGTTGACAAGAATTGCCCTAGGTAGCACCCTCCGGCCTTCAGTAGCTTGCCCTTTCTTTAACCCGAAGGGGAACCTATGTGCCCTCTACACCTCCCTTTCCCATTGCCACTGGGATTCTGGAAAGGCCCCCTTTAATAGGTCTACAACAAATTGTCTTATATCCTGCCCTTCTGACCCTTCTGACCCTTCTGCCACACCCAAAATTCTGACATTGTTCCGTCTCTGTTCTCAAAATCTTCCATCTTCCAACGTAGGTCTTCTGCCATCTTCTCATGTTCAGTTTTAAAAGATTGCCAGCTCCCAACATCATCCTCCAATTTTCCAGTACGTTCTTCTACCTCGGTTACTCTATCCACTACTTCTTTATACAATTTGTTGATTTTCCTAAGGGATCCTTGAATTTTCTTTGTATCCTGTCTTGCTCTGCGGCTATCTGCCCTTGCCTCAGCTTGCATTTGTTTTAGAGTAGTGAATACAATTTCAAAAGAGTCACTGCGAGCGGAACCCCCCACTGCGCCAGCTACACCGGTGTCCTGATATTCCTGTGAGGTAGCCGAGTAGTCCCACTCTAAACGTCTTTCAGTCTGAAAAGGAGACCATGTAGCCCATCTCCTTTATCTAGGGATTTTTTTCCTTTGCGTAGAGTCTTTGCCAGGGGTGTCTGACCCACAATCTGAGCCCTCCTCCTCCTCTGGGCTCTCTGAGGCTATAGACTCTGACTCTGTACCTTCATTCACAGAGAAGAAACACTCTCCCTCTAATGAAGCACCTTCACCCCATTCTTTTGCATTTCTATCTCGGGTTCTTTCCCGGTCATTTTTACCAATCAGACTGTCTCTACTGCCCCAAGCGTTATTTGTCTGCTTTGTTTGCTTATCAGAATTAATCTCGGCTTCCATTAAAAATAAAGCCTCCAACATGTCGGTGTTCCCCTGGTCTGTGCACCCTAGCGTCTTGGTTTTACTGTCTTCCCTCATTTCGCTCGCTTTAGGTGTTGGTTCTGCTGTACGCACCTCTGGCACCTCTGGCGGTGCTTCTGGTGTCTCCTCTGATGTTACCTCCTTCCACTGGTCATGCCCTTCGTTGAGCTGCAGCCCGGGCGTCTGCTCAGTCTCGGCGCCTTGCTCGGGATCCAAGCGTTGCCTAGCAACCTGGCTCCCGGCATTCAACGTTGTCTCTGTAGCGTCCTCGAGGACGTTCTCGTTGGTCTCCCGCTGTACCTGTGCGCCTTCGATATGTCCGGGGATTCTCGCGGAGAACACCTCACTTAAGGTAGGTTGCCGCAAGGGAGCAGATCCCCTTCTGGGGATCTGCTCTCTTGTTCGATTTGTCCGCTCTGCCCCCTTTCTGATTTCGGAGCTCCGCGGTGCTTATAGACGCGCTCCCTGCTGTCTCTCCCGCCTTGTCCCGTAGCTCCGTCTTCTTCTTAACCACAGGGGCTGGGACAGCCGGATTCTTTCGTATGGTCCCCAGAGACTTCCCGGGCTTGCCGATGCCTGGATCAGTGCTTGGTGTACACACGGTAGCAGGTTTCTTCACTGCTGATAAATCCGGCATTTCTTTTCTCTTGTCTGGCTTGGCGCTCCGCAGGGGCATCTTGAAGATCGACCTTAGATCTCCTCCGTTATCCACACTGCTAGCCCAGCGTGACCACTTCACTTTCAGCCAGTGCCAGACTGGTTCACCCCCAGCTTTATTAGTTGTGCGTACTCCTTTAGACCTTTCTGCCACCAGTGATCACCAGCCATCAGGGTCCACAGCGTTTTTAAGCTTCATAGACCAGCATATGCAGGAGAGGGAGAAAGTGCGACTTCTCAGCACAACTCCTCAGCGGCCATCTTGCCTCCATAGCCCTTTGGTCCTCATGATGGCCATGACACTCCTAACGATGATGAAAATGTATTTATAAGTCTGCAAGATGCTAGTGAGTTGGACACTTCACCAGATGTTGGCCTGCTTCTACCCTCGCCAATCTTTAGCAAAGGAGGAGGAGTTTGCCTTCTTTGAAGCAGTGATCAGGAGAGCGGCGGAAGTTTGGTATTTCACCCTGCCCACTACGGAGCGGATAGCAAATATTTTAACTGAGGTACTCAAAACAGATCAAATTTTCCAAGAGTCTCTGCTTCCTTTTATTTAAATTCTCATAGATGTCTTTGTGGGCCCCAACACTAATATAGGATTTTGCCGCTCCGTTATTAGACATGTAGAAAGACGCCATAGACCTGCTCCTGGGACTTTCTCCTTTAACACCCCGCCCCCGCGAAGAGCTTGGTGGGGCAGGTGTCCACAAGTTGCCTTAATCGTAATGCGTTTCCTACAACTCCCATTGATGGAGTCAAAACGTAAACCGATGTTCGCCAAACATATGTGAGGCAGTTGCATGTGTTGTTGGACAGAGTGGCGGACATCTTGCCAGATGTCCCAGAGGACATCCAGCCAACCTTGCAACATCTCATCACAGATGGCCAGGAGGCTGCAAAGTACTTCATGCACTCAGGCTTGGAGTCTTGTATGGCAGTGGGACCAGAATGGTGCTTCTTACGCCATCTCTGGATTTGCTTTAGATGTCTCTCTTCTAACATCCTGATGGGAATGCCCTTCAATGGCTCTAGACCGTTTTCGAGCGAAGGCGGACTCCACCATACAAGCATTTAAAGAGAGCAAAGCCATTGCTAATTCTCTAGGCCTTGGTCCGCCTGTTCGCAGTTTACCCAGCAAATTCGCCCCTTTTGAGGCATCAGTAGAGGATACCAGCAGAGGCATTGCCAATGCATGCCTTGGCAACAACAGGCCTCCCAGTCCTTTCAAGGTAGAGGCAGAGATCAAGCCGAAAGTGTCTAAGCCACCTGGGAGAACGTGCTACCTAAATATCGGCATCCTCCTTCTCCAACTACCGCAAAACAGCTTTAAGTCTCCCTCCGCAGCACACAATCGCCCTTTGGGAAGTCGCATCACCTTCTATTTGCCTGGGTGGAGGAGCATCACATCCAACCAATAGGTGCTCTACATTGTGGAGCAGTTTGTTAATCCTGTTACTTCCTGGTGCTGAAGAAAGACAGAGGCCTTTGTCCCATCCTCTATCTTTACCCAATGGACTAAGGGAAGGACAGGTTCAAAATGCTGAGCTTTGCCCAAGTTATCTCTGCCCTGGATTCAAGAGATCGCATAGTGGCATTGGATTTGGAGGACGCTTATTTCCACATAACCATCCTTCAGTCCCACAGATGCTCCCTGAGGTTTCAGGTAGGTCAAAAGCAGTTTTAATTATTTGTGCTCCCCTTTGGCCTTACCAAGGGCACCTTGGATGTTCATGAAGGTGATGGCGGTCACAGCCCATCTGCAGAGGTTAGAATACCACTCTTCTCAAACCTCGACGACTGGCTACTGAGCGCTGGTTCACAGCAGGTAGTCGTAAGCCACTTTCAGACGACAGCCAACCTGTTGGCATCATTGAGGTTTTCTATAAATGTGCCGAAGGTACATCTGTCTCCTTCACACCGGCTCCCCTTCTTTGGAGCTATCCCGGATACAGTGCTCTTCCGAATCTTTCATCCTCCTCAGAGTCGACGACATTCAGAATATGATACCAATGTTTCAGCCCTTGACCTGGGTCTCGGAGAGAGCGGCTCTGAGGCTTATGGTCCTCTTGGCCTCCTGCATCCTACTCGTGCACCTCGCCAGGTGGCAGATGTGAGTTCTGCATTGGAATTTGAAGTCTCAGTAGCCTCAGTTCCCAGGAGATCTGTTAGTCTATCCAAGTGTGGAACGAGACTGAAAACGACCTGCAGTGGTAGCTGCTCAAATGTAATTGGACTGGTAGCAGACCCCTCTACTTAACTCATCTAGAATGGACTGTGGTGACCGATGGATCGCTGTTAGGTTGGGGAGGTCATCTGGGAGAGGTTGCGATCAGAGGACTCTAGTGGAAACTTGCCTCCACATAAACCTGCTGAAGTTGTGAGCGACTCGATTGGCACTGAAGGCTTTCCTCCTGACTATCAAGGGAGTATGGGTACAGGTTCTCACAGACAACACAATCCTCATGTGGAATTTCAGAAGACCGGGTGGAGTGGTATAGTGGGGTCCTATGCCAGGAGACTGTAAGACTCTGGAAGTGACTGAATGCTCAAGGCATCGCTTTACCTTGACAGCATCTTACAAGATCTTTAAATGCGAGGGCAGACTGAGTCACTGTTGCCTTGCGGACTGCATTTTGCAGTTACAGATCGCACAGGGCATCTTCCAGCAATGGAGAGAAAATTTGGCTTAAGCCACTGCAGAGAACATGCAATGTCTAAGCTTTTGCGCACTGAAGTTCCCAAGACCGTACTCCCCCGGAGGCACCTTCCATTCATTTCAACTAGGGCCCGAGACTTACGTATGCCTTTCCATCCCTATCCCTCCTGCACAGAGTACTGAAAAAGGTCACAACTGGGCCCAAGTCGTCCTAGCGGTTCTGAACAGTGGATGAGTGTGTGGTACCCGAAACTTCTGGCCATGAGCATTTGTCCTCTGATCAGGCTGCCCCTTTGGAATGACCTTCTCACAGCAGCAGGGCTGTGGAGTCAAAGGGTTTGTAAATGCTAAATGACTGACAAATTAGTGCTCTCTTGATAAATTAGGTATCGGTCAAAGTAGGTTTACCTGTAAAGCTTTTTTAAAAGAGCACCCTACAGCCAACAAATTCATTCAATCCATGTTTTAAAATGTGTATACCTCTGCTGCGCTTGGAACCTATATGCTGGATGTGCTATTACTCATGTAGCAAACCTCTTTGATTTGTGGTATTAAACAATGAACATAGGTTTTAAAAAATTTTTTTTTTTTTTTAATGTTTATTGGTAATTTGCAATGTAACAACCAATGAAGAAACAGCGGTACATCTCTAGCCATACATTCCTGCACAAACATTCCAAATACAGCAATTCGGCATCCAGGAATCATGACCACAATATGTCTTAGTCATAAGGTTATGGTAACTGGAAGCACCTGAACACCAGCGACGCCCACTCTGGACGCCGTCAGCCCACGGGCCCACTCTGGTTATCCTCACAGCAGTGAAAAGACGTTAAGAGGATTGCAATCTGGAGCCGTATATAGGGACAGCTACTCATCAGGGTCTCCATCAGCTGGGGCATTAACCGTCTGGGGGCAGTGTCTGAATCGTCATGCGAGTCCGAAGTGTGCCTACTGGTAATGTATAAGGACAAAATATTTTTAGGTCTGTTGTGTGGGGGAAGCAGCTCACTATAATTTTCTGTCTGAGTGCAGCAGAACAACATATCTCTCGACCATTGTGTCAGTGTGGGAGTCAGGCTGCGCATCCAGCAGATGGCGATACATCGTTTAGCAAGAAGGAAGGCCATATCCACCAGACGCCTGCGAGATTTGGGTAGTGGTTTTGAGTAGCCCAGAATGGCCAAGAGCGGGTCCGGAGTCAACTCTATCCCTGACACGCGGCTGACCTTGCGAAAGACCTCCTACCAGCAGCGAGCGATCCCTGGACAGGACCACGCAACGTGGAAAAAATCGGCTACAAGCGTGCCGCATCGCTCGCACTGTGAACTCTCGCGAAGACCATAACGATGAAGCCGCTCCGGAGTGTAATGCACCCTATTTATATATTTAAAGTGGACTAACCGATGGCGGCCATTAAGGGATACTCTCTTGGTGTTCAGGCAGCAGTATCGCCATATGTCGTCAGATAAGTCTGTGTGCAGGTCCTGCTGCCATGCTAGGCGCGGTTTGGTGTACGCGCCCTCCCCAGCGGCCAATGTTGTATGGTAGAGTCTAGACACGAGCCTGGCTGGAGAACCCCCCCCCCCCCCCCCCTGACAACCACTTACAAGGGCTTAACCTCTGGGGGTTCCGCCATGTCCTCTCCGAGGAGCGACCTGAGAGCATGTCTCGTTTTATGTAAATAAAATTGCGCCAGAGGCAAGGGCGATTCCGCCTCCTGTACGATGTCCCCAAAGGAGCGGGCAACACCATCCTCGAAAAGATCTCCCATGGTATGTATATTAAGTGACCGAAGGGCCGTAGTAACTCCTCTGTCCCTGCATGGCACCACCAATAGCACCACTCAAGGCGAGTTAATGGTGAATATAATAAGTTATAAGCGAGTACACTAAGCATACTATGCCAAGCATGGGTGACTGAGGTCAAAGAATCTAAGATAGCCGTACGTCTATCTTGGAGAGAAATAGAAGGGATGGAAGCAGTTTGGGGTCTGCCACCATGGTTTCAATCCGCAGATGCGGGGTATCAGTAGGGCCGTGTATCCAATGGTATGCGTGGGAGCCCTGAGCTACCCTATACTAGAGCTCAAGATCTGGGGCACCCAGACCGCCCATCGCATATGGAAGGGTCAATATTTTCTAGGCTACCCTGGGCTGCTTGCCCGCCCAAGCTAGGCGGACCATCAATGACTGTAAGCGCTGAAATTTTTGGGGGGAGATGACCATAGGTATGTTTGTAAATAGAAAGAGGAAGCGTGGCAACACAACCATTTTCATCAGGGATATCCTACCCAATAGTGGCAGTGGGAGTGAAATCCAAACATCTACATCATCCTCAAGTTTTGAGATGGTAACCCCATAATATTCTCTCAATACTATGTCTGAATCATTGTGTAGGCGGATGCCCAGATATCGCACTGAGTCAGTAGTCCAAATAAGTGGATATTCTGGCTCAAAGCTGGCAGTGGAGGGTGTGAAGGGGAACATGATAGACTTGCCCCAGTTAACCTGAACTGCCGAAAGCGAACCAAATAGCATCACCTCGCACAGAACAGGGGCAAGATTGATCTCCGGGTCCCTGACGTATAGCAAGGTGTCATCAGCATACGTAGACACGATGAGCCGGTAATTTGGGAAACGGATGCCCCTGTGCCCATGATATTCACGAAGGGCGCAAGCTAAAGGTTCAGCCGTTGGAGCATAGAGAATAGGGGATAGGGGGCACCCTTGTCTCTCTGTGTATACGTATAGGATCAGTGACCAGAGAGCCAATCCGGACACGGGCCGAAGGCTCGTGGTATAACGTCGCCAGGAGTTGCAGAAATACCTCTCCCGACACCCATGCGTTTCAGGACATGTCTCATGAATGGCCACTCGACGGATTCGAAGGCCTTTTCCATGTCCATAAAGACTGCTATTGCCGGGACCTCAGGGCGAGTGTGTTGCATAGCAGCAAATACCGTTCTTAAATTATAGGACAGATTCTGGGTGGGGACAAAGCCTGCCTGTTCTGGGGCAACCAGAGTAGTGACGTGGGGGCTAAGACGATTGGCGAGTATCTTCGCGAAAATCTTCACATCGACGTTCATAAGGGATAACGGCCTATAAGACGCACAATCATCCGCAGGCTTCCCTGGCTTAAGTATGGCCACCAAAATTGCCTCACGCATAGTCGGCGGTATGGTACCTGAGATACAGATATCTTCAAATAGTGTCATAAGGTGCGGCATTAGGAGTTCCCGGAACGCCTTATAAAAGGCGACAGTCTGGCCATCACTGCCAGGGGCACTCCCTGCCTACATCCCTGAAAGGGCAAGAATAATCTTATCCCTTTCGATCGGCCTCATTAGGAACTGTCGATGCAGGTTGGTCAACCATGGCAGCTCTATATGAGTCAAATAGTTCTGGGGCCGAACCCCTCGAGGAGTAAAGAGCCGCATAGTAGTCCCTAAACTTCTCAGCCACCTGAGTCTCCGAAAGTGGAGGACCTCTCTGCACCGCGTACATATTTGGGATGGCAGTTCTGTCCTTACGTTGTTTGATAATTTGTGCTAGTACCCTCCCCGGTCTTTCTCCCTCACCATACATTCTGGCAGTGGCATACTTCCCAAGATGTTTGAGTTCAGCATCAGCTTCTTCGTGGTAATCACGCAACGTCTGAACAAGTTCGTCGTCAGAGGCATAATCCCGGTTGACCTCACGAGCAGATTCTCGTTCTTTTAGCTTACGCTCCAGTGTCGCTAGTCTAGCGCGAATCGATTTAAGCACCCCAGATTGCTTTGAAAGAGTGACCCCTCTGATATATGCCTTAAAGGCCTCCCAAACCGTCTGAAAGGAGTCGACCAATACCACGTAAGTCTCAAAAAACGATTAGATGGAATGGGCCAGTTCCTCTTTAAATACACTATCAAGGAGAGAATATGGTGGAAAACGCCATGAAAACGGGGGAATAAGAGTTTTGGGGGAAACCAGAGAAATTCGCACTGGAGAATGGTCAGAATACATACTTGGTAGAATCGTGCAAGCACGGAGCTGTTGGAGTAAGTGTCGAGAGGCAAGCCAGTAGTCTATCCTAGTGTGGATGTTATATTGTGGTGAATAGTGTGTGTAGCCACCCTGTAGAGGATACCGGTATCGCCAGAACTCCTCCATGTCATATCGCACTAGTGTAGATTCAACTACGCCTGCGGAGGCGGAAGGGCGCCTGTTCGGGCCATCTGACCTGTCGATAGTGGGTTGTCTGGTGAAATTGAAATCCCCGCCCCACAAAATATCACCCTGGGCATAAGGTTGGACAATCGTCGCTAGTGTATTATAAAAATCCGGGTGGTCGTAGTTAGGACCATAAATATTTAGAAGAACTATTTCCAACCCTTCCCGCGGCATCCAGAGAGTGTGTACCTGCCTTCGCGGTCTGTCGCCAGGGGAGTCAAAGTGATCAGCGATTTTAGATTAACCCAAGTCAGAACCCCCCTATCGTGTGTTTCGAAAAGCCCGCTGCATGTATGTTGCCCGCTAGGCCTTTAGAGCGTAACATAGGGATGTCCAGGCAGATGTAGCTCGCGGAATGAAATGGAAGAAATGCCAGGGTAAGAATGTCCCCCACAACTCACCAAGCAGGAATTCACTCAGCTGCATCAGCATAATACAAGACCAAATAGGGCTGGACTCCCCTCTGCCGAGATCTGCCGTGCGACTAAACCTCTAAGGCATCATTAATACAGTCACAGCAATGGCACAGTGCAGCAACCGAAGGCTTCCCCACAATCATTCAACGAACGAGGATCCTTAAGGCAGAAGATCTATGGGAATGTCCCAGGAGGCCCCCACTGCACATAGGAGAGAGCCCAAAGCTCAGCCAACAACAAAGACAACACAGTCCATGAATTGCTATGGGGAGATCTTAAAGGGCCTGATATAGATAGAAGAAATCAAACACCCCCCGATAACAGACCCAGCACATGAATACCCCCCGCCATCCCACAACAACCAAAAGTACACAACAGTTGGCCTCTGAATACAGCATTCAGTCCTGTTCATCTAGTGGCCCCCCCGCCGCCTCAGCAAGAAGGTGTTTGTCCGGGGAACTGCGCCTCTCTTTCTCCTAGTCTTACAACGCTTTTTGTAGTGCCTTAGGGTCAGTAAAAATTAACGAACGGCCCTGCCGATTCACTCTCAATTTAACAGGGTACAGCATCGCGTAGTCAGCTCCAAGATCGCGTAACTGCCGTTTCATGGGGGCGAACAATCGTCGTGCCTCTTGAACGCATGCCGTAAAGTCAGGGAATAGCGAGATGGTGGACCCTTCAAACCTCAGAGGTTGTTCCTCGCGGGCCAGGCGGAGGGCCACGTCTCGATCCCTGTAATTGAGTAGCCTAGCAATAATTGGTCTGGGGGCACTTGCGGCTTCGGCCTAGGACCGAGGGAGCGATGAGCTCCCTCCACCACAAACATTTCGGAAAACGAAGTATCTCCCAGGAGTGATTTTAGCAGTTTTTCAATGAAGAGCTCCATGTTACCAGTGGGGGTATTCTTGGGCAGGCCCGTGATGCGCAGGTTACAGCGCCTGGAGCGGGCCTCCAGGTCCTCCGTCTTCTCCTGAAGTATCTGGAGTACCTTACCCAGCTGCTTGTGCTCTGTGTCTAAAGTGGTCTGGGCCTCCTCCGCCTCCGTTAAGCGTCGCTCAGACATGTCCAGTCTTTTGGCATGTTTATCCAATCTCTCTGCCATGCGGTCCATCCTGTATGTTGGAGTGTCCATTTTAGTGCCTAAGGAGGTTATTCCGCCATGCAGGTTCTTTTCCATATTGACCAAGAGAACGCGGATATCCTGGTCCGGGTCCACCGCTGAATGGTTCCCACCTCCCGGGCCATCCTCGGGAGCGGAGTACCCCGTCTTAGATTTCCTCGGGTCGAACGAAAGTTTAGACTGTGTCCTGTCGGTTCTCCCCATGTTCCCAGGGGGGCCGATAACGCACCCACAGACAACAGTAATCTCAGTGGGGCAGCACCGCAAGGTCACAGCGTGTCCTGTACCACAGGTAGGTACCCCAACCAGTGCAGCAATCACGAGGCAGAGTATTAGAAATAAGCAACACGATGGCCAGATCCCAGCTAGGCCGCAGAATATACAAACCGTTCCACCAGTCACAAAGGCGCCGGCCACCTCATGCTACAACCGCACAAAAGCACCTCCAGGTCCCGCAATCCACCGCAGGCAGCCACGCCACAGTCTGGGGCCGAACCCCCCTCTCCCCCGCACGCGGGCCACAGTACCTTCAGCGGAGCGGTGCACCTCCAGGTGGTCCAACAAGCGCCATACAACGTGGCACTAATACCCACATGCAGCAGGGGGGCGAACCTCGTGGTCGAGCATTCCGGCTGGGCCATACATCCGCGTCGCCGTCAGAGCCCCAACAAGGCCGCAAAAAGAGATCAGGCCGCTCAACCAGTCCTGCAGCACGCGGCGCCCGGCCCCCAGAGCTCTCGGGGCCTTCACTTCACCTCCAGCAGCAGTGGGGCTCTCACCGGGGCTCCAATCGCAGGGGGGGTCCACCGCTCCCACGACAAGCCACCACGTCCACAAGGGGGCGTGGGGGGTGTCGGGGGAGACCCAACAAGGCGTAGGCCGATTCCCTCCGGGCCCTCGGCTCCTCACAGGCTCCGGGGGCAGCAAAAGCACAGATCCTCCGGGCGCACACAGCGGCGGCCCGCCCCCGGCCGTCCAATCCACGGGGCCTCCACCTCCAAGCACCAGGACCTGATGGGCCTCACTCCAGTCCTGCCCACGCCTCAGATCGGGCCCCACACGCCCGCGGAGCAGGGGGTGATCAATCCCCGTTGTGCCCCAGCCGGGCAGCTCGCGCCGACACTCCAGGAAGTGCCGTCAAACCCTCCGTCGCAGCAGAGCTGCCGCAAATCAGCTTAGGAGGGCAAGGGGAGCCCCGTACAAGCAGGCCCCGAAACGCGATCAGGGACTCCGGCGGCCCCGAGCCAGCTGTCGATCTCGGCACTGGAATCAGGTAGAAGACCCGTCTCTTCCGTGAGGGTCAGCAGGAGGGCCTCAAACGTACTTCCGCGCAAAATCAGGGGGTTATAACAGCAGCTGCAGGATATTTAAAGGATAATTCGGCGGTCTGGTAGAGCACTCTGCTCAAGCGGCCATTTTGGTCGCGAGCTAGCTCCGCCCCCCAACAATGAACATAGTTGATGGTTAAAAAGTATCTTCAAGGAGCTCAAAGCAATGAATGCATACATGCCGCCACTAGGGCGCCCTGTAGCACCTCCTGCGGTTAATGACCAGGTAGGAACTACTGATAAAGTTCAGTGTAAAGAGCGGCAGCAGTTTCTGACACAAATATCTCCAAGATTCCTAGGTTAGTGGAAAAAAGAGGGGATTATATATTCTACAAAAAGCCTATTTTGTCTAATAGAGTTAATTTAAAAATTAAATTAAATAGAAAAACAATAAATGTACACAAGAAACCATAATGTTTCAGCGGGGGTGTAGAGAACAGCAAGAGCTGTACATCTCCGGCATACCCAAAGACCTGTATACACTCAAAAATATGAACACTCATAAACAACAAAAGTTTGATAACCTTATGGAACCTGATAGCGTAATGATAAAGGGCGTTTTGCCCTCATTAGTGTTTTACCCCCATCTCTCTTCTAATTTATAACATTGAGGGAGAAATGGAAATTGAACAAAAATATCAAAACACTAGTAAGGAAAAGAGTGCCCCCCCTCAAAAAGTCAGTTCATTTTAGTGAATGCCCAAAATTGCAAGGTGACCTGCTAGTCATAAACTTCGATATTCTAAAAGGATTGAAAAAAGGAAGGAAGATGAAGCCAATAAATAGATGTAAATTATTGGGTACATTGAAATTTGTCTCTTCCTAAAAGATATCAACTCATGTGACCTAAAGCAAGTAGGATTTGAGCGAGGGAATTGGCTAGTGAAATAACCAAGGTCACATTGTTCTCTTCTGTGAGTCAGTGGCGGCTCCTCTGCTAAGGCGGAGGAGCGTCGTCTCACTGCTTGTTGAGCAGTGGAAAATACAAATTAATTGATAATAACAAGAAGTTATTATCATTTTATTTTATTTTGCGACTTGGTGCGGGGCTGGCTCGCCGCAGAGGGAGAAGGAATGGTTTGCACTCCCTCCCTACATGCGCATGACGCTTTGACCGGCAAACAGTCGTGCACAGTTGGGAGGTTCTCCATTAGGCTGTGTTGCACAGCCCCTTGGAGAACATGCCCAGCCCCCCCAGGCACAGGCCTCTCCGGCCATTCACGACACTGCTCTTGCAGGGTCGCGATTGGCTGTCCGAGTCCGGAATCCTGGGTGCAACCGGTGCAGGCTGCAGGCAGCAGCCGGAAAGAAGACCAGAAGACTGAAGAGAGGCGTGCCGCGAAGACGGCGGCAAAGCAGGTAAGTTTTTTTTCATCTTTTCATCCCCCGCCTCACCACCCCCGTTCAGAGGCAGCCGCCACTGTTAAGAGTATTAATATAGTCGCAGAAAAAGAACAGGCTGACAAAGGGATTCGAATAGTGCCTACCTCTGAAGCTAGACCCTTCTAATCTCGTCCTGTTTAAAATGTTCATGCAGAAATAGGATCAAGATAAGTAATTCTCCCCTTGGGCGCATGAGGTAGAAATCACCCATTCAGGTCAGCTGAGTAGGCCACAGATAATATGCAGATGGCGGTTACAATGAATGACATTAACAGAGGTGATTGTTTCTGTACGAAGCCCTATGTATTTGAACAGTCATTTGAACGATCAACTGCTAGTGGGCTTCTCCGGTGTAAAAAAGGGGGAAACTGTGCAAAAGACCCCTTGATTCTTTCAATAGATTGTCTTATGGATTAAGATCTGCTATGGGCTAGTTGAAGTCTTTGATAGAAGAACATGTTACTTACCTTCGTTAACACCTTTTCTGGAAGAATACCTAACCAGAGATTTCTCACCGACCAACCCTCCTCCTTATTTGGTGGAGTTTGACTCAGATAGTCCATTAATAAAATCCCTATTTAGAGACCTATCGTCACATAAGGGATTTATCAAAGTAGTCTTGATCCAGTCAAGTGCATGTGGGGAATTCACAATGTGAGGGATCTGTGTGTAAATAGTCTCTATCAGAATAGGCGTACCAAAGAAGAGTAGCTTATTTCTAGTAATTTCATGCCTTACGAGGACACTGCTGGCATTACATTCATGCCAGTACTGATCATTAAAGATGTAAGCGATATGTGGACTAATAATCTCAATTCAGTTTTCCAAAGCCTAAAGTAACAGTCGTAAAAACATCTAAAGGTCAGCCATAACAGAAGCCACTGTTTTCTTGTAGCTGTACCTACAGTCACAAATCTGATCAATGTTGGCATTTTAAAAAAATTTCCTTTTCCTTATACAACACCCAACCAACTTAGGGCTTTTAGATGACAATTTGAGTCTGATACAAGCTGGTGAGAGGAAACCCAAGTAAGCATAATAAAAGAGCCAATACAGTAGCAAAAGGCTGAGATAAAGACAGTCCTGTTGTATAATATTTGTACAGGGTTCTCTTGCCACTAGTGTGACTGGATGTACTGTTTTTTGTCAATTTGTGCTTGTGTGGATGCTTTTCACGTGACTTGTGAGGGAAGCATTGTGTGTCAGGCACAAGGTTTTGAAAGAGCCCATCTTAGCTAGTGACAGCCAAAGGGAAGCGAAAACCACAACCCCCAGCATTCCTTGCAGCTTTTCACGCTGCCAACGTCACCGCAACCAACCAGTGTGCCAGGAGGCGCATAAAAACTGCTCGGAGATCCCACAGCACGGGACGCTCCCGGGCCAAGGGCAGACCCGTCTGCGCCCATCAGCGGCTGGCAGAGGCTGGGCTGGGCCCGCTCTCATCCAAACGCCACAGGGGTGCAGGCACTGAGGACTGAGGTGAGTGTATCCTAATATTAATTGGACTGATTATATCTTGGTCACAATCTATGAAGGGGAAACGCATTGCTCATCCGCGTACTCACCCTCCTATTACCCTGTACAGTATGCTGGAGAGGGTGGTCAGCGTTGTCTCCTCAGAAATAGAACGAACCGAGCGCAGATTGTCCCTGTAGAAAGAGGCTGCACACACTGACCCTATATCTGGAGGGACACTGGGGGGGACTTGAGCTGACTCAGCACCAATTAGCATATCCTGTGATTCTGTGCACCAGACAGCTGGTTTTAATAACGTTCTGCTTCCCAATGGAGGTACCATTGGCGCTCAAGGGCACGCTTTGCCCAGAACATTACAAGTTATGGGCACCCCAAATGCAGTGGCTGCAGCAATCGCAACCACCAAACTCAAAAGGAAAAGTGACAAGCAGGTCTGCACTAAAAGGGACAGCCCCATGCGCCAGTTCCTCCTGCAGTTGTTTGTCATCATGGATGCAATGATCCTCATCATCTGGTGTTAGCACTTGGGGCTCTGTGCCGAGCAGGGACTCTAGCCACTCCATTTGCCCCAAACGGAAGCCTGACCAAGTGCATTAGATCATGGGGAGAATTTTATTAATTCTGGTTGCTCGTGGATTCATGGCATAATTGACATGGAATTTACATCCATATGGGAGCGCTTGGATTGTTTGGACACTGCAGTGAACAAACTTTTACTTCGGGGGGTGACTGCCTTAAGTAATATTGCTCTGGGGGGCGTCTACCGTATATTTATCAAACCCTTTAGCCAAAGTAAATCCCCCCACTGCTACCTTGTGCCTGCCTGTGGGCTCTCTAGCAGTGTCCTCCTGTAATACATACACCCAAATAAGGTAATGTCTCCTTCCGAAGACCAACATAGTGTCGAAACCCACCCTTTTTGATGATGGCCATCTGTCCCCGACTGGGACTGATTCACTTGTGCCCCACGTACAAACATATCAACAGTTTAGTTGGTGATCAATCAAACTTGCCCACCCCCAGTAGTATTCTTACCGATCCTTAGAGTTGGACCCATTCCAGGCGCAATACAGACGTATTGGGCCTGTCGCCGGCTTGATGCCCATATGTCTTGGTGTTGGCAAAAGTTCCACCCCTTAAGAAGGGACAGAGGGAAATCTGGGATCAACTGCGCAATAAATGTATGGATTGGCTGTCCAAGAATAAGAGGTTCAACACGTCAAATATGCAAGAGATTATCATGGCACGAAGTGTGGGATGGGTAGGCGATTCACCCAAGAATATTGAGGGGAATTGTGTTGTTATTAACTTCCGTAGACCGTCCATAGTAAAATCGTTGTTGAGATGCCAGGAAATCACAACAACCAATCAGTCGAAAATCTGGTGCTTACAACTGGGTTACTTCTATAAACCAACTGCCAGAAGCTTTTTAAACAACTCTCTTCTCCCAGCAGCCCAAAATAAATTTCTGGCTTTGTCTGAATTGGATTTTCAGGATGGACGATCACCACCACCCGTAATTGACATGGTCCATTCTACTCATCCACCCCCTTTAAATCTATCTGAGTCACACAATCATGTCGCCACAACCATTTTATTTATTTTATTTTCAAAGGTTTTATATAGCACTACTGGACCCAAGAGTATCAGAGCGCTTTACAAGATAGGTTCACACATCAAGAAAACAAATTAGAATAGTGCAGATTAATCAGATAGGATAATGCATTAAATCAAACGAACGGAGGAGATAAAAATAGCTAAGAGGTCAGTATAGGAGAAGAGGACAGGTGAACAAAAATTAGATAGAGATGGGAAGGTAAAGAGGGAGAGAGAAAATTGGAAATGGGAGTATGAGGGGGTGGGTCAGGGAGAGGTCACAGAAGGAGAGGATAGGCTTGTGGGGGACCATCCAAGGCTTGTGCCAGCCCAGACCTGAATATACTCCGCTGGAATGTCGCCGGCCTACAATCAAAAATAGACCTAGCAGGTTGGTTGGAACTGGTCAGACAGCAGGATATTTTGATGTTTCAAGAAAACTTGGCCACCAAGGTTAAATACCTTGAGGTGTTTGAATGCTTTAACGTCCTGGTCCCAACTCCCAAATCAGGCCGACCATTTGGTGGCCTTTCTATCCGGGTTAGCATTGCTGCAGGGGGCAGCATTAAGGTCCTACACACCCATAGCTACAAATTCCAATCTTTGCTATATAAAAGGGGACCATCTATTTATTTACTTAATTTCTATAATAACGATTTTCATAATTCCCACAACATAAATTTTATTAGTTTATTTGACTTTATTGCCGGGGGCCGTCCGTTCCGCGCACGCGTGGAATTCGCCTGCACGGCTGGGGACTTTGCGCCGTGTCAAAGCTGTTAACGCTAAGCTCCCCAGTGAGGAAACAATGGCTCTAAGGTTGAGGAGTAGCGGACAAGCTTGTCACAGAGGTGTGGAACTAAAGGAATATTTGCGGAACCAGGATGGCCAGGAACCCAATTTACGGGAGGCGACAAAAAGATTTCAAGGAGTCGTGCACCTCATAGGAATCACGCCCTGCACAAACAGACAAGAAACAATTCCAATCTTGGACAGACAATTTGAAAGTTCCTAGTAGTCGCAAAGGATTATTTTATTGCACCTCCAGAATAACTGATAATGCCAGAGACTAAAAATTTGCCAGAAAGGCCATAACCCTTTACATTATTATTTGAAAATTGCCCCCCAGGACTTAGACAGGCCATCCTTGATCACAGTAACCTCAGAATATCACCATATAGAAGCTATATGTGAAGAACCCCCAGTTTTACTAGTATATATTTATTCGGCCCTGATGAAGGTGGTAAAATGCAATCTTCATTGAAACGTACGTAGGCCATCTACAAACTTCTGAGAACTCCATCAAGGAGAACCGCCAAAATAAGGATCAACAACATCACTAAAATAAATAGGATTGGGGGGCGTGGCTACGCGGGCGACAATGGTGGACGCAGCTTGTTAGAGCTCCCACCGGCCCGACCGTTATCCGATGATTTATCCTGCCTTCTGGAGTTGCCTCGTCGCCCACACCAACAGCAAACGTAGCGGAGGGCAGGAGGTGTTGTCCGGTGCACTTTGCGGTGCTCCCGGACCTTGTGCAGTGCCGATCGCAGCAGCAGCAGCTTGCGGCCTGGTCCCTGAGGGTGAGCCGGGACCTGGAGTTTGGCGCCTCCCGGTCGGAGGGTCTCCGCGCCGACCGACTGGGTCTCCACTTCTCCGGGGCTGGCGGGCCCCCCCTTTCAGGCGGAACAGGGTACTGCCTGGCGGACACACCGGTGGTGGTGGGTACATTGTCCCGGCCCACGGAGACGGCTAGAGGGCGTAGCGGCCTGCATCGGGGCCGAGAAGCCGGGTCCTCGATTTTCGAGGCTCCCAGCAGCACCCTCAGACGCAGTGCGGAGGCGGAGGAGCCGGCTGGTGCAGCTGAGGAAACGGTGCCCAGGGGCTTGACGTGCTCCCTTGCCTCAATCCTGAGTGGGCCCGGTGGTGGCGCCTGGCGGAAAGTCAACTGGGTTGGTGATTCTTGCTGGAGAGGAGGTGCACCGGCGGCCGGCACTGGAGACACTGGTGAGTGCCCGAGACCATTGGCCTGCAGAACGGGGGGCTCCCCAACTAGACACTGGTGGTGACTTGCCTCGTGGCCCGGAGTGGCCCTGCGGGGCCCCCCTACTTGTGGCTGGAGTGGAGGTGGGGCACAGCGGAGCGAAGCCTAGTTCAGGCTGGAAAGCAGTGGCACACCATTAACCCGGGGACCGCCTCGTGGTGCCCAGCCCCCCTGGCAGCAGACGGCGATCGAGGACTTGTGTGCCCAGAGATCCTCCTGTGGGGTGCCCTTGCCTCCATTCGGGACCACGGGGGTGGGATCCGAGTCCCGCAACAACTGTTCAGACTTTGGTTGGACCCAAGGGGCTGTGGACATGACTAGAGGCGGAGGTGGCAGCGGGTCCGCTAAGCAAGGGACCCTGGATAAGTTCACGGGGGCTGGTGGTGCGACGGGTGCCTCAGGTGGAGGAAGCGGGCCGGGCCCTGACAACGCAGCGCTGATGGCGGCGATCACCCAGTCCAGGGACATGCTGGACGCCAAGATCAGGGCGGTTGGCGCGGATGTGACCCTCCTGCGTCAGGACCTGCGGAACGCTGTGGTGCGCATTACCGAGGCAGAGTCCAGGATATCGGTGGTAGAGGACGACGTCGTGACCCTGAAGCGGAAAATGGCGGCGATGGAAAATGTTCAGAGAGGCCTTGCGCTCCGCGTGGAAGATGCGGAAGGGCGGGCGCGCAGAAACAACCTACGCTTCGTGGGATTTCCGGAAGGTTGCGAGAAGGGTAACATGGAACTGTTCTTGTCCCAATGGTTGGAGTCCTGGCTTCCCCCAGAAGTGCTGTCACGATGCTTTGTGATCGAACGCGCGCATAGGGCCCTGACGCAGAAACCGCCGGCAGGGGAGCGGCCCAGGCCGGTGATTGCACGGATTCTAAATTTCCACGACAGGGACACTATCCTTCGGGAGGCGAGGACCAAGGACTCTCTTCTTTTTGAAAATCAGAAAATAATGATCTTTCCGGATTATACCAGGATCGTGCAGCAACAACGCCACTCGTTCATCGCAGCCAAGGCAAAGCTGAGGGGTCTGAAGATCCAGTACTCTCTCCTCTATCCGGCCCGCCTGCGGGTCATATACCAATCGCGTACCCATTTCTTCGACACCCCGGAGGACGTCTTTAAGTGGACTGATGAGACAGTAAGTGTCCGGCCGCATGCTCAGCCGGGTCTGGACCCGGGCCACTCGAGGGACCCATCGCCGGAGCGGGAAGATTCAGTCGCCAAGAGCAGAAGGAACAGAAGGTCAAGGTCGCGAAAACGCTGACCTTCACGTGGTGGAAAGCGAGATGGAGCACCCGCAGACTCAGACCACCCCAGCAAGGATGGTGGTACATCAGGGGACTGAACTTGTTTGTGCTGATTTCAGGCTCCCGCTGGGAGAAGGTTTTCCTCAATTTCTTAGGACTGCGGCTTGCTGCTGAACTGTGTGTTTGCTGCTTGCTATACTTTATCAGTCTTGGGATGGTGTGGGGGACGGGGGGGGTTCAGATAGCTCTTCTATAAGGGCTTGCCTCCTACTTAAGTGGGAGACGCTAGGGGGGGAGTCTGTTAGCTGGGTGGGTAGTTGGGACTGTTGGGGGAGAGGTTCGTGGGGATCCATTGGAGTGGGTGGCCGCAGACCTCCCGTTGGGGGTTAGGGCGCGCCTGCACCGCGACAGGTACTTCAATGTTGTTGAGGTATAGGGGAGGGGGGAGGTCGGTCTGTTGGGAGTTGGGTAGGGGTTGGGTTTGGGGGAGGGGGGATACGGGATGTTTGGGTCCACAAGGGTAACATGTTCACGCACGATGGTTCGCCAGATTCGCCTTATGTCATATGTGCGACTGCGCTCTCCTATGCCCGGGCGGCTGCGCCCATTTGCTATTAATGGCGGTTAGGAGTCCTGCATTGGAGCCCCCCAGAGCTACCTTGAAAATAATGAGTTGGAACGTGAGGGGCATGCTCGATAAAATCAAACGAGGGGCTGTGTTGCGACAGGGGAAGAGGGAAAAGGCTGACGTCCTCCTGTTGCAGGAAACGCATCTCCTGGGTACGAAGACTTTGAGTCTACAACGCTATGGGTATCACCAGGTCTACCATGCAGGTTTTGCCCGAGGGTCCCGGGGGGTGGCGGTCTTGGTCCACCGGAGGGTCTCCTATACCCATTCCTCGCAGTGGATAGATGCCCAGGGCAGGTATGTCTTCATCAAAGGCGTGATAGGTGAGGAACAAGTGGTGTTTGGTAGTGTGTATGCTCCCCCCCCCTTGCAATGGTTTCTAGTGGAGAAGCTGTTTGCGAGGTACCGGACGTCCTGTCTGTGATAGGTGGTGATTGGAATGACGTGATGGATGGATCCGCGGATCGCTTTAGGCCTGCTGGCGAACAGCTGGTAGCTGCCCCCACGAAGCTGAGAGATATGGTAGAAGGTATGGGATGGATGGATGGATGCCTGGCGCTGCCAACACCCACACAGTAGGGAATTCACTTACATATCGGCGGTCCATCGCTCCTTCTCGAGGCTGGACTATCTGTTTGTCCCGCGCGCCGTGATCAGGAGGGTGGCGTCGACCGCTATTCTGCCCAGGGGGCTCTCAGATCATTCCCCCATCACGATAGATATTCTCCTTGACAGGCGGCGACAGCCGTTTCGGTGGCGCCTCTCTACCTGGCATCTGCAACGAGATGACTACCAGTCCCATATGCGTGAAGCCATAGCTCACTACTGGGAAGAGAACGTGGGACGGGGCTCGGATGCGGTGACCCTCTTGGAGGCCATGAAGCCAACGCTGAGGGGTGTGGACATAGCCTGGTGTGCGAGGGCCCGTAGAACTCGGAAGGAGGACCTGGAAAAGGCGGAAGATCGCGTCCGTACCCTGGAGGCGCGGTCTACTGAGACGGGGGCGGAGGAGGATGAGCGGCGGCTCCTGCAGGCGCAGAAAGATGCTGCTTCTCTATTGCTTGAGGAGTCACGCCATATATGGCTGGCAACGCAGAGCAGAATTTACCAGTGGGGGGATAAATCCAGCTCTATGCTGTACAGGCTGTGCCAGGGCGCGTTCCAGGCTCAGACATTACCGGCGTTGATGGATGAGGCCGGGACCCCTATCACAGACCCTGGGACCATGGCTGCCAGCTTTGCGCACTACTATGAGGCGCAATACGCCCCCAGAGACTCCCTTTTGGCGGCAGACGTAGACAAATTCCTGGCGGATCTCCCGCCGCGGGGGATCTCCGACGAGGAGCGTGATGATCTAGAGCTCCCTCTGTCCTCGGAGGAACTGGGTAAAGCATTGGGCGAGCTGAATGCCGGGAAGGCCCCTGGGCCGAACGGCTTCCCGTGCGAGTTCATTCAGAAATACCACCTTCAGTTAGGGCCCCATTTCAAGAAGGCGTTGGATGCTGCAAGGGAGCTGGGCCGGCTACCATCGGATTGGAGGCATGCCGAGATAGTGGTGTTCTGCAAGCCGGGGAGACCGCCGGATAAACACGAGTCATACCGCCCTATTTCTCTTCTGAATATAGAGGCGAAGATCCTGGCGAAGGCGCTGGCCAATCGTCTCCTGCCTCTCATTGCCACTCTGGTCCATCCGGACCAGGCGGGTTTCATGCCCCACAGGGCCACTAGGCACAACATCAGGCGGGCTCAAGTGGCTTTGGAAATGATGAAGGCTACTGGCACCCAGGCGGCGCTCCTACTGGCTGACATAGACAGAGCATTCGACTCGCTGAGCTGGACGTATCTACAGGCACTTCTACCGCGCCTGAATCTTGGCCCTCACTTCCTCTCGTATGTGCGACTGCTCTACACTGACCTAACGGCGTCCGTGCGGGTGGCGGGTGCGACTTCCGACGCCTTTCCCATCGGGCGGGGCACCCGGCAGGGTTGACCGCTCTCGCCCTACCTATTTGCCCTCGCAATGGAACCCCTTGCGGCTTGGGTGCGCATTGATGCACAGATGAAAGGGTTTGAGTGGGAAGCTGGGCCGTCGGACCGCATCGCGCTGTACGCGGACGACGTGTTGTTTTTCATTACAGAGCTCGACAGGTCGGGTCCCAGAATACTTGAGATTATGAGGGTGTTTGATGAGGTGTCTGGGCTGCATCTCAATGTGAGGAAGTCAGTCTTGTGGACCCTGGGCAGCGGGGCAGTTCCCGGTGCCTGGGCGTCGGCTTTACAAATAGCGAAAGGAAGCCTTAAGTACCTAGGGGTATTCCTGACTGACATCCCTGGGGTCTCGTGGGAGCGTAATGTTGTTCCGGTTTGGGACAGAGTCCGATCGGACATGAAGACGTGGTCCCCTATGCCCTTGAATCTCTACGGCCGATTGGCCATCTTTAAGATGGTCGCCCTCCCGCGCCTGCTTTACCAACTGCAGAACCACCCGTACCCTATCTCACCGCAATGGTTTCACCAAGTCAACTCGGCACTGGGCCGCTTCCTATGGGCTGGGGGGGCTGTGCGCGTGGCCCTTCGCACTTGCTTCCTGTCTACATACTGCGGTGGTCTGGCGTCTTCGGACATCCTCTCCTACTACCAGGCGTCCCATCTATTGATACTTAATGAATGGTGGTATGGGGACCGGGGTGACCCGGCGTATGCTCTGGAGAGGTATTTAATGGAACCCGACACCCTGCACACACTTCTCTACTCAGCTGGGAAACGGAAGAAGCTCCCGGTGGTTACGCAAACTGTCTTTCAGGTCTGGCGTAGGGCGCTTCATCGTATGGGGTGGTGGAATAGGCTGACTGGGGAGACCCCACTGTGGCAGAATGGCCGCCTGCCGGCCTTGTCAACCCTGAGGGGCTTTCGTGGCTGGGACTCGATAGGAATCTCGGCGCTGGGACACGTTATGAGGGGCACGGCCCTTAAGTCCTTTCAGGAGTTGAGGGAAGAGTTTGAAATGCCGCACACACAGTTCTTCAAATACCTGCAGTTTCGCCATGCTCTTTCCCCTGCATTAGAGGGGTTGGACTCGCTACCGGAGTTCAGTCCCATTGAGGCTAAACTGTTCATGGGTGAACTGACTGAGAAGAAGATCTCATGCATATACCAATCCCTAGTCACACACTGTGCGTCCTCATTGGATGGTCTGCGGTCCAAATGGGAGAGAGATGTGGGGGAGATGGATGAGGAAGGGTGGAGGGAGGCTCTTGCGGCCCCGAGAGAGGCTGCTGTCGCCGTGCGGCTGCGCTTCATCCAATTCAAATACCTACACAGAGCTTACTACGCGAGAGAGAGGCTGTGGCGGGCTGGACTGATTGCTTCCCCTGACTGCCTGCGGTGTGGTAGGGAAATGGGCACGTTTTTACATACGGTGTGGACGTGTGGAGCTATCGCCCGATTTTGGAAGCGTGTCTGGGACTGCCTGGATGAGGTCCTGGGCTGGCAGCTCCATGGCACGTCGCAGCTGGGTCTTTTACATGTCCTGGAGCAGGTGGGTGGCAACATCTATAAGAGGCATCTCCTACTCTTGGGCCTTACAGTGGCTAAGCGGGATGTGGCCCGTGCCTGGAAGGATCCGGGGGCGCCCCCGATTGGGATCTGGAAACGGGGCATGGACTACTGCATGGGACTGGAACGCCCCGTGTTTGAGGCCCGAGGCTGCCCTAGAAAACATTATAAAATCTGGAAGAGGTGGGCAGAGTATAGGGGGCTGTGGCTGGAGCCGCCGTCTCAGCAGGATACACACGTAGATCAATTGTCATGAGTACCGGGGCCCCCGGACCCCCCCCCCCGACACAACATTTAGAGGAAGGGGCAGTGCAACCACCATTGATTATATCTTTATTTCCCCCACCATTGAAGACCTCTTAGTGAAAGCCGCAGTCTTCCCTACACACCATGGTAACCATAACCCTATCCAAGTAGTGCTTAAGTTGTCTTCGAGGCTGACGTTCAAAATAGAATGTGGTGCTAGGAATTTGGCACCCTCTATAGACAAATTAAGCCTAGCGTGGCGAGGGGTTAATTGTGCTGATCTCTGCAATATGGTGACTAGAGATAATTTGGAACTCTTCTACTCCTGCCTTTCAGACGGGAACCTAACCCTGAGGTTATTAGTGCATTTGATAAACTTTGTGAGGTTAAAAAATCCGCGCTATCAAAACCTTGTGCCACTATGCAGCACGGACCCAGCATGTTTAATCGAGAGTGTTCAGCGAACAATAGACCACTACGGAAGGCCTTATCAACCAACCCAAGGCACCCCTCCCTAATTAAGATGCTTAAACAGAAGTACAAGCTAGGTATATCTCATAGGAAGGACAAATTATTATCTGATCGATGGGCTGCTCTTGCCAATGCTGCTAACCTAAAGAATGGGAAAACCTTTTGGGCTGCAGTTAAAGTTATGAGAGCAATGGGACAACCACTAACACCGATCAGCTGTAAGATAAACAGTGAGGCTTGGGAAGCTAATATTTTGAAGATTTATATAGCACCTACATATGAAGACTTGTTCGGGTTTCAAGCCCACATAGGGGTATCAATATCCCTACCTTAAGTCGAGGAAGCCATACATCAGAGCCCTGGAAATAAAGCCCCTGGCCCAGACGGGTTACCCATTGGCCTTATTAAACACAAACCCGAATTTTGGGCTCCACTTTTTGCTGAACGTTTTTAGGAATTTAACCCATGCCTCATTACCTAGTACCTGGTCAACTAGCATTACTGTCCCAAAAGTGACCACTCCCAACCTAGTTGTTACAGACTCCTTTCTCTGATTGATAACACTCTGAAAATTTTAGGGAGGGTTTTATATAATAAGATCAAAATTTGGTCCGAAGACAACCTTCTCTTACAATCATGTCAATTAGGTTTTAGGAGCAAAGTAGGCACCATCGAGCAATGTTTAAACCTCAACCTAATAATTTGGAAATACACCATTGCACAGACATCACCTATTTATTTGGCTTTTATGGATTTGACTTCAGCTTTCGATTATGTAAAGCGGTCACAATTATGGTCAATCCTTTTTTAATATGGGCTAGACGCGGCTTTGGTACATTTCTTAGTATATTTGCACAAGGATCTAAGAGCTCGGGTTAGGATTAACACAGGGGGTGAGGTCTCTAATGACAAAACGGTTGGTAGAGGGGTCAGGCAGGGATGTGTTCTGGCCTCCCTACTTTTCATCATATATAGTAATAATTTACACAAAACATTGATTGAGTTAACCAGCGATGTTCCTAGAGTTAATGGCAATATACTCCCCGCCCGATTACACGCCGATGATGTAGTTTTAATGGGCCGCACACCTAACGCTTTACACCTTTCAGTACGCGGCTTTGTTGATTTTATGGCAATCTTAGATCTATGCACTAATTTAAAAAAGTATTTTATAATGGATTGTGGGCAGAGGAAGCGCCTTTTAAATTCCAATTCCGTGGGCAATCAAAGTTTACAATGCACTAGCACTTTCCCCTACTTTGGGCTGGTCTTTGCTGCTAACGGTTCCTGGTAAGACCATATGGCTTACTGCAGGAATAAGTTCTCCAAAGCTAATAACTCTGCCCTTTGCTTACCACAATTTAGGATGATGGGGGCTGTTTTAGCTATTTTCATTTTTTTAAACATTAGTGCATCACTACGGCAACTTATGGCTCTAGGGGTTTTCTAGGAGCTGTAGCATCCAGCGCAAAGAAAACCGGTTTCGTCGTAAACTCCTAGGCGCCCCCATCTCAATGTCTCAATTTGCTTGCCATAGCGAACTGAACTTACATTACATTGAAGACTACATACAGGCGCGCCCTGCTCTATTCTAGCTAGCCATTTGGAAAAATCCAGCTGCAATTCTCACATGAGAGATTATAGGAGGTTGCCTCAAATGTGAAAAGGGAATGGATATCCCGTGGCTAGCAGAAGTGTGGTCAGGCCTAAGCAGGGTAAACTTTGAACACATTTTTGCAAGCACTGACGAGATCGATACCGTTAGCAAAAAAGTTTGAACTGCACTCTATACGCATAACAGTAAGGCTAGGGAGTCTAAGAAACCAACTGTAGTTGCTTTTATGTCAATTGAGAATACCTCTCACCAGTTGGCCAGTTACCTCACAAAACCCATAGGTCGATGGGAGAGGGGACTCCTATTTCGCTTAAGAGCGGGCACTATGACATTTTTACTTTGTTTTCCCTGCTAATCTTGATCTCTTGCCTTGTCCGTGTGATGGCCAGAGCAGGCAAACCATGTTGCACTTTTTATTCTTCTGCAATTTTTATATAAAGTATGCCAAATGGCCCTTAATACCCTTTTTAAAAAATATTTCACCAGTTCACCTTGAAGCTGCATGTAGATCTATCCTTCTCTTGGAAGATGACGAACTGGCTTTCTGAGCAGGCACTTTTTTGAAAACTGCTGTGCATGCCCGCAATACGATGTGCACTTTATGAACAATGTTTTAATGTATTTGAATTTACATTGATATTATAATGCAATTGTGTATTTTGTATGCTGAAATGTGATTTGTTATTTTATGGATACGTTTTTATCCAAATAAAGTAATTGAATTGAATTGAAAGACGCCTCAAGTCATATCACTGCTACCCTCGACCTGTGCAAAGGTTTATATCTTACAGAGGACATTAAGGCAGCACATTTTATTTTATTTATTTATTTATTTATTTGTCCACAAGGTCCATCACTGGGAATAGCACTTTTTCTAATATATCTTCATATGTATCGTGATGGTGCCTCACACAAGTGTGCATTCCTTTTCAGATAAATCTCTTTCAATGGACAAGTGTCTGTTTGAATGATGTTGTCCTGTGGGTCACACAGAAAAGGGGAACAGCCATGTCTTTGTTTCTATTTGGAATTCAACGTGGCATGTGATCTTTCATATTTAGACTTGGAGGCAGTTTCATTGGTGTTAATTTAAGTTTTCTTAACAACCTAGGAGACGGCGAGTTAGCTTGCTCCGGGTGGTAGGCCAATTGATGACCACATGGCCTTGATTTGTTAAGGGTTCCTTAAATACAGTACTCCATTTTATAACATGTTTTCGAACAAAAAGGTACATTTGTAGATTTGGTACTGGGAAGAAGCAAAGGCGATGCTTTAATGTGTCTTTGTGTCAGTTGATTTGCAATGCATGATTTCTTCCTAATTGGAGCACATGCTGCACTTTATATGCCCTTGCGGACTTCCACAAGGTCCTAGGACCACTGGGACCTACTTCCACTCCCGTTTTGGGAGCATGGCTCGGATCATATGGCTTCGTTTAAGGTATCAGTCCATGTTGCTACATAGTGGCCAACATGTTCACAGCTGAACTCTGAGCAATGTCTCAGACCAAGGAAAGGAGCACCTCCATGGTTCCATCCTTCAATAAGGGTTGTTACAGAGCTATGTTTTCCGATAGCTCCGGTATCTGCATTGTGTCAACAATGATCACTGTGCATGTGGATGACTCTAGCATCAATATCTTCCCACAAAACTCTACACCTAACACTCATGTACCAGACCTAAAGGATCTATATCTTTTCATGAATAAGGATGAATGGTGATATAAAGTTCAGTGGCCATGCTCCATTCAAAGAGGCCCATGAGCTACTTGTGGTGAAACTACGCTGCTTTTAGTGCATACACTAACTCAGGAAATGTATTGTGTACAAACTGTAGAAGGGACCGTGCAGCAGTAGTTTCCTAGTAAGTGCTGTAGATTGTCCAGTTTTAGCAAAAACAAGTGCAGGGACCAGGTCAGAGTCTGCACAAGGATGCAGCTCAAGGGTCACCAAGTTTAACTTTCATTCCTACTGCTTCTATGTTGAAAAAAATCTTGGAGCTTATGGTGCCGAGACTAGGCGTAACACTTGACAACAACATCCGTCCAAAACACTGACCATTGGAATGGAAACATATGGAGCTTGTCAGAAAGGTGTGTTAAATGACTACCATTAACCTTTTATCTGTTAACTAAATCTTAATGGAGTGCAAACATATCTCCTTTTATGAACTTCATAAGCATGGAACAGGACTGCTGGAAAGAATGATTTGAATACTGGATAATTAGACAGGCTGAAGGAAAGAATTTAAATATGTGTGAAATGGCAAATGCAGTCAAAGGGCAAAAAAGGGAGAAGGGAGCAGGGAAGACTGAATGAACAATTGACAATAGAAATGGTTGAGGGCAGGAAAGAAATGAAAGAAAATACCATCCTCCAGATTATGTATGGAGCAAAAAAGAATGATTTTTAGAATGTTTTACAATGCTGGAAAACATTTAAAACCCCCATCAGGATTCCTAATAAGTAGAAACTGAAAACATGAAAGCTTAATCCTAATATAATGTGTAGAAAATAATAATGTAGCATTGAACAACCAGTAAGTATTTAGTAGGAACTAGCAGCTTTCTCATGGAAACCAACTATAAACTGAAATATGCGTCCTCTGTAATGCCATCCTGTCCAGCATTTTTCTCCATCTCCTGCCCTATTGATCAGTTGTATTTTGTCTGTAATCATTTATCAACTCAACCATCACAACAGCAATCTCCCAGCTCCTAAACATTAGGACACCTCATTCTGTTCATGAGCAAACGGAGTTAGTGGAATGGTCTGCTAGTATGTCCTTCAAAGTTTAGTCTCTTTTCAAAAAAATATTAACCTTAGGAAAGCGCTCACTCTTAAGTCTCTCGGGATTATTCCCTATGAACTCCAAGCCAATTGGCTGGCAGTCAAACGTAGCACACAAAACACCTTGTTTTCGATTTAGTTATATATACTGCTATCCACTTGAGCTTCTCCACTCTCACTCCACTAAACCTCTGAGCAAACTCCTCCTTCCCTCTTGTTGTTTTCATTCGGCCTTCAAAGCTTATCTTCTCATATTCGAAGACCAGCACAGCCGATGCGCCTACCTCCTCGCTGCACCCGACTCACTTCTCTAGAACCTTACTGATCTCAGTATGTAAGTATATTATCGATGTATTTTGGTTAAAGTATTTGCATCATCAACCATGCTTGCCTATCATTTCTTTGTGTAACCAGTGAGTGCTATACAGCCATGTACACTGTTTGTATGACACACTTATGCTCCAATACTTACAAATGTCAACAGGAAGTTTGAACTCTTGGGAAATCGAATGATGGCGTGAGCTTCCAGTTTTGAATAGCAGAGCCAGTAGATCCATCTCTCTTGCCAGTCTTTAGAATGTAGCAGTGTATTGTGTTAAGATCTCTGAAGAGCAATTTACTGCACATGCCTCTTGCTTGACCACAGCCATTCAGGATTTGAAAAACCGTTATCGCCATTTTACATTAGAATAGAATAAGAATCACAGCCTACTATTTTTACAGAGTAAGGGTTTACTATGCTGCATTCTTCTTGCTAAGTCATCATTGTAAGACCTTAAATGTTTACTTGGCAGTTCCCTTTTTGATGCTGCTAAACGTTTGCTCTTCTCTTTTTTTTCTCTTCTGTTTTCACAGGTTTCACAAGGAGCATTGTGGCAGTTTACAGTACCTGCATGCTTGTAGTCCTTTTACGTGTCCAACTAAACATTATTGGGGGATACATCTACTTAGACAATGCAGCGGTCAGCAAAAATGGCACAGTAAGTTGATCAATTAGTTGCTCTTAGAGTGTACTCCGAGCCATTTATGTTAGTTTTACTCCTTTGGAACCCTTTTCTCTTGGCCCTTCAATTTCCTACCCTACTTTATCTTTCTTGTCACCTATAAAAAATTGCACAGATTGCTATAGTAGTTTCTTTATCCATTGTTAAGTGTTTCCATACTAACAGTTCATTTTCCTGTTTTCTATCATGTCAGTTTTGACCCTGCTTTTCATTGTTACGTAAAATAAGAAGTAGGGAACTCTTAGTGGTCCCAAATGTAAGTTGGAGAGCAGCTTCTATTATATTGCGCTCCCTGGAGAGCCTCAAATGGAGCTGCTCTCCAACTAGAGCTTGGAAACTACCCAGGGTTTCCTACTTCTTTTTTGCAAGTTCATATAGCATTCCAAGTCTGAAAGGACATTGTTTTTCTTCATTGATACATTTGTACATGTATGTAACTGAAATATATATATATACATACATCAAAATACAATTCAATAGCAGTAGCATAGATGATCCTATAATAATGTGCTATTCAGAAATCTGGACAGGTAACTTCTCCTAAGATCCCCATGCTGCTTCCTATCATTGTAGAGATGAGTTTTCCTTTATTATGGGTTGGTGTGTGTGTGTTTTGATTTTGGCATGTTGCAAGGTAGGGTGCTGTAAGAGAACCTGAGTTTTCAATCAATACCCAAAAATATACATGTCAAAGAGCAAATTTCAGACAGTTGGCCGTTGTGGGCATTGAAGTGTAGTTCCACCAGAAATTCCAGTAGTCATTCTGAAGGACTGAAGTTGTGCAGAAGTAGAGTTGTTGCACTGTTCCAGACGCTGACAGTGGCAGGCAGTGACGGGCTGAAAAATCGTGTATGATAGGTCGCACAAACCTTTGCACATGCTGTGTGTGTTTTTTGGAAGGGGAATCTTAGTGCTTTGTTGGACAATTCTGGCCTGAAATTATACCGTCTGTTCTTTAGCAGAGTGCTCTTCACTCACTTCCAAAGTCGTCATGACTCATTATGTTAACCATGAGAGGATTGAATGCTGTCACTTGGCCTGCTTGAATGGTGTGGAAAAGGTTAACCCAAGGAGCCATTCTACTGGCTTATTGTGCCCATAATTGTAAAAGATTGTGTCCACCATTATGCCAACTGCAAACACAACAATGATGAACAGAATGTGGATCAATGTCACACATTCACCCCAGTCCAAAGATCTGGGCCCAAATCCATCGTTTTTCCACTCCACACCACCCTGGGTTAGACAATGGCGATATGCAAATCAGCGCTGACCCTGTGCCCCATGGGAACAGTCCAGTCCGAACTACAAAAGCCATGTCCTTCCCAGAACGGAAGCAAGCATCCGAGGACCGGCCCGGTTTCGAGGTAACACCTCTCTTCAGCCCGGCTAGCTTGATTCCAGTGGTGTGGAGTAACTGGGACTCACGTCTGAGCATCCCCAGTACACTTAGAGCGGTAACTGCAAACACAACAATGATGGACAGAATGTGGATCAATGTCACACATTCACCCCAGTCCAAAGATCTGGGCCCAAATCCATCGTTTTTCCACTCCACACCACCCTGGGTTAGACAATGGCGATATGCAAATCAGCGCTGACCCTGTGCCCCATGGGAACAGTCCAGTCCGAACTACAAAAGCCATGTCCTTCCCAGAACGGAAGCAAGCATCCGAGGACCGGCCCGGTTTCGAGGTAACACCTCTCTTCAGCCCGGCTAGCTTGATTCCAGTGGTGTGGAGTAACTGGGACTCACGTCTGAGCATCCCCAGTACACTTAGAGCGGTAACTGCAAACACAACAATGATGGACAGAATGTGGATCAATGTCACACATTCACCCCAGTCCAAAGATCTGGGCCCAAATCCATCGTTTTTCCACTCCACACCACCCTGATTTATTTGCATATCGCCATTGTCTAACCCAGGGTGGTGTGGAGTGGAAAAACGATGGATTTGGGCCCAGATCTTTTGACTGGGGTGAATGTGTGACATTGATCCACATTCTGTCCATCATTGTTGTGTTTGCAGTCACCATTATGCCAAGGCAATATTACAATAATGGTCCCCTTCCTTAATATATTTCGAGCAGATTTGCCATATTTATGTCCATTCTTGGCATTTGATGGGGCATCATAAACAGCTGCCAAGGGTCCCCTTAAATTTGATTTGTTGCATTCTTTAAATACATGATATTTTTTTATCTGTTGCATATACATTTGATATATGTACATAAAAAATAGCATCTTGATTAAAATGGCAAGGCAGTGTTTGTAGACCAAACATGAATTTTAAAAAAAATAAAAGCTGAAATTTCGAGACAAAATTGTGTTTTCCCTGTAAATGGTTAGCTTTACTTTTTCGTATGTATTTTTTTGTTTATCCAAAAGCAACGACTTGTAGATGGTTCCAAAATATGTACGTTTTACAAAACCAAAATAAGATGTCTTTAGGAAAAACTATTATATTTTTCTATAATCTCTTAAACACTAATATCTAGTGATAATTTATGCTGATTTTGGAAGTGTTATTGCTGATATTGTTTCCTTGGTACCCGAGGGCACATTCTGCTGTGTCTGTTTATTTCAGGACCCATGGAGCGGCTGATTAAGCCTTTTTGTGTTACTATCAATAATGGGGTGTGAAGCCTTAGCCTTTAAGTAACTATATGAAGAATTTTACCTAAATAAAATAATTTTAGAACGCAATAAATCATCAAGGCACCTCTTTTAGGTCTTTAATATTTTCATTAACCCAATGTTTATCAAAGAAGCACATTTTTCACGAAAACGTCACAATGACTGGCAGAGTTTTTAATTTTCGAAATATAAAGCATATACCTAGCCATAAAAAAAGTAAGTAGTCAATCCAGTTATTTTGTGCACTAGCTACTTCACACCAGCGTTGCTGAAGACAATGGTTGATTTCTTTACATTTTCTCTCACTAACAGACAGGTTCTTGCCATGTGCTAAGCAGGATTAGTGAACAGTCTCCTAAAAAAATCAGCCTTGAAGTCGCAGTAGCTGAAAGGTATCAGCCCATCTCTGTACCATATGTGCTTGGTAAAATCCTGGCAATACTCGGCGCTGCGTAACTCTGGCGACTTGGAGACTAGTGAGGACCACAACTCATGACAGTTATGTTTGCACCCAGGGAGAGGAGCATAATTCTCTATCACTGACCATGGATGAGTTGAGAACAGCATTTGATCACAGTGATGCAGCAAGTTTAACATAATTCACCTTTTTCATGACATTTGATCTAGTTTACCACGCAATTCTTAAGTAGTGACTTGAAGGCGCTGGCATCTCTGAAACATTTGAAAGTAGTCTATTGGGGCCCTAAGCTGTGGCGTAGTCTCCCCATAACTATCCACAGCCTAGAAAATCACTTGCATTCAGAAAAATGCTCGTGTCCGTTTTACCAATCTCCACTTTTTACTAAAAATATTCTTCCCTTTTATGATCCCTCTTTACATAAGTCAGTTGTTGGCCTTCAGTCTCGTCCTGACTACACATTCAGTCTACCTTATATCTTGCCATTACTCCTGTGTCTGCACTGGCACCCCACTCATTGCTCCGTCAGATCGGCAAACCAATTCTTGTAACTGCTAGGATCAGAAAGGTTATTTACAGAAATGATGCTTTTTCTACGGCAGTGGCCAAATTCTGTAATTCTCTCCTTTTGAATTTGTAGGCAGAAACAATTCTGCTCTGTTTTAGGCACCAGATAAAACCCTAGTTTAAAATAAAAATTGCAGTTTTTATATTAGATTTTCAACGAAAACAATACAGAGCACAGGCTCAGCCGACAAATACAGTGCAGTGGCATCGGAAAGTGCAAATAAAACTCAAGATGGAGCTATTGAAAAATATTCCGCCTGAAAATCCCAGCACTTCAAATCCAAGAAGACCCTACAAAGTTGAACTAAACAAGGAAGGTACCGATTGGGAAAGTGAGAGGGGAGGGTAACCAGGGAGAGGGAGGAGGAACCCCAGTAGGACGTTGGCAGAGGAGGGTGCGTGGGGGGGTTGACAAAGACCCCTAGCGTCACTCCATGGGACGACAACAACAACAACATCCGCCCTCAGCATGGCATAAGACACTGGATGCCATTAGCAATTAATGATGCCCATACCTGCCGATAGACGTCTAGTTTATCATTGAGCTTATAAAAAATCCGCTCATAGGACACTATTTTAAACATTTCCGTCACCTATTCCAGATGCGTGGGTTTATTAGAGGAGCGCCTGTGCCGGAGGATACACAGCTTTACAGATGTCAAGGCTGTGGCAAGGAAACTGCACTCATGATGGCACATCTGGAAGTATTCGTTCGGTCATGTAAAAGCATGGTGTGTCGGGAGAGTAGGGAAGGGAGTGTTAGCGATCGCCCCACTGTTGTCTTCACCTCTGCCCGCAGTCCACAAATGTCCCGACAGTCACACAAAATATGCGGAACATCGTAGCCTGGGAGGGTGCATCCCCAACAACTCGAGTGGTGGAGGAGGCCAGCGCACTCCAATTTGGAGGGCTCACAGTTTCTATCCTGCACCGTTTTAAAGAGGCAATACTTAATCGTGGTCTCCTGTACGCGTCTGCCCAGCCCAGTCCTCCTCATTATACTCCACCAGCAGGAGCGCTTGCCACGACGCCCGCAACCAGCGCGACTGGGGTAGGGAAGATTGTACAGACCCGATATCACTCCACTATCGTGGCCCCCTCACTCTGAGGTAGGCAGCAACAGGGGAGGACCACAAGCACCACAAGGGTACCCAGATGGCTGCGAAGATAGTGCAGAGTTGTAAATGCCATCAGTACTGACACGGGGGTAGTTCAAACTCATGCCTTAGGGCCGCAAAGGGTTTGAGGAAGCCATAGCAAGTAACTGGGAAATGTTTCTATGCCCACTCGCCTCCAATTAGAGAACCCCTGATATGGATGGTGGCATTTTGCCACAGGGTCCTGGGCTTGTAAACAATGGTTGACCGAAAAGAGGACATGTGTCCGCCTCCAGACGAGGGCTTGGAACATGGCGTTAGCTGAGCATACCTTGCGGGCACCGTACTCATAGAGTAGGTAAAGGCTAGATGGACTATTGGAGAGGCTCTCTTCTATCAGAACCCTCTGTGGGGTGAAGCGGGGGCGTTTGGGGTTTGTCTGTCACTCCCCATTGCATTTAGGCGAGTTGCACCAAGTGGTCACCAAAGTATAATGTTCCACCAAGGGACAATCTAGCCTGCCTTACTTTCTATGTGCGATCAGGCTGCAGCCAAGCAGTGCCCCAGATTAAATCCTTGATGAGTCTGTCCAAAATGCAGAGAGGGGAGATCGGGACTTAGAAGGTCAATATACCCAGAACATATGTATACCTGGGGAGGGTAACGTATGTAAAAAAAAATTGTCAATCTGTTTGATAACGCTCATCATACAGTGCAGCACAGTTGTATACATAATGCGAAATATCACTAAGAAACACATATTTTGGACAAATATGGCAGTATTCGAAACCTCATTGATATTGTCACGACCTAGAGAAGTGCATAAAGGAATTCTAATAATGTACATATCAAAATTCAGATTGTACAGCCCCTTATCCATCATCTGAATTATTCCCCCAAAACCCCTGAATTCTCTCCAGGCCCTCTGTATCTTTTCCCATTTCCTGGGGCAACCGTGACTCTTATCTATAAACTCATCTGCCCTCTGACACCAGTCAAGGTCGAATCCCCAATCCGTAAACACTCGGGGGAGCATTTGCGCCCCACCTCCTTGCAATATCGTGTTTTGCAACTCCTGCTGCTTTTGCCTGCCATATATTCTGGTATTTAAGCTAGTGTTCCTCACCTCTCAACATCAGTAGTAACCATTTAACATCAAGGGGTACTCTCAATTGCGAGACCTGGGACATCACCCCAGCCACCTGATGCCGTACTCCCTGAATCACCCGGCATTCCCACATGATATGAAAGAAAGTACCCTCCTGGTTGCAGCCTCTAATGCGTAATGTTGTCGGATCTTCCAATTTTATGTAAAAAAAAGTCCAAGAATGGTATGTCCTATGCAGGATCCTGAGATGAACCAACCTGAACCTAGCTCGAATAGCTATTTCACGTGGACCCAAGAGAGCCTCAATCCAGTCATCATCGATGTCACCCAGATCTTCAGTCCAGGCGTGTCTCAGGGTGCCCAGCAGGTCATAGGAGTTATCTTCCGGTAGATAGTGTAAATCTCTTTTTCAGGCATGGGTTCACTTAGCAAATGGTCTTGCAGTGACAAAGCATCTAGTAGGTCTTTGCCCTTGAGGACGTGTACCCGCAGTGCATGTCCCAATTGAAGATACCAATAGTACGCCGACTCTGCCATCTCGTACCCCTGACGGAGGACCTTGAACTTTATCAGAGACCGATCTCTCACATATCTCCAAAATGTTGTATGGCTGTAGCGCCCACCGAGAAAAGCCTGCCAGGGCGCCCTGTTCTCAAAGCAGATCTCTTTTCCACAAAGGAGTCAGAGCTTTGAGCCTGTCCTTCCAACCCAGACTGCCCTGGGACTCCCTCCAAATCCAGACCACTGTCCCTGTGTGCAATGGCATTTTTTCACCCATTCTTTTACGATAAAGGATTGCTTTGTGCCTACGTCTCCCCATTGCATCTCTATCAACCTGATAGGCCGGTTCCTGTTGATCGGAGAAGACCCTCTCATTGACCACCAACAACTGTGAGGCCAAATAATACGTCCTGACATTTGGAATTGCGAGCCCACCATCGTATATTCTTCTCTGCAGTTTCCCCAGTGCGATGCGTGGGCATCCCCGTTCCATATGAGCAAATGAAGCTCATGATCTATTTTACTGAAGAAATTCACTGGGTTCGGATAGGGTGTATTTTGAAGCAAGTGCATAAAGCGTGGGAGGGCCATCATTTTGTGGAGCGCAGGCCTGCCATTTAGGGACAACGTCAGGGTATGCCAATGTGCTACAACACTATTGAGTCTCTCCAGTAGGGGCAACAAATTCCTTTGTGCGGCTCTCGAGTGACATAGATACTGAGGTACCGGAAGCCCTAGTCCCCTACAGATGGCGTGAACTCTGCAGAGAGCCATGGCAAAGGCCCCGACAAGGGAAAGATGGTAGATTTGGACCAGTTGACAGGGCAGCCAGAGTAACTAAAGAGATCAAAGAAGTTCAATATTCTAGCTACTAAGAAGTAGGGTCTTGTAACATAGAGTTCTACATCATCAGCGTACACGGAGATGTGCTCTTCCCAGCCTCCACTGACTCTGACTTCTCACACCAGTGGGTCTTGTTGAATACAGGCTGCGGGTGGCTCAAGCAATGATTTTGGGCAAGAGAGGGTACCCCTGATGGGTTCCCTTCCGCAACTCGAAGGTACAAGACATCGTCCCATTGATTCACACCCTGGCCATAGGGGCCTAGTTTAACAGTCTCACCCATCCACAACATTTCAGACCAAAGCCCAGCCTAGTCAATGTTGTGAAAAGATAGGGCCATTCAATTCTATCAAATGGCATTTTTGCATAAAGAGCCATCCATAATGCTGGATCTGAGCCTGGCTGGTCGGTTATATGGAGCACGCCATAGTCTTCTCAAATTGAGGCGATGTGGCACAAAGCCGGATTGATCTGGATGCACGATGGAAGTTATGACTTTACTTAACCACGTTACCACGGTCTTAGCCAATACCTTGGCCACAACGTTTAGCAAGGATATAGGTCTCTAGGAGCCGCAATCGGTCGGAAGTTTTCCTTTTTTGGAATAACCACAATTGTGGCCATACGTTGGTCTTCTGGCAGGCAGCTCAGAGTCAGTGCTGTCTGACACATATATAGCATTGACTTAGCTATCTTGGCTGCCATCCCCTTGAACATTTCAGTGTGCAAACAGTTTAACGCCATCGCCATACCGGATTGGAAGGACCACATGACTAGTGTCAGTGCATCGCCCACTAATGTCTTGAGGGGAATTTTATGTAGTAGTTCTTCACAGTCCGAGCCCGTCCTGCTACTTGAGGAGGTGTTTAATTACTTGTATTAAGTTGCAAAGGCATCAGCAATTGTCTCATCTTTATTATGTAGAACTCCCTCCCCATCCAGTACTCCCAGGACCCACAAACTGTCTCACTCCCTCTTCTCTAGCCAAGCAAAGAGTTTGTTGGCTTTGTCTCCCACATCGTTCAATCGGCATTGCATTGCCAGTGCATGAGAGCGGGATGTGTTTTCTACCTGGCTATGATGGGCTAGAAGATGATTGAGATGGGAAACTGAGCCATATGCAGAGTAGAAGTATGTATATTGTTGCAGTTGTGGGTTATGTACTCTGCACATGTCTACCAAGCCCACCAATGACACAAAGACCGGTAATAAACCTGTATCTGCCCTGGTGGATGCAACACTCACCTTATCCATTTCCAGATGCATGACTGTTGAATTCTCCCCCAATTATAAGAGTGCCACTGGACATTTCCATAAGTAGAGCACTAACTCTAGGAAGGGTTAAGGCATGAAGTCTCTGTGGTACGTAGGGGGAGCAGAGGTTTAGGGTATGTACTTCCCTAGTTCCTCAAATGGCCACATAGCCCTAGTTATTGTGCCACGTGTGAAGTGGGGTGAAAGGCAATGTTTTTTTTACTAGTATATCCGTGCCCTTCGAGTCTGTGGAGTAGCCTGCGTGGCCCAGTAACTTGTAAACAAATCTATCTAAGTCCATTTAGTGATTACCCCGGAGGTGCGTTTCTTGTAGAAGTGCTAGAACGGAGAGTGTCTTTGCACATGTTGAAGCACTAACGTGCGTTTAATTTTGTTCCCCAGGCCGTTGATATTCCATGTCCAGATATTCATTCTCTTTGTGGTTGCCCTATCATTAGTGTAGATTAGTGTTTCACGGGGAAGCCGTCTTCCCTGGGAGCCTTACTGTAAGGAGCAGCGGATATGACCTTTTAACTGGGCCGGTACATTCAAGGACAAGATCCAGAGCTACATTTAGCCCCCCCGCCCCCAAGTAACAGGGGTGCGCCAGTAGTGTCTCTCCGTTGTGGGGAGAGAGCAGTCCTCCAATCGTACAAGGCGCTGTCGTGGTCTCCTCCCCATTCGCAAGCACCATCAATAGGCCACGCCTCGCAGAATCTGTCATCTTCGTGGCCTCCAGGGCCCAGCTCAGACATTAATATCATCAGGCCCAGTGCCGGGGAATGTGGGGCATGTCCGGCAGGCCACATGGGTCAGATTCCCCCTGGAAGATTGCAGTAGGCTCTCCGGCAGATGACAGTCACGAGGAGCTCTGGAGTCAGGCGGCCATCACTGTTAGCAGTCAAGCTCCACCCCTTTAAAACTAGCTTTTAAATAAATAACTATCTTTCCACCTTTTTCACAAGGTAGGTGTTAAGGTTGTGTCTTCCTAAAGCACCAAGAAGCATCCTCATATAAGCACTCTACAAATAAAGTATAACATACTATAAACAATGATGAGCACCGGGCTAACCCAAAGCACACTGTTGATTTTGGTATTGTCCACAAAAGTCCTTTTGACACAAGCAGCAAAAGTTGTCTGTAGAGTAGAGCAAAAAACACAAGTTCATATTTTCCTCACTTTTATTATTGAGGTTTGTTTTTTTACATT
Organism: Lissotriton helveticus; assembly: GCF_964261635.1. Taxonomy (NCBI): domain Eukaryota; kingdom Metazoa; phylum Chordata; class Amphibia; order Caudata; family Salamandridae; genus Lissotriton; species Lissotriton helveticus. The sequence continues at coordinate 1,268,960,019 of NC_136067.1, read as the reverse complement.
AATCAAGTAGATAAGGACTGCAGGTGCAAAAAATGTATAGTCAAAACTTTATAACTGTCTGTTTGCCTCTGAGGTGGGCTCTGCAACCAGGCATGTTCCTGTGCATCTTCTCCATTGTGAGAATTGAAAATACAAGCATTTGTTATGAAATAAAGAAGCCCTCTATTGCGTCTTCAAATTATTTTAGACACTTTGACGATTCACCAGTACAATAATTGCAAGGCATTCCACTTGTGCATAGGCAGTGACTTGTTTCCTTGTGGTACAGGCCCAGTGCAATAGATTGGGTTGTTTCTAAAAGACTGTTGACCTCCTCCCAGATTCCAATGATTCTCCCCAAAAATCAGGAAGAACCCAGGATGCACAGTGGTTCTGCTAGCCCACACTAGACCACACCTGTAACTCAAATTCACTGCTCATTAGTAGTTGACCTGTAACCATCTAGTGTTCTCAGAAGAAACCTTGGAGTTTCTGGAGGCATCCAGAAAATTCTGTGCCAAAACCCAGTATTTGTTGGAACTTGAGTGCCCCGTGCATGATAGTAGTGGCATGCACCCCTTCCGTGAGTGACTCCAACTGTAGGTTATCTGGTTTCTGGATATTTTTGGGCAGCACACATGATAATCTTATGTGTACGCTACAGGCCTAGGCCTTGTAACTGACCCATAGATCCAGGGTCTGGCTCTGAGATCTGTTGGGCCACACAAAGCACGCTCTCTAGTCTGAGAGAGTGTAAGGAGTGCCTGACCCTGCAGTGAGATGACTTCACGAGGTGAAGCAGCCTGGATGCTTTGCCAAGTGTGTCAGACGGCCGAGAAGACCACAAATAGTATGACGAGCACTGACTTGAGTCAACGAGTGGGTTTCCCAGCACCCCCCATTCCCAAGGTTTCTTGACTAAGCATTGTACGCCTTCACAGCCAAAAGCCCGAGAGTGTGACTATCAGGATGTCTGTGACATTGCTGGCAGCACCAGATTGACTTATGCTGACTCTGTTGGGAGCTTACACCTTGGTCTAAGAACCTGTGACAGCCAGCGGTGGAGGAGCTCCTTGTTATTTGAGCAGTAGGACCACTAGCGCCTGTGATGCATTACTTGACCAACACTGGAAAAATGCGGTGGGGTTTCTCGTCTGTGCCTCTGTTGTAAACCACGAGTAGGACCCCTTGCGCTGCTGCTGTCTGCGAGTCTCGCATTCCAAGATTCGTGATTATGCATTTTTTCAGTTAAAACATCCAAAATAATTCAAATATTAGCTGTGCCTCTATTGTTAAATCGAATGGGTATGTTTCTGTTTCATGCATTGAATCCCAGGGAGATATTTTTAATAATGGGACTCAATTGATCTGACCTAAGAGTTATAGAACAAAGAAAGCTGCTTGGACATATGCCACATTCTCGCATAGTCTTATTCTATGTGAATATAATCCTCTAGGGCATGTACTATAACCCTGTGCCTGACTGGCCTTAGTTTGTGTAGTGTTACGTTATGCTTTGCAATAAAAGTGCTTCTCTCTTTTCAAGTGGTCCATGAACAGTGCCTTTCAGAGGCAGTGGCTTTCATGCATACCCAGTGAGAGCCAAAAAAGACTTTCCACTTTGTACTGACATGATCCCTTAGAGGTCATCTGCACAGCAAGCACCAGGTCAATTTTCTGCAGGTACCGATGTGAGCTCTTATGTTCATGTCTTGTTTAGTAAGCCTCCTCTTTAAGAAATTGATTTGGTCTGCTCCTATTGAAAAGGATGTGTCTTAACTCAAAGTCACATGCTTTTCCATCGCTTCATGACTTTGGAGAAAAGCTGACTAGATGTATTTGTATGATAGAAGCTACTCAATGTAGAGACTTGTACCAGGGTTCCTCCTACAGACAAATTTGCCTACCTTCCAAGTTTCTTTCTTCATTAAGAGTAGACTCAAGTAAAAAGACAGGTTTTTGAGCTGGCAGGTGCATGAGGTGGTGCACCCTATAGTTGCACCTCATTTTAACCTTCATTTTAATTTGTAATGATTTGCTATAAAAGAGATGTATCTGCACTCTGTCTGCAGCCAAGTCATCTATTGTGTGCAGAAAAGTGGATTTAGTATTCTGATGCAAGAGTCACCACAGTGGCTATATTATTGTGTCCGTATAGGCATTTAACATGAGGTCTGTCCGCATTCACTTGAAGACTGCTTCTGCCGTATTGTCCTCCCTGTCATCTCCATGGTGGTGGTACGGAAACGTCCTCTGCATGGTAAAATATATACCCCTGCCCTGAGTGCAGGGGTACGTGGATTTAGTATTATGATGCAAGAGTCACCACAGTGGCTATATTTATTGTGTCTGTATAGGCATTTAACATGAGGTCTGTCAGCATTCTAAGTTGTTCACTTGAAGACTAGATTGCTTCTGCCGTATTGTCCTCCCTGTCATCTCCATGGTGGTGGTACGGAAAGGTCCTCTGCATGGTAAAAGACATACCCCTGCCCGGAGTGCTCACTGTATAGTTGTCAGGTTACCGAATGCTGTTTTTTATTGTCTTAGGCGAACAGGGATCATGCGTTTGCACCATGACATAGGCCTCTCCAACAGATTGCATTCTTGTTGGACCAGGAGGGGTGGCCAAAGTGCTACCCTCTTAGTGGTGGAGGCTACAGCCTTCCACAGGAGTTAAGCAGCACGAGTGAGGTGGTGGCAGCATACTGTGTAGTAATCCGTAGTAGTGGACAGGACCTTTTTACCCTGTATCACTGGAGTGAGGCCTCCAGGATTCACCATTTTAAATGTTCAGCCGCTGTGTGTTTTACACACCCTTGGCCTCTATCAGGTAAGTTGCGGAATGCTGCACACCGCATGATTAGCATCTCTACATTAGTTGTATATTTGCCTGGGCAGTGTGCAGTACACAGATAGAACAGTACTGTGCAGTGCATGTGTGGTTAGTACATGTACTTAGTGCATGTATGCAAGATGAATACATAACATGAGAGATGTAGTGCTGTGCAGTGCTGGTGTGGATAAAAGTGCTGAGTGTATGTGTGCTTGTGTGGAGTATAATATGAAGGGTGAAGTGTTGTGTAGCACGCACGCACACAGTGAGTGTGTGTGCTGGCAGTGTGTGTGTGTTTATAAAGGGCACGTCCTTGTTAAATATATAGAAAAGCTTCACTGATTAACCGTGCTTGCAGTGTGTGTGCTGGATGCACAAGTTCAATACATGGAGGAACAGTGCTGGACTGAAAGTGTGCTGTGAAAGTACAATGAGTGAGTGTGCCTGCAATGGTACATAGTATGGAGGAACCTGGGATCAATTTTGGGAAGCCCTATCTTGCCTGTTAAAGACATGAGGAGGAGAGGTTTGTTGTCAGACAGATTTGTGTATTGCTGCGTTCCTGTGAGCTGGTGGGGACACACTTGGGGGAAAATGAAGAGACTTTCTTAACATTTCAAAAGACTGCTCTTTGGTCCAGTGATGGATCACAAGGAAGGGGTCTGGACACATCTAAGGAAGGGAGATGAAACTGATAAGAGAATTATAAAGATTAGGGCCGAGGGTCTGGGATTAACCTATTGAGGCCCATATCACTTGGACTAACATCCAGGTGTGAACAATGGTCACTCCCATGAATTGTGTTGGGCACAGTCCGCTTCGGAGTGGTTCCAGTTGTGGCATACCTCTTTCATGAAGGAAGATAAAAAGAAAAAGTGCCCACTTCAAAAGAAGCAGAACTGCAACATAAAACTTCAAAGACCCTAACTCTCATTTGGTGTCTGGTAAAGGACTATAAGAAGGGGAGGTTGAGACCCCAAAAATTGGTCAACTGCCAAGTAGCCAGACGGGCTGTATGAGAAGGGAAAGATCTGCAACACTTCAGTCTGTGACCAGGACTGAGGACCAAGGCCTGCTAGTCGCCCTGCCAGGTGAGGGGTCATCACCCAATGACCCAAGACCACCTGCCCTGTAACCTGAAGCACCAGCACCTGCCTGCTTGCCAAGACAAGTGTGACCTGTGAGTAAGAGGGGAGCGTTGGAGGGGGCAAGGTCCAGTGTAGAGCCCTATGGTGAGGACTTCCTATGCGATGTGTGAAGATTCGGCTGAGCACCAAGTGGGCCACTGCCCATGTGCAAGATTGTGTTTGGCAACCCCCGTAAGCCAGGAGCGGGTCGAAATAGACTGAGCCATGTATTGAGCGCCATACGGATCTTGGTACCATCGTACAGCTGGACTGCAGTGACCCCTTATGCTAGAGGGGGCCAACTTTAAAGTTACCTCTTTAAGGAGGGTCCAGACTTATGACTTTCTGGGCTGGGGCGTGTGTGTTGGGAGGGTGTGTGCCTGAATAACCCTATACCACTGCAACCTTGTATACTAACAGGGGCTGTGGGTATCAACGTTGCCAAAGGATTTGGGCCACCAGCTGAAGGAGAGACTGAGGCTACGAACTGTGGGTTGGGCCTGCACTGCGACGGAACTGGCCCTGACTCACCACTGAGGACTGCTGGAGACACTGTGGACCAAGTCGCACCCTCGCTGGCTCCAGTCGGAGCTGAAGAAAGGATTCCTTTGCCCCAATTGAGCAAAGTCAACTCACCGCCTCTTCACGAGCAGTAAGGTGCTCTGACATCTGGGAGCCCTCTTGCATCACCGCTCAGGAGAGAGAGAAGGGTCAGTTGCATGGGCTGGCAGTAGCTAGACCTCTCCGAACTGAGCCGAACTCGCAGGTGTGCGTTTGCAGGTGCCCACTGTGCCGCTGAACTCTTCTATGCTGCAAGAGCAGGTAAAAAAGGGGGTGGTGGTGATGGACGGAGCATCTGAACCAATCAAACACTCACACCCAGTCAAAAGATCTGGGTTTAATCCATCACCGTTCTTTAGCCCACTCTGCCACCCCAGTTCAGACATGGCTATATGCAAATCAGTCTGACCCTGTGCCTTATGGGAACAGTCCAGCCCGAACTGCCAAGCCATGTCTTCCCTGGACCGGAAACAAGCATCCTGGGACCGGTTTCGGATTCATAATCCTCATCAGCCAGGCTATCTTGAATCCAGTGGCCAAGTGAACAAGGGACTCACGTCTGAGTATACCCTGCCACACTTAGGGCGAACAAAGCGATACAAAAGGGGATCAGGCTGATTTGCATATGGCCATGTCTGAACTGGGGTGGCAGAGTGGGCTAAAGAACGGTGATGGATTAAACCCAGATCAGTTGACTGGGAGTGAGTGTTTGATTTGTTCAAACGCTCCGTCCATCATCCCCTTTTGTATCGCTTTTGGCCGCCATAAGTGTGGCAGGGTATACTCAGACGTGAGTCCCTTGTTCACTTGGCCACTGGATTCAAGATAGCCTGGCTGATGAGGATTATGAATCCGAAACCGGTCCCAGGATGCTTGTTTCCGGTCCAGGGAAGACATGGCTTGGCAGTTCGGGCTGGACTGTTCCCATAAGGCACAGGGTCAGACTGATTTGCATATAGCCATGTCTGAACTGGGGTGGCTGAGTGAACTAAAGAATGGTGATGGATTAAACCCAGATCAGTTGACTGGGAGTGAGTGTTTGATTTGTTCAAACGCTCCGTCCATCATCCCCTTTTGTATCGCAAGAGCAGGTAAGACAGGAACTGGGCTAGTTGGGCCCTGGGGCAATTTGTTGCTAACTGTGCTGCAGCACCATAGACACATTTGACTCAGTTCCTATTGCTTGAAAAGGATATATGTGTTAACAAGGCTACGAATAGGCACATTGCACTTTTCGGTTGCTTTCCCCGATATTGGTTTTTGTTCCCAGAAGTTACCCAAATGCCCATGTGATGTTAAGTCCAACCAGACTACATTGCATTTTTTTACTTTTTTGTAACTTGTATAGGGATCTGAGGAAACAAATACTGCGGCCATTGTTTTTAAAAGAAAAATATATTTATTATGAAGATGCTTTTAATTTAAACTGTATTCTTAATGTTAATCTGTGCTATTGCGTTTCTGTCTGTTTCTTATGCTATTCAAAGAAGGAAACCGCTGCTATACCTGGACATTTTAAGATATGAATAGTCCATTAATTATCCCTCATCTGATGTTTTTGATAATACCTTTAAACTTGACGACCATTGAGTTTGACGCCTAGCCTGGTATTTGGTGTCCTGCGCCTGTACATGTAGCTGTCCACGTCATATTATCTCTTTTATGGATTTTAAATAGAATTTTTATGAAGATCTTTTGTAACTTTTATCTGTGTAATTATTTTCTGGATATTTTTATCCAAATAAAGATTTATTTGGCTTGATTTGAATCAGTTCCTAAAGGGTCAAAAGGGATACAGCTTTAGTACGACCTAATAGTTTGCTTTCCCTGATGCAACCACGAACATGTTACATGAAGAAGGGTGCAACAGAGATTCGCCTGACAGTGACTAGAGCCCTGACTTCACGAGAGATTGTGTTGTTGCATTTGAATGTTGCAATTCTTTGCCTGTTTAGAGTTAGAAATAAAAGACTGCTCTTTCTTATAAAAGTATGTGATTGGACATTGATTTATTGTTCATACTGTTTGCATTTTGAGTAATGAGTTGTGTTCACTGGTCTGTATCTCTAACCCCCCCCCCCTTTCCTCCACGGAGCCTTGACATGTCGACCACAGCTACCACTGAGAGTCAAGTGCAGAACCGGTACCTTGCCCAGGTGAGCGGTATCTAGTAAGTCAGGCCGCGGGACTTCAAGAGTAAAAGGGCTCAGCCACCACAGTTAGGCCCAGTAGCCCCTGCGTGCCCAGTTGTCCTATGAAAGAGGTTCTGACACTTGGTAATCAACTTGCACAAGTTATACATGTGAAAGATTTAGAGTCAAGTCAATGCCCACAAAATATATAGTACTATAGGCTCCTGTGTATTACTAAGTAAAAAAAAAAGTGCATGCTCCTGCCACTAGGTCAGGTATTGAAACTTATTAAACCAAGAGTCTTGACATGCAGTGCTGAATGGGTACTTCACTGTTTTTGTAATAAATAGAAAGGATACTTTACGAGTTGCAATGTGGTTTCTTCAACTTGATGTTTTTGTTAAAATTATTTTTTGTTAAAATAAAGTAAGTTGGTGGAGGTTCTATGTGACCCGACTAGTTGCATCACCAAATCATTTTTGTGTATTTTCAAAGCGCTGTTTGCTGTTGGGTCCTCACGGGAAAGCCTGCTTATAGGCAGGGCCCCAACAATAAAGTGTAACCCTGGTCATCTTTGTTTTCATGCTGGTTTACAAGGTGTCTTCTCTCCTTGCTCGGGCATTACCAAATGTTTATGGCCTAATGGTGTTCAATATATTTTCCTTTGCTGAATAACCTATTCATTGACTTCCTTGGCAGACACAATTGGCTCCTCCTGAGGTCCAGCAGCAGTATTTATCAAGCATTCAACACCTTCTTGGAGATGGTATGCCACTGATTTCTTTAGTCCCTTCATGTATACTTATTGCTCTGCTAAATCATTATGCTCTTGAAACTGTGAATCCCTTCTATTTCTGTCTTTTCTAGGTCTTACAGAGCTAATTACTGTGGTAAAACATGCTGTGGAGAAGGTTTTGGGAAGGTAAGCTATACGTAAATTTAATGGGATAATGTGCTCATTTGCATTTTATGTGGATATAAGCTTGATAAACACTTGTTCAGTATGAGTTGCTTTGTGTGGTGCATATTTTACACGCTTGCTCCAAGGCCACATGATATGCCCACATGAATTCTGCTGCCTGAACATTGTAAGTGGGCAATGCTGTAGATACATGTTTATTTTTATTTGAAAAATAAGTGGATGTCGACCAGTGCTATTCTAAGTTAGGCAGGTTTTGTGTTTTCTTTGACAAATTAAGTTAGACAAAAAGCACACTTGGAGAAGTGAATACAATTACCTAGAAATTGCCAAAATCCATGATTTTGTGGTGAGGTCGAAGTTGCCAAAATTGTGATTAAAATTTACCTTAACCCCTTCGACGCTCATGACGAGCTCAGCTCGTCATGAGTTACGCCTCTCGTACGCTCATGACGAGCTGAGCTCGTCATGAACCGCGGGTTTTTAAAAAAAGTCAGCGCACAGCGGGAAAACCCGCCGCGCGCATGGAGTTAATGCCAGTTTCCTGTAAACCTGACCTGAGATTTCAACACTCGTCCCATCCTTTCTTTTGTTATTTTTCATCTTTACAATAGTCTTTGGTCAACTTAATATTTCCTCAGATTAGTTATGTTTCCCATCAGTTTGTCGACTGGATCCAAGCTCTCTATCAGAGTACAAATCAATAGCCACTGATATTAGTTTTGTTACCCGGCAAGGCTGTCCGCTATCTCTGTTACTTCAAGGTTATGATATTGATACTGTGCAGTAAATCCAAAGTTTTGACATATGCTGACCTTGTCTTGATTACCACCTTGATTACCACCTCAGATGCATTGCATGTGAAAACTGATACGAATGCCATTGCTTTTGAATTTTTCTGAGTTTTGGGCTACAAAATAAAAATCCTTAGCACATTTTTAATATTATTAGCGGTCTCAGACAATGATCATGTCAACAAACTAGTATATTGGGATGTGGCTTACTGAGAAATATACAAATTTAAGGTCTTAAAACTACAAAGAGGCTATCAAAGACCTTGTTCTTATTTTAAAGAAATGGGCACATCTACCATTGATGTTAGGGGTCTGAGTGAACTTTTTTACGATGTTTCTGTTGTCAAAAATGCAATACTTATTTTACACTCTACCTTTCTATGTTCCTCAGTCTTTTTTCATCCGGGAACACATTTAAGAGTCACATGTATGAGGCCCAGAAGCTGTTAAGAAAGCCTTAAGGGCGCACCTCGCCAAGCACATTAGCAAAGTATAAAACTAAACAATATGAATCCTCAAAATCGGCCAGGAGTGGACCCTAAAAACACATCAAGTGATGCAACATCATTGCCAAGGACCTCCAGTTTTAAGAATTGAAATTCATGAAGTTTATCTCATGTAAATGCACCTTCCCTTTTTGCTCTAGTCTCCCCACCTTGGCTCCCTTCTCCGCTTTACTCCAATTGACCAAAGAGAAGTTGTTAAGTCTGTACTCCCTTTGACGAAAGAAGTTGTTTAGTCTGGACCAAAAAATGAAATCATCCAGTTACCAGCAGAGCCATATTTCTATCAGGAAATATTTTCTCCACTCACTTGAGGTGAATCTCACCTCCATGATCAACTTTTCCTTCCTTAGCGTCATTCCAGGCCCCGTAAAACACATTATTGTCATCTTTTTTCAACATACATTTGGCATACCTAAAGGTTCTGACTAACACTGGAGCACCGACAAGACCAAGGAAAAGGAGGCCAGTAGACCAATGCAAGAGCACATCAAAATCTATCACAATACATCTGAAAGAAACACATAGTGATATATTCCTTACCTTAGAATTACCTCCAGGCGTCAGACTGGATCCGGAAAGTTTTCATCAGCAGTACCCCTGCGTGTCGGTAGGTGGCGTCATGCGGCTCCTCGTCCGTCGTTAGTGTCGTGCTCGCTGAGATGATGTCGCGGGCGCTACTTAGACGCCACCCACGCCCGTTGACGTCAGTTCTTTTTTTTTCCGCACTAGCAAACAAAGATCTGGAAAGAACAGAACCCCCCAGTCAATTTTTGACTGACTTTTTGAGGCTTTTTGTCACCATTTTTTCATCGAGTCTTCGACTACTGGTACGGTTAGGACGCCCTGCGATGACTGTCACAGTATGTTGTCGGTGACGGACCCGCAGCGAGTGTGTCTTTTCTGCCTGGGGCGCGACCCCAAGACGTGCCCCTACTGCCGGCCCATGTCGCCGAAAACTTTGCGGGAGCACCCGGCAGTCCGTTCCGTGCCATTCGAGGTCCCGGTCCTGTGGGAGGTCGAGGGACTGTGCGCGGAGTCATCACCATCGATCTTCGGGATCAAAGTCTTCGCACTCTGGGTCAGGTAAGGCGAAGCACAAGAAGTCTAAAAAACGTCATCGTTCTCCGACTTACCCTCCCGGTCACGCGACGCGGCTGAGAGTGTGGGTGGTGCATCCCCGCTGTTGCCGCGGAGCCTATGCAGTCGCCGCCGGCATACCCGCCCTTCCCGGGTTCGTTAGCTACTCCGCCCAAATATAGGAATTCCTGTCGGCCATGGCTCGCCTCTTTGGGCCGTCGGGTCCCGCTGGTGCGCCTTCGGGCCCTGCGGTCCCGACTGGGGATCCTGGCCTTTCACCGCCGGTGGCTCCGGTGTCGCTGTCTGCTCCGGCTTCAGCGCCGCAGGACCCCTCTGTTTCCAGGCCTGGATCTCGGTCGACGCTGGTTGACCTTATCACACATCAACTGACGTCGACCCCACCAGCACCACTTCTGACGTGCCTGCTCCTCGGGACGACGACGGCGGCTGCGGTTTCAGCCCCGAATGGACGGGGCTTCGGCCCGGCATCGATCATTGCCGGTTTCGATGGCGCTCGGGTATTTTTATCCCCATGTCCCTGCTCCTTAGTTTAGGCCTGTACACCAGCCTGAGAAGGAAGGGGAGGACTGGGAAGGGTCTGAGGACCCTCTTGCAGCTGATTGTGAGTCTGAACAGGACTGGGCAGAGGAGTTGGGGGAAGCCTGTGGTCTGGATGCCTCACCAGACCTTGGCATGCTGTCTACTCCTACCATGGCTACGGAGGAGGGTGCTAGTTATGCTGTGGTGTTGCGTAGGGCGGCAGAGGCTCAACTCCTCGTGCTTCCTACTGTGGCTGTCAGGACTAACCTCCTGACAGAAGTGCTTCAGCCAGCAGCTACTTCTGCGGAGCCGCTGCTTCCCTTCAACAAAGCACTTTCTGACGTTCTTTTGGGCACTTGGTCCAGGCCCACCACAGGGGCTCCGGTGGATAGGAATGTGGCCCGACGCCATTGCCCGGCTCTAGGTGACTCTATTTTCCTCTCCCAACACCCCACCCCTGAGAGCTTGGTTGTCCAAGCCTCTGCTTCCCCGACTCCCTTCCCTTCCGCACCACCAGATAGGGAATCCAAGAAACTGGATCAGTTCGGAAAGAAGTTCTTCCGCCAGTTCTGTGCTGTGGTCCGTGAACATCACATGCCTCTTGGGCCGTTATTCCCACTCTCTGTGGGATACAGTGGCACAGGTGCTGCCTCAGTGTCCGGAGGAGGTCCGGACAGCTCTCTCCCAGGCTGTTGCAGAGGGGAGAGACGCAGCTAAGTTCATGATTCGTTGTGGCCTAGACACCACCGACTCACTGGGCAGATCAATTGCGGTGGCTGTTCGACGCCATGCCTGGTTGAGGACAACTGGATTCTCGGGGGATCTCCAAAACACACTTATGGACATGCCTTTTGATGGCCGTCACCTCTTCGGCGACAAACCAGACATCGCGTTGGAGCATTTTAAGGACTCACGGGCTATGGCCAAGTCCTTGGGACTCTCTGCAGTCCGCCCTCCTCCGCCTGCTGTTTTTCGCTCCTTTCGTGGCACCGGAAGGGGCGCTCTGCAGAATTCGCAACAGAGCCAAAAGTCTGCGCAGCAACCATCCCACCGCAGCACCTGGGTTCCACCGTGGCGGACCAAGGGCCCAGCGAGCGGGTCAGTCTACCTCCACCTAGCCACCACTGCCTCCAAACCTTCCCAGTCCGAGCTTTCAGGCCCATCAAACTAAAGTGGGTGGCAGTCTTCGCCATCACCTCCCCCACTGACGCACCATCACATCGGACAGGTGGGTTTTAGAAATAGTCCGAAGGGGCTACTCCCTCCTCTTCGAGACTACCCCTCCAGCAATGCCATCTCAGTACCACCGCATGTCGGGTGATCGCTTGGTGCTTCTTCAGCAGGAATTTGCGGCCCTCTTGGCCAAGGGGACCATTGAGCGCTTTCCGACGCCAGAAGTAGGTCGTGGTTGCTATTCCCACTACTTTCTGGTGCCAAAGAAGGACAAGGACCTGCATCCTATCTTAGATCTCCGGAACGTCAATCGCTTCCTCCGCAAAGAGAAGTTCAAGATGCTCACTTTGGCTCAGGTATTGTCTGCTCATGATCCACAAGACTGGATGGTAGCGCTGGACTTGCAGGATGCTTACTTCCACATCCCAGTCCTGCGGGCCCACCTGTTACCTGCGGTTCACGGTAGGCCACAAGCACTTTCAGTTCCCCGTGCTCCCTTTTGGCCTTACCAGTGCCCCTCGGGTGTTCACGAAAGTCATGGCGGTGGTCGCAGCTCATCTGCGCAGATATGGGGTTTCAGTCTTCCCCTATATCGATGACTAGTTATTGAAGGTGGGCTCGCCCCAGGCAGTAGTCCCCCCACCTCCAGACTATGGCCGACCTCCTGCATTTGCTGGGGTTCTCCATCAATGTGCCGATGTCACACCTGATTCCTTCTCAGAAGCTCCTCTAAATCGGTGTGGTTCTGGACATGGCGCAGTTTCGGGTCTATTCTCCCGTACAGCGAGTCCAGGATATTCGGGCTCCGATTCTGATCTTTCAGCCCTTGTCCCGGGTTTCGGTCAGAGTGACCATGAGGCTGCTGGGCCTCATGCATCCTGCTGATCGATCATGCCAGATGGTATATGGGGGCTCTGCAGTGAGACCTGATGTTCCAGTGGGCACAGCATCAGAGGAACCTGTCCGATCACGTCCAGATCAAGGAGGTCACTGCACAACAGTTGCAGTGGTGGCTCATAGACCGGCATTGGGTCGACAGCAGATCTCAACCCCAATCGGAGTTTACTGTATTGACGGATGCGTCCCTCCAGGGATGGGGCGGCCACATGGAAGAGGCGGAGATCAGAGGCCTCTGGTCTTCGACAGATTCCAAGCTCAATATCAACCTCCTCGAGCTTCGGGCGATCTGACTTGCACTGAAGGCCTTCCTTCTCTCTATCAAGGGGAGAGTACTGCAAGTGTTCACTGACAACACCTCTGCCAAGTTGTACTGCAACAAGCAAGGCGGGGTGGGGTCGTGGACTCTCTGTCAGGAGGCTCTGCGCCTCGGGACATGGCAGGAACATCAGGGCATTTTCCTGGTGGTTCAACACCTGGCAGGTTCTCTGAATGCCAGGGTGGAAGAACTCAGCCGCAGGTGCATGATTGATCATGAATGGTGTCTTCACTCGGACGTGGCGCAAGGTCTTTCAGCAGTAGGGAGAGCCTTGATTAGATCTATTTGCCACGAAGAGAACGTGCATTCATCAGTTCTGCACGTTGGAATTTCCAAGGCGGCACTCGCTCGGCAACGCTTTTCGTAGTGAGTGGAGTTGCGGTCTGTTGAATGCCTTTCCGCCTATACCACTTCTACCCAGAGTGCTGAAGAAGATCAGGCGTGACCGTGCCCAAGTCATTCTTATGGCTCTGAACTTGGCTCGAAGAGTTTGGTATCCCGAGCTACTCAGTATGAGCATCGATCCTCCGATCAGACTGCCTCTTCGGGAGTATCTTCTGTCGCAGCAGCAGGGGACGGTCCTCCACCTGAACTTGTCCAGACTCCACCTCCTTGCGTGGAGATTGAGCGGTGGTAGTTGATTCCTTTTGACTTGCCTCCTGAAGTTTGTGATGTCATTCTGGCAGGTAGGCGTCCCTCCACTAAGGTGGTATACGCCTGCATGTGGAATAAATTCATGGCATGGTGCACAGCAAAGGCTGTGGATCCCCTTTCTGCACTTCTTTCTGAGGTCCTTTTGTTCCTTCTTTCTTTAGCCCGGCAGGGCTCTGCTCTGGGCACTATCAAAGGTTCTCTTTCTTCCATTTTGGCCCTTCTCAGGCTCCCTGATCAGCCTTCTCTTTTCAAGTCCCCTGTTGTGAATAGGTTTCTGAAAGGCTTTACACACCTTTTCCCTCCTATTCCGTTTGTGATGCCACAGTGGAACTTGAATATGGTTAGTAAGTAAAATACTTTATTTGATTTGGTTTAAATCATACAAAGAGTGGGTTAACCGCTAAAAACACGTAAACACTTGTGATTTAAAATTCATGTATAAACACTAGTTAGTTAGTGAAATTTCCGTTTAAAACATTTTGATTATTAAAACAAAGGAAATCAAAGGAAAATAATACAGTTAGTGCCTTTTAGTCTTATGGAGTTGATCTGGCTTGAGGAATCTGATTCTTTTACTTATATTTGCTATAAAGTAGATGTCTAAGCATTTTCTGAATCAAGTTCTGTGTCTTTCCTTTCTAGCGCTTTTGCAGCTAGTCTTAAAAGCTTTAGTGATTTACATGCCAATTGCACTGTTGATACTCCTAAACATTTTATTACTGCGGATCTACATGTCCTTATCTGCTCTTTTTTCAACAACGGCCGCAGCCCTTTTTTCCGTTCGGATAGTAGTGCCGGGCAAATACAGAGTAGGTGGAGCACTGATTCATCACCATGTCCGCAAAGGCGACAGTCCGTTGAAAGCCAGATGCGTTTCCATTTAGGAGTTAAATCTTTTGTGGGATACACTCCCAGTCTCAGTAGAATTAATTGCTGTTTCGTTCGGTTTACGAAATGTTCCAGAAGGTATGGTTGGGGCTTTAGCTTTTTATATGTCGGGAGCACCGTCCATGCGTTTGTTTTCTTGGACAACGTGGCTTTATCCTGGTCATGGGACATTTGGTTAACTGTTTTGTTGACCAATTGTTTAAACTCCGAGTAGGACGGTGTAGTATGCCATGCTTCCTCTAACTTTAAAGCCTCAATCGATTTTTTTAGGAACGAATGAATCGAGTTGGTCAATTTTTTTATATATATTTTTTTATTAATTATAACTCAAGAGAAGAAATGTACATATCGGGTGTCATTTGGAGGAACATATTGCAATGGCGAACGGCAAATGATTTGAGAAAATACACAACAATTATAAACATCTGAAAGTCAACAATGCCAGCTTAGAGCTGGGGCAAAAACAATACGGTGTAGATAACCTTAAGCAACCATCATCGGAGCCCGCCCACCCAGAAAACAGGATATGAAAATCTAACACGCGACACCCAGATATGAGGAACAAAGCGGCTCAGGATAATATGCCACATCTCTTGTGAAGAAGGGAAAAGGGAAAAAAGGCCATAGAACATAATAAAGGGGGAAAAAAAAACCTCAGCCCCCCCACCCTGCACCCCTGCAGATGGCTACGACCTTACCCCACTAGCAGCGTGCCTGTCGCCCACTAAACTAAACCCCAAGGAAGGGAAAAGATGGAGGAGGAAATGTCATACGATACAATACGAGCTCCCGGGCTCCCCTCCCCCCGCCTAAAGCAGACAGCCCCTACCGTCGTACAAAGCGAATTAAAGCAAACTAATAAGCAAACAGATAGGGGAGTCACAGAAAAGATAAGACCGTCCCGCCCAACCCCCGGCACAACAGAGGCAGCAAATCCCTTATCAAACATAGTCATTGTAACCAAACCCAGACAATCAGACTTCCATCTGGCCCCTACGCTCACAGACACCACCCAGCAGAGCCAAAAGATAGTCACTGTACCGAACTCAGACAGTCAAATTCAGCCCTGGCCCTTACGATACATCGCACAAACCCCATCCGGTAGGACCGACATAGTAGCAAAAGAGTCAAAACGTTGTAAAAAAAGAAGACCAATACTGCCTGAAAGGATCAAAAATGTTAAGTCTCGAAGTCTACCAGATACACGAAAGTCAGTCAAAAAAGTATGAAAGGAAGTCTCCAGAAACGAAGGAAAAAATGAGTCCTGCGCGGGCGATGACTCTGCCGATCGTGCTAGTTGTTCAAGGGCTCCGGCAACGTACCGCTGCACTCGTGCATAGACAAATGGCACCAGGTCTTGATTATGTTCGGGGTTCTCCTCTCGAGTTAGATCAAGCTTCGCGGGGGTCACCGTATATTGCAGGTCTGACACAGGGCTGGAGTCTGGTCTCAAACACACAGTCTCGATGCTCACGGCCAATTTGTAGAAGATAGCCTCCATTTGCAAGTGAAGAGCCCCGACGGCGGCCATTACGGTCCCCAGTGATGGTCCACACATGGTCCGATCCATCTCTGCTTGCACGATAACAGAGCAGGTCCTTAACGTAGGCCGGCCACTCCGGGGAAACAAACAGGAGCGGGATGGACGGAGGCGACGGGCGACTTGTAGGCTTGGTGCTCTTTAGACTGTTGCCGCGAGCGGGGGCCCCACCCGCGGACCCCGAGGGACGCAACAGGGTCCCTGGGACCTGGCCCCCCACCCACCGCAGCAAACACGTCCCGTCGCCGTCCGTCTAGTATTCGCCGGGACCAGAAACCACCACCAGGATCGAAGAATAAGTTCCACTCCGATGAGACCGGACCCCGCCAGGTACCCTCGGCCGATGTTGTTCAACTGAAACCCGTCTGGGTCAGTACTCGAGGCCTCGGCTTACACACTGGAGTAGGCCCAAAAATGAAAGACGGTGTAACTTCGTCAATCAGAGCGAGAAAAACTCCGGGATTGCCCCCCTGGGCTCAGCAACGATTCAGACACCCGGGAGTCGGGCGGGAGGTCAGGATTAATTTCAGGATAGGTACACCAGCGACGGAGGTCGACGGAGCCGGGAACTTATGCGCCCATCTTGCTTGCTAGCGTAGCTCCTCCCCCGAGTTGGTCAATTTTGATTGCTTTTCGACTTCCAGCCAGCAATAATGTACCAGGGAGTCGTCCTCTGCTGCTCGCATTCTCCAATAATATTTGACCAGTGCTCCCTGTCGTGCCATGGTCTGATTCTTTAGCCCAAATTCAAGTCTTATCCGGTCTTGTGAGATATGGCGCAGGATGTTGAACAGTTTTTTGAAGAGACTCGTTTGGGCGATATTCAAGGATGTTGCATCCTTTGCATTTAGTATTTCGGAACCATATGTGATTACGGGTAAAAATTTTGATGCCACGACTTGAATATGGTTCTTACATATCTCATGTGTGCTCCTTTCGCGCCCCTTCATAACTGTCCTCTTCGTCTCTTGACCTTGAAGACTGCCTTCCTGGTTGCCATCACCTCCGCTAGGCGAGTGAGTGAGCTCCAGGCTCTTTCTTGTAAGCCTCCTTTTCTGTCGGTCCATCCGGACAAGGTTGTGCTCAGGCCCCGTCCTTCCTTTTTGCCAAAAGTTGTTACGGCCTTTCACATTGGGCCGACTATTACCTTGCCCACCTTCTTTCCGACTCTGCATCCTTTCAGAGAGGAAGAGAGGCTCCACTGTCTGGACCCAAAACGTGTGCTTTGATTTGATCTCAACCGCTCACAGCATTTCCGGGTGGATGACCAACTCTTTGTTGGCTACGTTCGCACCAAGAAAGGTCAGGCAGTGCATAAAAGGACTATCTCCCGCTGGGTCGTCTTATGTATCAAAGCCTGTTACTCTTTGGCTAAAACAGAACCTCCGGTGGGGCTGCATGCTGATTCCACTAGAGCAACTGCAACAACTACTGCATTGGGACGTGGTTTCCCACTGCAAGATATTTGTCAGGCAGCCACTTGGGTCTCGCTACACACGTTTACTAAGCATTACTGCCTGGACAGTCCAGTCCCGAGAGACCGCTTCTTTGGCCGTTCTGTTCTCCGGGACTTTCTGTGTGATCTAGGTTCGCAGACCCACCACCGGGGTTGGTATTGCTGGGGTATCTATTTCAAGGTAAGGCAACTATCACTATGTGTTTCTTTCAGATGAACAAGTTACTTACCTTCGGTAACGATATATCTGTAAGAAACATTAGTAGTGATAGATTCCTTACTGCCCCACCGATCCTCCCCGTTCTGCGAACTGATTTCTAGGGTTAAGGTCATCCCTGTCCGGGCCCAAGTTTCAATGCAGCAATGGTCAGTTTCTTGCATGGATCTGCGTTCCTGGCACGGAAAGTCCTGTACAGAACAGACGTCGGTGCGTGTGGGCGGCGTCTAAGTAGCGCCCGCAACATCATCTCGGCGACCACGAGGTCAACGATGGACGCGGAGCCGCACAACGCCACCTACCGACACGCAGGGGTACTGCTGACGAAAACTTTCCAGATCCAGTCTGACGCCTGGGGATAATTCTATGGTCCGGAATCTATCACTACTAATGTTTCTTACGGATATATCGTTACCGAAGGTAAGTAGCTTGTTCATCCAGTTCAATGAAAGGTACCAAAACCCTGGCCAATATCCAAGAAGAGCTGCTACTGTAATTGGAAGAAAACATGATTTAGCTCTCATCCTTCTCTACCCCCTTATATTATTCTGACACCACAATAACTTATTTAGAAGATTCAAGGTCTGGGCTGAAGTTTTGTAATTTACTCTGCATCCCTCCCTGCTAACTGAAGTCTGCCTATTTAGAATAGGATCGGTAAAATAGTTATCGAATTTCGTGTCCAACAGCATGCACGTGTGTACTTCCTACACTTGTTTATGTTTACTATCTATCCTCAAGCCCATGTTCCTGGATAGGACTAGGAAAACCTCGTTATGCATTACAGATTCTGAAAAATTGTATAATTCTGACATGTAGATTTATGTGCAGGCACACATAAGATGGCTTTCACTGGTCAATAATGTCTTTGATAAGAAAATTTATAAGGGATGTATAGTAAACCTGTATATGCTTCCAACAAGCATCCATTCTTTAGTATTCTCTGTTGCAATTTTCGACTAGGCGGCAAGAATCAGGTTAAGCTCTTCAAGTAGGTAAACCAGTAAGAACTAAATAGGTATCGTCCTGCAGGACGATCATTGCCTCTTTCCTGATGACCATTATATCACTAAAATATTGCGTTCTCAGCAATATGTAGTTTAGAGACCTAATAGGGTAGGCACCTATTTTACCAATTCCTGTAAAAGAGCCATAATTTCAGATTGCCTTCACATCAACAGAATACACACCAAGATGCGTTTTTGCCAGTATCCGTACAAGATAGCTTGAGGGAGCTTTCGATTTTGCCAATATCTATACCAAGTGGTTATAGGGTGCTTTTGATGTACATCACAGCTTTATATTAACCATCTCACTGTAGAATGATGTGAAGCTAAACATTTTGGATTGTGGTTTGTTCTCCTTGCTGCTATCAAGGAGTAACCAAGTTTGCAAAAATAAAACTGAAAAGCAAGTGGCTCCTTTCTACTTACATATGGATTACCAAAAGTAATGACCATTTAAAATGATTGGTGCAAATATTTTTGCCTCTTGTGGTTAAATACACATCTATGGTGAGGTTGAGTGAGAATGAGCAAAGTGATGTCATTTTAGAGACAGAATCTTCATGTAGTGATACTCTGCATTTAGTAAGTTAAGGCCTTCTGCAGTTGTGATTACTAAATGATTACACAAAAGGTAGAGGTAAATGTTGCTAGGTAAAATTCTACTTTAGTGAACCTTGTTTGTGTAAAGTATGGTCCCTCTTAATGTCCGCTTTTAACAGAATGTAATGTTGGGATTCTACCTGGTGGTATGCTTTAAATTGATTCCATTAGTGATGCATGTACCTTTTAATAATAATACCTTTCATATATGAGCTTTAATGTCGTATTGAAAGACACTGTGCTTGATAACCTCCTAGCATATGGTGCATGTATAGGTGATGTATATTTTATAGGTATGTCTGCCTGTGCAAGGGTGTTAACTGATTTTCTGAAGATTTATTATGTAATAAATATCTTGTTGGTCAACTTTTTTTATATCATATTCTTGTACGCCTGTAATCATTCTGTACTAGAACTGTACCGCTAGTTTGGCTATTTCTGATTGTGACTCAAAACTAAAGCAAATATTCAAAGCTTCATCTTGATTAAAGTTGCTTTTATATGTGGGACACCCAATGCTTAATTAGTAAAAGAATGAGTGCTGGTGTTCAAAGGCCACAGAGGGCATTATAAGATGTTAGTGCAGACAATTCCAAGTGTATTACTCGTCAATCCACCTCAGGCCTCTTTAATCCATTACCAGACACCCCTCCACCTTTATCTCACTCTTGCACTTTCCTACTTCCTCCATGTGTGTTGTTTTTTTTACATCTTTCTCTTCCTCCTCCTTTCCCATTTGTGTTTTTTCCCCATCATGCTATCGGGAAATGTCTGATCACGAATAATAAGAGTTCTTACCTAAAAATGAGTGCTGGTACACCTTAGGCTGGGAAGGCCAACTGCGCCTACACCCATGACCAGTGCAAAGTACCCACGAAAGAGTGAGGAGTGGGAAGTCCACTGACTCAGCCTAAGGACTGGCAGAAGCCACATCAGCAGCGCAACACTAAGAAGTGCCTCAAATCTGCCAGGGTAAGCTTGGTGACCTCTTTATGGAACAAAGCCCCTACAACAGATATGGTGACAGTGAATAGCACCCCGCATGTTGTGCCTCTAGGCTCGACCTCAGCGACCATATCACAGAACTACATGGACCACTTCCTCAAAGAGACCCGTATGGAAATTGGATTGCTCAGATTTGACTTTAAGACTTCTCTCAAAGCCATACGCCAAGAGATCACTGAAATAGAGGGGCTTGCCGATGGCTTGGAACAAATGATAGACGCCCATGTGGAGGACGAGGAGATGCTTTGGTGCAGGGTGTTCATACTCAAGGAACAGGAGGTTGACTTGCAAGCCAAACAGGAAGACCTAGAAAACCGGAGCCGCCGGAGCAACATTCATATCTGGGAAGTACCCTTAGGAGCTGAAGGCGATGACATCATCACCTTCACCGCTGAGATCCTACAGACAATCTGAGGAGATGTGGATGCCTCCCTGCCGACCCTTGACAGAGCTGACTCGGTGTCACTGGCACTGGGTGCTCCAATCCTGCTCCGGAGTTCTGAACAAGGAATCCATCCATCTGGACTTTATGGGGAAGATGATCTGGTGTTCCAAGATCATACCATCCAACTCTTCCAAGATCTCTTTCCGGTCACACTGCTCAAGAGGTGTCATTTTAAGCCGCTCCCTGACGGACTGAGGGTATTGAATGTTTGTCATGGGGAACTGCGTTTACAACGCAACTTTTACAACGCAGTACCTTTACGACGCAACCATTACAACGCAAGTCATTACAACGACTTGCGCTGGGGGGGGCGCTCTAGGATAGGGAATCGTTTTAATTTACTATCCAACACCTTCCCTACTATCCACGGGGACTGGAGTTGGAATAGTAAATTAAACTATTCACTATCCAGCGCCCCCAATGCAAGTCGTTGTAACGACTTGCGTTGTAAAAGTGCGTCGTAAAGGCATGCGTTGTAAAAGCATGTGTTGTAACAACGTACATCTGTTTGTCATCAGTGGGGGCATCCCTTTGCGGTCATGTTTCCTTGGGAGTGGAAATGGCGGTCCCTGCACTACTTGGGTGAGGTGAATAAATTACTTGGTATCTCGGATGAACCACCCAGTAGAGACTCTTCCCACCACTCCGGGCACCGACCAGAGAGGGTTTGCGTCCCATTTGGAGCATGGTACGATCCCACCAACAAGACAAACAACAAAAGGAGAACGCATCTAAAGAGGCCAAACGAGACATCCTCACATACCTAGAAAGCATGGGGAAGGATCCCTCTCCAACCACATCTAAAACTAGCTCACTGCGACTCAGTAATGACCATACACCACGGTGGGGAGGCAGCCCTCCCTCTTGTGTTGTAATTTCTGGTGTCTGCAGGGCCACGGGGATCCGGAGGCTGCTCTTGATATTTACACATAATGGGACAAAGAACATTCCCTGTATCTCACCCACCTCTATTCGCACCTGTTAGAAATGGGGGTCTCTAGTTGGCAGGTTGTTACCTGTCCAACACTTCTAAAATAACCCCTGCTCACTCTCTTGGTAGCTTGGTGCGAGCAGTCAGGCTTATCTCGGAGGCAGTATGTAAAGCACTTACACATAACCAACAGAAATACAGTGAAAACACTACAAAAGGACACCACACCAGTTTTAGAAAAATAGCCAATATGTATCTGTGTGAAACAAGACTCAAACGATAAAAATCCAACAAACCGTAATTCAAAATACTCATAAAGCAAAAATAGACTTTAAAAAACAGGCCCTTGAAGTCGAAAGCTCCGTCCGAGACTATCACGGCGTCCTGAATGAACAAATCCAATAGTTCTTTCTGACAGCGGCGTCGCAGGCCTGCTATAGTGTCGGGCAGACCCACAAAACAGTACCTTTAGAAATTCAGTTTATCGGGACCTTGAAGTCGCACCCGTTGCAGGTCAAATTCCATGAGGTTAAATTGGGGAGTGCCAGCGGGGTGAAGTGCAGCATGCAGTGCCCTCATGTCTCAGTGCAGGCAGCGGCTCGGTGACCGCGTCCAGCGGGGTCAGTTAGACCAGGGCTGCTGTGCGAAGTGCCCGTTGCGGTGCTTGCAGGACACAGTGCAGGTAGCGGTGTTGTCGTTGCTGAAGTCAATGGCGCTGATGTTGGTGGGCCAAGGCTGAGGTGTGGGACACGGCGGTGTGTCGTGTAACTTAAAAACGTTGCCCCCAAACCACAGTGCAGGTAGAGTCGTCAACGTCTACTTTGAGCGGCGTCTTTGGTGCGAAGCAGGATGGTGCTCTGTATTCTCCACGAGCAACATCCACAGGTCACGGTGCAGGCATCAGCATCGGTGACAGCGACGCATTGTCGACAAGGATACCAGGGCGGCGGTGTTAAGCGAAGTGGAGTGCGGTGCCCACAGGTTATGGTGCAAGCAGCGGCTCTGTGGCAGCGTTGAACGGCGTTGTCCGTAAGAACAGGGTTGCAGTGTGAAGTGCAGCCCTGCCCTCTGCCGTGCCTTCAGGTCATGTAGCCGGCAGCGGTGTCGTTGACGGTGTCTGGTTATTTTATCCTCTGTTGCAGCACAGAACACACAGTTCCCAGTGCTGGTAGCAGATTACCTTTAAGTCTTTGTTGTTCCTGAGACTTCTTCAACTGGGGCAAGCTCGACCTCAAGCCCTTGCAGAAACTCTGGGAAAACGGATGCAGAAAGTCCAGTCAAGTCCTTTCACTGCCTAAGACAGAAGCAACCACTGCAGGCCAACACCGCAAAGCACACAGGAAAATGGTAGTCTCTCCTCACAGCTTCTCCAGCTCTTCTTCTTGGCAGGCTTCTTGATCCGAAAGAGTTCTAAAGTTCTGGGATCAGGGCCCCAATATGTTTACCACAATTTCCTTTGAAGTTGGTGCAAACAAAGTTCCTCTGGCACACATGAACCAGTTTAGTCTGGCTAAGGCCAGGTTCACCACATGAGGTGGAGACAGCTTTGTGAGAGGTAGCCACGGTCCATTCAGGTGCAAGCGACAACTCCTGCCACTACTCTAAATGCAGCCAGGTCTAGTCTGCCTGGCTATGAGTCACTCAGGAACGGCAGGACACACCTTAACACCCCCCTTGTGTCTGTGTAGTGTGAATGCACATCCCCAGCCCTGTCAGTCTGAAGCACAAACAGCTAATACCCAAAAGAGGCAGAGACCTGTGGATGGTTAGACAAGGAAATACCCACTTTCTAAAAGGTGCATTTCCTAACACACAATATAAAATCATCTTTACTAAAAAATGTATTTTTAAATCCTGAATTCTGGCATACTAAATTCAATTTTTCTGTCGGCTTCCCTTGGCCTGCTACATTTGTAAAAGTGTCAATCTATCGATAGGGTTTTGAAGGAGATTAGGGGAAGTACTAGGCGCTCAGCTACGTGAATTAGGGAGTACAGCGTCAAAAGCAGGTGCACGGGGACGAAGGGAAAGCCCTAAAACCCTTCTAATGGGGTGCGTTAAGAATAACACACCTGTACATGGATAAAGAGTGTCCCCTGCACTCAAAAAGTAGAACAAAACTTAGTGCGTAAAAGGTAATTAAATGGATCACAGTCGCAATAGCTGGAGGAAAAAAGGTGATGAAAAAGAAACAGTGTTAACTCGAAAAGTTGTTGTTTAATGCTTGAGAGGCCAGCCGACACGTGTTTCGTCGCAATGGAACACAAATTTCCGCGACTCTTCAGGGCTTACAATTACGTTGGCAGTCAGTGGGGGTCGCCTAGCTGGTGATAGTTCCAACCCAGCTGGGCCCTTGACCGATAATCAGATGTCACAAAAAGACGGTTGTCGTTTAGAAATAGCACTTAAGGTCGTAACACTGTAGTTAAAGTGTAGAGCCCGCAGAGTGCCAAAATACGAAGACAGTTATGGAGCGGGTTCACTCCTATAAGCAAAGACGGGGGCCCGTAGACAGACCGAGTCACGTCTGTTCAGGGATGCGGGCTCTTTCCAAGTGATAGGTTCCGGGTGAGGACGTCCTGCGTGCTCTACACTTTAACTACAGTGACTGCCAACGTAATGGTAAGCCCTATAGAGTCGCGGAAATTTGTGTTCCATTGCGACGAAACACGTGTCGGCTGGCCTCTCAAGCATTAAACAACAACTTTTCGAGTCAACACTGTTTCTTTTTCATCACCTTTTTTCCTCCAGCTATTGAGACTGTGATCCATTTAATTACCTTTTACCCACTACGTTTTGTTCTACTTTTTGAGTGCAGGGGACACTCTTTATACATTTGTAAAAGTGTTACAAAGCAGCCCCCATGTTAACCTATGGGAGAGATAGCCTTTTAACTGTGAAAACGCAATGCACAGTATTTCACTACCAGGGCATGTACAACACACCAGTACATGCCCCACCTTTCACATACACTGCACCCTGCCCAAAGGGTTACCTTGGGCCTACCTGAGGGGGTGTCCTACATGTAAGAAAAGGGAAGATAAGGCCCCGGCAAGTAGGTGCACTTGCCAGTTCATCATTGCATTAAAGATCGTGTGTAGACACCACAGTAGCCGGTCAGAGAACCTTTTGAAAGACTGCTTGTGTGGGTGGCACAATCCGTGCTGCAGGCCCACTAGCAGCATTTGATTTACAGGCCCTGGGCACACATAGTGCACTGTACTAGGGACGTAGTAGTAAATCAAATAAGCCAATCACGGAAAACCCATCGTAACACACTTTATAGTAGGAGCACTTCCACTTAAACATTGAACAGCAGAGAGAAAGTGCGCAGAAGCACTAAACCAGCAAACGCACGGTCAAAACAGGAGCCCAGAAAGCAAAAAGTCTGAGGATAAATCCACTGAAAAAGCAAAGTCTAACAGCACCCTAGGAGGGTAAGGCCTCCAGTGGGATCTGTGTGTGTTCATGCTGATATCCACTGGACGCAAACAACTTTATTGGGCCCTGTTGGCCAGTTGCTCTTTGTTTTCCTTGTTCATTTTCTTGTTCCAGGTCAAGTATCCACTGGCGATGGGGGGCCGCGGGGAGGGGCTGCAGATGAGCACATTCATTTCCATTGATCTGCATCATACACCACCTCACCTAGATGTACAATGTTCTTTTTGGCTCCCTACGCCGCCCCCCTACCACTGTTGATGTGATCCCCATGGGATCACCACCCCTTCTGCTTCCATTCCCCTGGGATAGCTTCTCCCTTACATGGGCCTTCCCGAAGTCCACCCTTCAAGCCCTGTCTTGGGCCCACTCCGTGACCTAGCGGCAGCATCCACCAACTTAAGTCATGGGAATGGCCCTGCACACTAAACTGCTTTCTGTAATCGTCCGTGGTCTATACTCTCCTAGCAAATGCAAACAGGTTTGGTGATACCTCTTACAACAAGACCCGGACGTCATCCTCCTTCAGGAGACCCAGCTTATGGGGGTGGATAGCCATTGCATGTCCCACCTGAAATATCCCAATTGCTACTGAGCACATGATTCCACAAAAGCACTGGTGGGTGGGTATCCTATGCAAGGCAGGCTTCTGCTCCACTAGTTTAAAGGTAGTAAAATATAAGGACGGCCGCTCTTTACAACTGCATATCCTAATAGGCAAGCGCCCCCTCACTCTGCTCAACATCTACACCCTCAACCATGCATTGAACCTCTACGTATGGGGCACATTTCGGGACCAACTGGCAGGAGTAGTGGGCAACATTTTAGTGGGAGGTGACTTCAGTCTGTTGTGGGACTCTTAGATGGAAGAACTGCAGCATATCAGGGCATGGGAGCGATGTCTGCTCAACTCAAGTGCGACGTAGTGGATTTGGGGCTAATAGACGCCTGGCGCTATAGGCACCCGATTTGCGGCACTACTCATTTTACTCCCATGTTCATGCCCCCTACTCTCGCATTGACTACATTTTCCTTACTCACTCCCTACTCGGTGACCTAGGCACTGCAACCCTTTCAGACATCTCCATCTTGGACAATGCATTTGTGGAGCTGGTGTGGTCCAGTAGCTCACACCCCTGCCAGGGTCCATTGCGTTGGCACCTCACCCTGCACCTCCTTAGAGCCCCAGTAGACACAGCGGGTTTCCGAAAGGGGATTGCAGACTACTTTGATCTCAATGCCTTCCTGGACACACTGCCTCACATACTTTGGGACAGGTTCAGGGCTACTGTTCAGGGGTGGGGGCTGTGATATCGACTATTGCCATAGCCATGTGAGGGAGGCCAGACTGGTGGAGACAGGCCTAGCAGCAGAGATTAAAGCCCTAGAGATGCTTGACCAAATGACCATCACCAGGTGCAGCAATCGACAACTCCCTACACAGACAGTTTAGAGCCCATTGGACCACCAAGGCGAAACACTTTCGTTTAGACTTAAAGCAGAAGTATTACGGGGGGATACAAAGGTGACTCATTATTAGCCCATAAACAACAACGGCAACCAGCTAAGACACACAATACTAAAATCTAAACCGGGGCCTTGACTTGGACGACCACTGAAAGTGCTAAGCAACAATCATTTCAGGACTATTATCAGGTGCGATAAATGCGAGACGAAATTCTGCAGGATTTAATTGATGCTTATTTGCAGGCCTGTGACTGGGGCTCTTAGTGTTCAGAGCTCCTTGATGCCACAATTACTCTTGAGGTACTACACCGGGCTGTTCGGAATCTGCCTGCCAGGACAGTGACGGGCCCAACAGGCTCCCCATTATCTTTTACAGATTATTTCTCCCTAGTCTACAGGACCGGCTGTTGGTGCTTTTGAACTCTTTTACTCATGCTGCATGCCTCACACCCACCATGGCAGCGGCAAGATCATCCTCATACCTAAACCTGTGAAAGACCCTACACAGTGTTTCTCCTGTCACTCTCTTGAACACTGACACAAGATCTTTACAAAGACCCTGATCAACAGGCTGGAATAATATGGTTAGAACACCTGGTTGAGAAATCCTACTGGCATAATATTCCGGCCTGCCTTCTTTCTCTTGACGCAGAGAAAGCCTTTAACAGGGTGAGTTAGGCCTTTCTCCGAACTGTTTTGGGCAAGATTGGCGTGGGGCAAAGCATGATATGACTCCCATCTACATATCTAGGGGCACCTGTCAGGGATGTCCATTATCGCTCCTTGTCTTCGCTCTGGCAGTCAAACCTTCAGCCATCACTATTCGGCATACGGCAGCTGTAGACGTCATCGCGTTTTGAGGCCGAGCCAAAAATATAAGCCTCTTTGCAGATGATCTTTGGCTTACCCTCACCCAACATGCCTCCTTCCTGCCTGCCTTTTAGCCTTCGAAGCAGTATCTGGGTTTAAACTCAACATGACCAGGTTTTGCGTCCTAAGTCTCACTATACCCCAGCAGACCTTTCCTGCCCTTCAAGGGTTGCACATTAGTATTTGGACACACTTCTGTCAAGATATATACCACGTTAATATATCTGGTGCTTCGTCCCCACTTATTGATATACGGATAATCATGTTATTTTAACCTGATTTCTCCAATATGGTCACTAGTGGATACCTCTGATCAGACTTTCAGTTAACACTAGGTTTGTGTGTTAAGCGCCCTGCGCCCTGTTTGCTGATTGATATATCCTCCTGATTTCAAATACGTTAAGATTTGTTTTAATAGCTAGGGGCCTTCTGGTCCTTCACCTTATTTTTGTTTAGTTCGCGATTTGCCTAGATTGTATGTCTGTATTCGGCCTTTGTTGGACCCGGCCTCATGGCGTGGTCCTACCCCTCCCGCATGGCGGGCCCAGGACGACATCAGCCCTCCTCCGGACCTCGGGCGGCCCCTTCTGCCCGACCCTGCACGCCCCAACACCACCGATCCGGCTACCATCCCGGATCCCCATCATCGGCCTGGCCCCAGCGTAGGCCCCTCACGACCTAAGCACGAGGCCGGGCCCGACTCCATCTTGGGCCCACCACGTCACGACCACGAGGCCTCGGCCCCAGCCTCGGCCCCAGCGAAGCCCAGACATCGAGGCACCAAGATCCACCCAGGTGGTCGAGTGGCCACTCGCCAGATCCCGGAGGGAGAGGAGTTTCGATGGCCCTCCAGCCGTCCCCGGACGCCTGGTATCGATCGCCCTCCGGCCTCCCTGGGCGCTGGATCCACCCCCCTGCTGGGTGTCTGGACACCATCATCTCGGCCCCTCTGGCCCCAGGCGCGAGGGTCCGGACATCAAAGGACCTCCGTCCTATATTTGGGCCCGCCCCGGAGTAGGACGGCAGTTGTATCCTGGACTGGAAGCCCTGCTGACGCTGTCACGGCCGACACCAGACGACTCATCCTTCCTGTAACTGACGTCCATCCGAGAGCCTGCTGGCGCTGCCGCGGCCCACCTTGCTGAACCATCCGAGAGCCTGCTGGCGCTGCCGCGGCCCACCTTGCTGAACCATCCGAGAGCCTGCTGGCGCTGCCGCGGCCTACCTTGCTGAACCATCCGAGAGCCTGCTGGCGCTGCCGCGGCCTACCTTGCTGAACCATCCGAGAGCCTGCTGGCGCTGCCGCGGCCTACCTTGCTGAACCATCCGAGAGCCTGCTGGCGCTGCCGCGGCCTACCTCGCTAAACCACCTTGCAAGCCTGCTGGCGCTGCCGCTGCTCGAACCTCTCGGAACCCCCCAGCTCGAGGATTGAGAGCTGTGCGTAGGGTATCCCTTCTCCGCCCAGAGTAAGACTGTCCCGCTACCTTACCCTCCTTGTCCGAGACTTTACGGATCCCTCGATCCAGCTGTATATACTGCCAAGAACCCGCAACCGTTATTACTTATAAAAGCTTGAGAACTTGACCTCCTGTGTGGTGTCCGTTTGTAGTGTGGTGATTACTCTGCTGTACGATCCTAAGAGGGGGCCCTCATTCAGGAGGCCTCTCGGTAACGCTCGGCTACTTCTCGACGGAGGGGCGGACCTAGGGGTGGTCAGTCAGACATCTTCTGCTTCCCCCGGGTCGCCTTTCTAACATTGGTGGCAAGCACTGGGATCCGAGCCCACGCAGATCGTACAGAGAGTGATTCACTCGCTACCCAGAAAAACCCACTGCGACCATGAGCACAGAATTCCAGAAGGAGAAAATGGAAGACTACAGTCACAAGGAGCTGAAGCAATTCTGCAAAGATCTAGGCATCGCTACCACTGGCTTAAGCACCAAAGAAGATTTCAAATCGGCCCTGCAGGCCTGGGTGGACGCCGGGGAGGCGCCACCCCCGAGTGAAGATAACCCGGGCCCGAACGGAGGCCCGGAGGCTGAGGTGAACCCGGCGGGAGGGAGACCCGCAAACCCAGACACGGGCCTCTCCCACGAAGACGCCCGAGAACGAGAGAGGATCCGGCTCCACGAGTTGGACCTGGCCCGACTCCGACAAGAAGGAGAAATCCAACTGGCAGAAAGGAAGTTAGCCCTCGAGGAGAAAAAACTCATGCTCGAGCACGAGCGCGTCCTCAAAGAAATGGAACTTACAGCCAAGGCAAACGAGACAGCCACCTCCGGGGGTAAGACCCCAACCCCCCCGGTGGACACGAAGGTGCACATACCCAAGGATGTCGTCAAAGAGTACTATAAGAACGACGACATCCAGCAGTGGTTCAAAGCTTACGAGGTCGCCATGGCCGCCCATCGAGTACCCCTCAGGGACTGGGGTGCCGTCCTGTGGGGGAAGTTTATCAACGAAGGGAGAGACGCCCTGCTGGAGCTCCCTGATACCGAGAGGACCTCGTACGAGCACATGAAGACCGCCCTCCTCACTCGCTACGGACTCACCCCCAAGATGTACCGGCAGCGATTCCGAGACTGCAAAAAAGTCCCCGGTACCACGTGGGTAGAATACGTGAACTATTACAGTAGGGCCTTCGAGGGGTGGACTCGGGGCTGCCAGGTCACCACCTACCAGCAGTTGGTCGACCTCATTCTATGGGAACACCTGTCCAATAACTGCTTCATCGAACTCCGGCAGCACCTCCTCGACAGCAAATTGACTGAGCCACGAAAACTCGCTGTCGAGGCAGACCGATGGGCCAGCACCCGAGTTCCCCGGAACACGATGGGAGATTACGGCCGGGGTCCCCAGGGAACCACCGACCACGAGGTGGCGGAGTAGGCCAGAGCCGGGGTCGAGACGCCCCCCAGGGGTCGTCCCCTACCTCCACGTCGCCATCCCTGGGCCGGAGAGGGGGCCCCCAGCCAGGCCGGGGCCCCGCCCGAACGTTACGTGCCACAGATGCCAGCGACAGGGTCATTATGCGAATGACCCCCTCTGCCCGATGAACCAGCGACCCGGCACCACCGGGCCCCCAGCCCGCCAGATCGCGGCAGCTGCCCTCGGTGAAGAAAGAAGTGAGGAAGAGGACGAGGACCACGAGCAGGCCGAGTGGGAGCCCGCAGCCATGACCTTAGCCTGCCTGGGTTCTCACGACATGATCCCCCGAGGGCCGATCCCCGGCAACACCCAGAAGTACCGCCAGTGGGTCACCATCAATGGTCGCCGGACCGAAGCCCTCCGTGACACTGGGGCCAGCGTGACAGCGGTCCGCTGCCATCTGGTGACCCCAGAACAGATCCTTCCTAACGTCCTGTGCCTAGTCCGATCCGCAGATAACTCCGAAACTATGTGTCAAATGGCCCGCATCCCCTTCGAGTGGGGGGGGAGTGTCGGGCGTGCTGAAAGTGACTGTCCGCGACGATGCCCCCGTGGACTGCCTCCTTGGGAACGACCTGGAAAGTTCCCCATGGGCTGGCGTCGAACGAAGAGAGCACCTGGGGATGCTAGGCCTTCCCGAGTGGGTCTGTGCGACCACCCGCTCCATGTCCGCCCGAGCCTCCGCCCCAGCGGGGGAAGCTCCAACAGAGGAGCCAGAATGGCCCGCACCTCCGCCACCCGTCGTCCCCGAGGACGCCGACACCGAGCCCGGCCCCCCAGGGCCCGACCAAGAAGATCTCACCGAGCTCAACCACCTCCCGGGAACTCGCTCAATGGCGCCAAGAAGGTGGCCCCACCCGCGAACAGTTCCGGCAGGAACAGAAAACCTGCCCCTCCCTCGAGGGGGTACGCCAGCAAGCCGCTACGCAAGCCGCTGGAGGCCCCGCGGGGTCCCACTGGGTCTACTGGGACAACGACCTCCTTTACAGTGAGCAGAAGATCGCCGAGCTAGGGGCCGGCCGGGTGCTGGTTGTACCCCTCCGGTTCAGAGACTTCCTCCTGAACTTAGCACATGATGTGCCCCTCGCCGGGCACCTGGGGCAGGACAAAACTTACAGCCGCCTGGTGACCCATTTCTACTGGCCAAAAATGCGCACTGATGTCCAGAACCACTGCAGGACCTGCCCGACCTGTGAAGCCAGCGGGAAAAGCGGGGGGAAAGTCAAAGCCCCGCTCCAGCCGTTCCCTGTGGTAACCACCCCCTTCGAGCGAGTGGGAATAGACATCGTAGGGCCCCTGGACCCTCGCACCGCGCAGGGGCACCGTTTCATCCTCGTCCTGGTGGACCATGCCACCCGCTATCCTGAGGCCATCCCTCTCCGAACCATCACGGCCCCCGTGGTGGGCCGAGCCCTCATGAGCATCTTCTCCCGAGTCGGCTTCCCCCGAGAAGTCGTGAGTGATCGGGGGTCCAACTTCATCTCGAAGCATATGCGGTCCCTATGGCAACAGTGCGGGGTCGCATATAAGTTCACCACCCCGTATCATCCCCAGGGAAATGGACTAGTGGAACGCTTTTACAGGACACTGAAGGGAATGATCAAGGGCCTAGAAGAGCCCCTCCGGCGCAAATGGGCTGTCCTGCTGCCCTGCCTCCGGTTCGCCTACCGAGAGGTTCCCCAGAAATCCCTGGGGTTCAGCCCGTTCGAACTCCTGTACGGACACCCGGTTCGAGGCCCCCTTAGCCTGGTCAAGGAAGGCTGGGAGACAGCAGTTCGAGATGCCCCACCGGATGTCTACCGGTACCTCCTGACACTCCGCAACCAGACTCGGAAGTTCAGGGAACTTGCCGAGGCCAACCTGGAGGCCAGCCAGGAGGAGATGAAACGCTGGTATGACCAGAACGCCTCGTCCATCGAGTTCGAGCCGGGCCAGCAAGTCTGGGTCATGTCCCCGGTTGAACCGTGTGCCCTCCAGGACAAATGGACGGGGCCCTTCAAGGTGGTGGAGCGCAAGAGCCCCGTCACCTACCTGGTAGACATGGAGTCCCCCAGGAACCCCCTCCGGGTTCTACACGCTAACCGGCTCAAGCCGCACTTTGCACGCACTGAACTGAGTCTGCTGCTGGCGACCGATGACGGGGCTGAAGACGACTCCGAGCCCCTACCAGATCTCCTCAGCACCACCGAGAAAGACGGTTCCTTCGAGGGGGTCCGGCTCTCCTCTACCCTGACCCCAGAGCAGCAACAAGACTGTCGGGAGCTGCTGGGGCAGTTTGCGGAGCTGTTTTCCCTCACGCCGGGGGTCACCCGGTGGTGTGTCCACGATGTGGACACCGGAGACAGCCCCCCTGTGAAACAACGAGCTTTTCGAGTGCCCGACCGGGTTCGGGCCTGCATCCAATCCGAGGTGGCCAAGATGTTGGCCCTGGGGGTAGTCAAACCCTCCAACAGTCACTGGGCCAGTCCCGTTGTCCTGGTCCCGAAAGCCGCTTCCCCCGGAACAGCGCCCGAGCTCCGGTTCTGTGTTGACTACCGGGGGTTGAATGCCGTCACCAGGACCGACGCGCATCCCATCCCCAGGGCGGATGAACTGATCGACCGCCTAGGGGCCGCCAGATACCTCAGCACCTTCGATCTCACGGCGGGGTATTGGCAGATCGGCCTTACTCCTGGCACACAAGAGCGATCGGTCTTCTCGACGCCAGATGGCCACTATCACTTCAAAGTGATGCCCTTCGGCATGAAAAATGCGCCGGCCACCTTCCAGCGGCTAGTGAATCAGGTGCTGGCCGGACTAGAAGAATACAGCGCCGCCTATCTAGATGACATTGCGGTGTACAGCCTTCACTGGGATGAGCACCTGTCCCACCTCTGGGAAGTCCTGACGGCCCTCCGGCGGGCCGGACTAACCATCAAAGCCAGCAAAGGCCAGATAGGCCAAGGGTCAGTGACCTATCTAGGACACCAAGTAGGGAGCGGTCATGTAGCTCCCCTCCAACCAAAGGTAGACGCCATCCGGGCCTGGGAGCCCCCGGTCACCCAGACCGCCGTCCGAGCCTTCCTGGGGCTCACCGGATACTATCGGCGATTTATAAAAGACTACGGGAGCATTGTGGGGCCCCTCACCGAACTGACCTCAAGGAAATTACCCCAGAAGGTGCACTGGACCCCCGCGTGCCAGACAGCCTTTGAGACTTTAAAGACTGCCATGTGCACTGCCCCTGTGCTCCAGGCCCCCGACTACAGCAGAGAGTTTGTAGTCCAAACCGACGCCTCGGAGCACGGCATCGGGGCGGTCCTGTCCCAAGTTAACCCCGAAGGAATCGACCGGCCTGTGGCCTTCATCAGCCGACGCCTCCTGGCAAGAGAACAGCGGTGGAGCACCATCGAGAGGGAAGCCTTTGCCGTGGTGTGGGCACTCAAGAAGCTCCGGCCCTACCTCTTCGGCACCCACTTCCGAGTCCAGACCGACCACCAGCCCCTGCGGTGGTTGACGCAGATGCGGGGAGAAAACCCGAAACTGCTGCACTGGTCCATTTCTCTACAGGGGATGGATTTCACGGTGGAGCATCGCCCCGGCAACGACCACGCCAATGCCGACGGCCTGTCCAGATTCTTCCGCCTCGGCGAGGAGAATCCCTAAGAAAATGGGTGACTCTCCCCTGCCTTCAGCTGGGGGGGACGCGTGTTGGACCCGGCCTCATGGCGTGGTCCTACCCCTCCCGCATGGCGGGCCCAGGACGACATCAGCCCTCCTCCGGACCTCGGGCGGCCCCTTCTGCCCGACCCTGCACGCCCCAACACCACCGATCCGGCTACCATCCCGGATCCCCATCATCGGCCTGGCCCCAGCGTAGGCCCCTCACGACCTAAGCACGAGGCCGGGCCCGACTCCATCTTGGGCCCACCACGTCACGACCACGAGGCCTCGGCCCCAGCCTCGGCCCCAGCGAAGCCCAGACATCGAGGCACCAAGATCCACCCAGGTGGTCGAGTGGCCACTCGCCAGATCCCGGAGGGAGAGGAGTTTCGATGGCCCTCCAGCCGTCCCCGGACGCCTGGTATCGATCGCCCTCCGGCCTCCCTGGGCGCTGGCTCCACCCCCCTGCTGGGTGTCTGGACACCATCATCTCGGCCCCTCTGGCCCCAGGCGCGAGGGTCCGGACATCAAAGGACCTCCGTCCTATATTTGGGCCCACCCCGGAGTAGGACGGCAGTTGTATCCTGGACTGGAAGCCCTGCTGACGCTGTCACGGCCGACACCAGACGACTCATCCTTCCTGTAACCGACGTCCATCCGAGAGCCTGCTGGCGCTGCCGCGGCCCACCTTGCTGAACCATCCGAGAGCCTGCTGGCGCTGCCGCGGCCCACCTTGCTGAACCATCCGAGAGCCTGCTGGCGCTGCCGCGGCCCACCTTGCTGAACCATCCGAGAGCCTGCTGGCGCTGCCGCGGCCTACCTTGCTGAACCATCCGAGAGCCTGCTGGCGCTGCCACGGCCTACCTCGCTAAACCACCTTGCAAGCCTGCTGGCGCTGCCGCGGCTCGAACCTCTCGGAACCCCCCAGCTCGAGGATTGAGAGCTGTGCGTAGGGTATCCCTTCCTCCGCCCAGAGTAAGACTGTACCGCTACCTTACCCTCCTTGTCCGAGACTTTACGGATCCCTCGATCCAGCTGTATATACTGCCAAGAACCCGCAACCGTTATTACTTATAAAAGCTTGAGAACTTGACCTCCTGTGTGGTGTCCGTTTGTAGTGTGGTGATTACTCTGCTGTACGATCCTAAGAGGGGGCCCTCATTCAGGAGGCCTCTCGGTAACGCTCGGCTACTTCTCGACGGAGGGGCGGACCTGGGGTGGTCAGTCAGACATCTTCTGCTTCCCCCGGGTCGCCTTTCTAACAGCCTTGATGTATTTGGGAATGTTTTATCTTAAGGCCACTCATGTACACACCTTGATTTTCAGGTTGTAGCACGGTCTCTGATAGTAGGAGCCTACGGGCCCAACCTTCCTCTACTGACTCAGCCCCACACTCATGGTGGCTTTCTGGTAATTATATTATCCATTCATGCTTTTTTCTAAATAGGTGTAACTTCGTCAGTTTATTTTATTTTCTCATTAACCGTAGGTGCCCCACCCCACCCCACTTCACTTCACGTCCTAGTCCTGAAGAACTCAACCTACATCATTCGGGGGTCGAAATGTCGACTTTTTACTTCCACACCTACCCATGAATTTCAGACTATTGTTACTGTGTTTTAGCATATGGGATAGGTCTGCAAATGTTGTTTAGGTGGCTCAAAAAAACCTGCCTCTGTGATGTCAACTATTCATGTTGTGGCCACATTTGACCTTTGAAACTTTTCACTTAACCCCAATCCTCACAAACCAATTACCTACCCCACCTCCTTCCCCGCCATTTCTTGGGCACAATGTTCTTCTATATCTATATCTATTAATACGCTTTTGCATAATAAATGTGCATGGATGAGGATGTGATTAAATAACATCTCTCACTCAAAAATTGTGCAATTATTTTTTCACAGAACAGTATTTTCTTGTTTGTATAGAAGCACACTTACTAGGACCCCTTTTCCCTGTAACATTGAATACCCAGGGCCCAGTACTATTGGGTTTACCCTTCTATGTAACGTAACGCTTCAAGGGTTGGGGCTGTTTAAATGGACCCCTTTACGTTTAAATATCTGGGTCTTAACCCCTACACTGTCATCCTGGACACAGGCTTATTGGCCAGAGCTCAGGCGGGACATCTTGGATGGTCGCTTAAAACCTCTGTACATACATTGGCATTGCCTACCCCTATCCTCCCTGATGACATCTTGCGCTTGCAGTGGGATATACACTCCTTTATTTGGGATGGCAAATGACCTAGGCTATCCAACTCCTTGTTAATGTTACCCAGAATGACCTAGCCTTTCCCCAACCTCCTTGAATAATATTGGGTGACCCATCTACGCTATATCTCTGAGTGGGTTGTCCATGATAGTGAAAAGCACTGGTTCCATATGGATTGGGCGGTGGCCTGTCATTCCCTCAGGGACTTGGCTTTGCTCCCTAGACATGCCAGGCCGAAAAGTGCCAACGTAGCTACTCCCACTAGGGCGGATCTTGAGATCTCGTGCAAATAGCGCTTAAGAGGGGTCTTTCGCAGAGCTCTAAAAACTCTCCTCTTCTGTTAATTTCCCCTCATCTGAGTATGATCATGCACAGCGGCGGAAGCGCCGGGACACCCCGTTGGGGTAGCTGCGCGCTATAGAAAATACACTTAAACTCAGTCTTTGGAGTCTCACTGGCTCTGGGGGACTAACCTGTGTCACTGTCAAGTTGTTCTCACTTTTATTTCCTTTGTTAACAAGTTTGATGTACAAACAAACAGACATTTAAAAAAATGCATCTTAATAGCCTGTGATTAATAGCAAACTGTCCTGCTCATACTTGAACAGAATTTTAGAAACAAAACAATATCACCCACTGTGTTTTTAAATGCTAAACCCCTTAACCCTCACCCAACCGAATCTGACGGTCGTCCCGCTCTGGCACTATAACCTCTTAATAATCCAGCTATCACCATTACTTAGTGCTGTTGCTCCCCTTACTAGCTTACTAGCTGTTAGCCTCCACTACTAGACATTAAAATAACATTATAGTCATCATGCAGCCAAGTGACTCGAGTATTCAAAAAGGACTGCGCTTCGTTAATTCCAATAAACAAATGAGTGTCCCTTTCGTAAAAATATTCAATCTGGTTTGCTGCTCTATAGAAGCTTGAGTACTTGTTGTTCAAAATCATAACATGCTTTTAAACTTCCTGCGCTTGGGGGCAGTTCCCATGTTCATACCTAGAAAAATTCAAACCGCATGCTCATTTTGAACTTCAAAAATCTTGTCTCTTATTGCTTTAGTGAGTATCAATTCTTTAAGCCTGATCAGAAAAATTAACCAGAATCCTGGGATATTTTGCATGTGATACATCTTGCTAGGGCACTCTGTGTGCTGGAATTACTGTGAGAGCTTAAGTATATTCTGAGGGAATATGTATTCTTATTAATGCCTCGACAAAAGAGATGATGCCAATGTTGTCCTCTTTATGGTCTGTCACTCTTATAATTTTCAGATTGGAAAGTTTTGAATGGTTTTTCGTCTCTTCTTACTTATTCCAAACGACAACTAATTCCTTCTCAAATAGTTCAGCTTGATCCTGTGCTTTGAGCAGTTTGTCCTCAATCTCGATTTCCTTATCTAGTATATGAGTCATCTTATTCTCCACATTGTCTAGGTGCTCTTAAACCTGGGGTGTGAGGTCTATCCTATGCGGTTTCATTTGGATAATCTCTCCCAAAATCTCTTCTAATATTGATAAAGACTTTGCATTCATATTTACAGTTCTTCTCCAGCCAAACGTCACCTGAGTTAACCTCTGTAGTATTTTCAGATAGAAACTCAATTGGACCCTCCTCATTCGTAGCGTGCAATTCAGGTGGCAGGTGAACAGTATCAGTCACCAAAAAGAGGCTAGCTAGATAAATAAACTCTGTTATCCAGTCTTTTTTCAACAATGCAGCTTTTTGTGCAATTTTACAGAATTGAAACAATTGGAAAACGTCACTTGAATTGTGTGTTCTGCACTACAGATACTTGGGGACTTCCACATTTATATCTTGAAGTAGAGAGTAGTATTCTGATCAGCATCATGTGCCAAAGGGATGTACGTGTTAAATAAACCCCTTGTCTCTGCGCATTCGTATGGATTTCCATCTTTATAACATAGTTCATTACCCCTTTCCACGATCCGCACACTGCTTTGTGCAGAAACTATAGCAGAGGCAGAAACAACTGTTTTAGCAATCAATGGCTGAGATGGCAATGAACTAGATTGTGCAATATCTGTGTTGTACTTCAACTCTGTGGAATTTGGATCACAGATGCTGCAGACCCCTGACTTTTGCTTGCTTTAACTAACGTTGGTGAGCTGCTTGTTTTTGTAGACCTAGATTGTGGCTGGCCACCCCCAGTGGCTTCATTCAGGTAACTGCTGTTCAGAAGAAAAATACAAAATGCATGTAGTTGTGATTAACAAATACTTAAGTCATTAATTAAAGTACAGAACAATGGCTCTGTAATAATAAGGCTAGTTATCACATTGTGAGCCTCCCACAAGTCTCCAGCAATCCAAAACCCCCAAAGCATCAGGCACATAAAAAGTCCTCCTACATTCAGGATGCAGTTTGTGCGAACAAACCCTTTTTCGGCCATCATCGTAAACACCAATTTGAGCACCACGGATGCCTCACCATCTCCCCACAGCAACATAGCTGGAGCCTCCAACTCTGTCAAATCCCCATTGTTGTGTGCTGGACAAGGAACAGCAGTGTTGCAAAAGACAGGCAACATCCCAGGGCAGCATCTCTGCACTCCAAGATCTGAGGTAGCGCACTGCTAATAGGATGAGCGCCATGATCATGCTCCTAGGGGACGAGACAGAGACAACATGAAGCAGGAAGCTAGAGAGGGACACACAGCGGTCTGCATCACTTCCCCTACCATTCGCGTTTGTAAAGATTACTGGTTTGGGGACATGTAGTCAACTGGTTTGGGGACATAAAGTCATGTGAATATTATAAATTTGCAGGTAAGAATGGATAATATAATTATCAAGGTATGTATAGTTAGTGGTTTAATAATTAGGATATGGGGACGTGGGTTGGACATCGTGGTGAATGGCGGCTAGAGTCTGCTGCTCACGCCAGCACAGACTGAATCGGAGCTGCAGTGGTCACCAGGTCACCAAATGAAGCGCAGGTGACTGGATTTGCTTTGGGAAAACCAGGGGCACCCTAAGAGACTATGCAACAATGAACAGAACAATGCTAGTCCCTGGGTTTCGGTTCGATGTTTTCCCCGGTCAGTGCGGATGACCCTCGCTACACAAAATGGCAGCGAGAATCGAATACAGTCAGGCTTCATAGATCTAATCATACAAACCACCTTAACCTCTATAAGCGATCTCTCTCCCGAGAATTTCACTCACTGTTTGTTTCCTGGAGCCTGCCTTGCCTGGTTCTTCATGCTTAATCTCCATCGGTTCATAAGAGCGAGTATCGAAGGACATAGATATGCCAACCCAACCCAACCCAACCCAACTTGCCTGACCTTAAAATGGTGGTAAACACGCATGGCAGTGAAATTTCACTCAATTTTCTGCCCGCATTGTTAAGTGTACAACAACCTCAATAATCCATGGCCATTCATGGCAACCCTTGGCAATTCTGGCCTGTGATGAGCCATTTGTGCAACATAGTCTCACACAGAGATCCCAAACTCTGCAGAATTCATCAATATATGGCAAATGACTAAGACACTCCTAGTACAGCACACAAAGGCTTCCAGTAATTGGGTATTCTAGAAAGGCATAACCTCTTTAATGGCAAAGGCTTTGGCACTTCACAACTCTATTTTGAGATTAGTTGTGGTCTGGGGGAGGTTTCAACAGGCTGAACCAAGTTATTGTCTGAGTATAGAGATACTTCCTCTGTTTCTCTACAAGTCTTACTCCCATTGAAGGTGGTCTCACTCTAATAACTGGGGGCGCTATCTAACACATAGGTGGCCCTTATAAAACTGGACATAAAAGAATCCTGTGAAGTGAGATTTTGGGGCTACCTGTAGAGTGCCATAAATACTAGCATACTACACCTTTGCTATATGCTCTTATTAGGCCTACGCTGCATACCAGCTGTAATGGACCACAGAGCTGAGACATAGACCAAATCTATAGGTCGAGAGTCCTTGACCATACCTTCTGCAATCTAACCATGACTAAAATAGCAAATCAGGCCTTAAATGCTCAAAAGCAGAACCCTTGGCCCGGACTCTCTAATTAAGGGGATGACGGACATAATCAACACTATGGGCAGGATTCCAAAGAAAGTTGCTAAAGTACATGACCTTGCTAAATCTACAAAGTCCACCACGGATATGATGCAACTCTGAAGCAGAGACTTGTATCCGTACAATGGAAGACATGGCCGCTAACTCAAACAAAGACATTCAGAAACTATAAGCATATAAGCATAATTCAAGTCACTCCAAAGGGACATGGCTGATTTAGTGGATAGAAATTGTAGAGGAAACCTGTGGATTTTTGGACTACCTAAAAGAGCAGAGGATTCATTTGACGCTTGTTTCGCCTTCCTGGAAAAGTGGCTACCACAAACAGCAGGCCTGTCCTTCAAAAAAGACTTTGAACTAGAAAGAGCACAGTGAGTCCCCTCATTCAACCATCTAATAAAGACCTTACCCGTCAGACTGTATGCTGACCGTTACGACATCAGCACCCTGAGTTAATACTGAACTACATTCGTAAAAACAACCACATCGTATGGAATGGCCACAGGACTAATCAAAATCGACTGTTAATGTTAGCAGGGGTTTTCTGTCACTTAGACCCAGCCTCAAGGCCTCAGCCCTGCAGTTTTCTTTTACTGGTTCTGAAAAATGTGGGGTCTAATCTGAAGAAAAGCAGCACATCTTCGTTGATCATAAAGATCTGCAAGCTTTCTTTAATAAAAGAGATGGCCTGGCCATGGAAACCCAACACACTCCTGCCTCCAAGCAGAAAGACTGAGCCTTATCCCCAGGAATTCTGTGTTCTTTTTGATTTGTTCTGAGTGTCGTTCATATATACTACCCTGGCACTTTTCCCAATGCTGCTGCAGAGAAGTGCATCTATGTGGCTTACTCATTTACCATCATCTCACTGTTGTGATAAGGTTTAATACCTTCTGTTCCTAATCAACACTCCTTCATATGGGGTTTGCTACGGCCACAAAGTATTGCTACTCTTTGCCTTGACGTTTTCATATTTTTGCCTACTGCTTTTCTAGGCACTGCCCTCACACTCCAGCTTTTTGCCTAACAAATTTGTCATCGAGTCCGAAAGAATGTTTGACTACCATTATGGATAGCCCTTGGTTAGTGCTTTTGACAATATAAAAGGTAAAACCAGCACATCTGTCGTACGTGACTTTCGCATTCAAATCTACATTGTTGTTTTACATACTGTCCAGTGCAATGGTCTATTTTAGACTTCTCTTTCTTGATATGTTGTATTTCTAATGTAACACATTGTGACTGTGTTCCGCTGACCTCGAACTACCCGAGCTTATGTACATACACTCATGCTTTTTGAATATTATGTGCATGGGGAGCCTTGAGCCCACCTTCTAAAACAGTCTATGGAGAACAGGGGTACCCCGATATTTAGACCTGGGGTAATCAATAGTTGTATAGAGAACAATGGTACACATAAGGTCACACGGGTCCTTGACTAGCCAGAGCTAGTAGGATTTTAGGAAAGGTATTAATCAATTTGGTACTTGTAAACAACAAGGGTTCCCTGTATGCAACAAAATAACAGTCAACCCCTAGGTCAGGGAATAAATCAGTGGAAAAAACTACCTAGGCAGTAATTGTAAAATAAATACACAGTAATACAAGGACCAACACTAAGAGTGAACAGTTTCCAAATAGTTACACAAGTTTATTGTAAACACATAAACAATAGCTAAAAAATATACATTTCATGAAAATGGAGTATATATTAATCATCACATAAAAATGTTAAACATAAAAGAGTAAGTTGTGTGTCGACGCGTTTCGGCGACCAGCGCCTTTCTCAAGACAGATTACAACTTTCCCAGGTAAAAATGGATTTGACACATAGGTCAGGATTGCGACGCTAGTGATATTCCATCTACTTCTTTGAACCGGGGTTCACGTTTCTGATTATAAAGTTGATTCTCTTCTCAAGCTTCTTCAGTTTTTATATTGTATCGCGACTGTTTGAATATTTCAGTTTATGTCGCCAAGATAAAAGACCTGCCCGTGATAATGCTTTAAATTGCGTTGCCTCCACACTTTGTTTATTTTGTAATCACTTTTAGAATTCTAGATTCCCAACGATATCGGGCTGCTCGCTAAATAACAGACGTCGGTAATTGGAAATTGGTAACCGATTAACACTTGATAGGCTCTTGATGGCCGTGTGCGTAGCTATATGGTGAACACTTTAACTTTCCCGTGATGTGGCGTAATGGAGTTCACAGAAATAATTTACGTTTCCGCAGCTTGTCAAATTCCTTAGATTCGTAGATAGCAACCGCGTGGAGGCGAACGTCTGAACTGTTCACTCTTAGTGTTGGTCCTTGTATTACTGTGTATTTATTTTACAATTACTGCCTAGGTAGTTTTTTCCACTGATTAATCAATTTGGTAACAGACTGTTTTGCAATATACGTAGGGACACATGATTATCATTGTATAACATTTATTAGCTTCATAAATGGTATATCAAAGTCTACTGTTTGAATATTAGTTCCAGTGCTCACAGAACAAGTGCAAGGTGTGTGGTGTGACGAGTGCCAGTGGCACAAATAAATGTTATACAATTATTTTTTGTGTGCGAATCTGTTTCATTGGATTTTTGAGTAGTATAGTACAATTCTACTGCAAAAAGCAAGCAGCGTTGGGCTGTACAATTGATACATAAGGCACAGCATAATTGCATAGTACATTCACAGTGCCCGCACAGGGCAGTGTACAAAGTAGTCAACAATGAGACTAACAGACACATGCGCAGCCTGTACCAGTAAACGAACAAAGAGTGACAGAACAGAGGGAAAAGGAGGGTAAGAAGGCATAATAGTCATATCATTGTCCACAAATTGAGTGTCTATTAAGGTACCAATGCTGGTGAGCGTCCGTTATCACTGTCCCATAGAGCCAGCATGAGCTCTGGCGTGCATCTGCGGCGGAGTGCCAATAAGAGACTCACTTTTAAATAACAGAAACTAAAAATAAACTGTGCATATAAAAGAGAGGGTTGAAAAGGGAAGGAAAAGAGGAATGCACACTATAGACAATCAAACATAGAACCCGTAGCCCCCTCCCACACTGCCATACAGAGTATGGTCTTCAGCTCACATGTCTAGCAGTGTCTAGCTGCTACCCCATGTCTAGAGTGTGTGTCAGCTGAGTGTCACGGATAGGTTGCGTCTGCCAGCAAAAGAGCGGCGCGGCACCCATGCTACTACTGCCTACGGAACTAATCACTGCCAAAGGCTGGCATACAGGAGTGGTCCATGGGTGGCGTATCTAGGCTGTGTTGTAGTGCAAGGTAGATTGTGTCCCAGTACGTGGCAATGGGGGCCTTGCGCAATCCCAGGGTCTCCTCACGCCTAATAGCTAGGCTTTCCGCTTTGGTCCACGCCAGCATAGAGTGGCGCCAAGCTAGTATGTGTGGGGGGGGGGGTCAGGTGCTTTCTATCTTTTGCTAATCAGCGTCTTGGCCACTATCAATCCCAGGTCTACGAATCTGGACGTGACCTTCGTGCTGGGGGTTCTATGAAACTTTTGTAATAAATATGTGGGCCAAGTGAAGGGCAGTTCCCGGTCAGTGCACTAGTGCAGCAGAGTAGCTACTTTTCTACAGTAGTCCTCCACCCTGGGGCAAACACAAAACATGTGCAGTAGATCGGCACCTACCTCTTCACACCTCGGACATGCTGCGTCTCCATGGTTGAAGTACTGATTGATTTTCGCTGGCGTAAGGTATGCTCTTTGGATTATGTAAAGCTGTATCTGCCTGAAGTGCATGTTTCTGGGGATGCGTGTGGGGCTCTTAAGTACCCTG
Source organism: Lissotriton helveticus (assembly GCF_964261635.1). Classification (NCBI taxonomy): domain Eukaryota; kingdom Metazoa; phylum Chordata; class Amphibia; order Caudata; family Salamandridae; genus Lissotriton; species Lissotriton helveticus. Next base: position 1,268,915,998 of record NC_136067.1, on the reverse strand, counting down.
GCCCATTCCTCGTCTGTGAGTTGGCTACCCAGGTCTTGTTCCCACTTGTGGCGCAGCGTGTCAAAGTTTAATGCTGTTTGAGTGTGGAGTGAGGCTGCAAACCAACGTGTCAAGTGCCTGCCCCATGACATGTAGGTATTGCATGGTGAGATGTGCACGTAGCTCTGTCGTGACATCTCCCCATTTTGCCGTGAGCGATGCCACTAGTGTGCGGTGAGTGGGAAATTGTCTGGGAGGCAGCCCCTCCTCATCCACGAGGGTTGCATAGGGTATGAGTGTCCCTTCATGGTAGAGGTCACCAAGGGTGTGGATGCCTTTGTCATGCCATTCCCTAAGTGTGAATGTCGTCAGTACTGATTGCCCACTGGGAGTGCCTTCGAGAGGTATTGCCGGTGCATAGGGCCTTACGCTGCGCGTCAGAAATAAGCTACTACAAAAACAGCTGTAGGCTACCGCAAGGACCAGAGGCTCCAGCAGACGTGGTCATTCCCCAGGGTGAAACAGCTGGACTATTTGCTCTAAGGGATAGGGCGGCCGCGCAGTGCTGTGTCCGCGCAGTTGTGATCTGATAACCACCGCACTATCCACTGTAGTTGAAAGGCCAGGTAGTAATGTTCGAAGCAGGGGGCTGCCAGTCCACCTTGTTCTGTGGGCAGATACAGCTTTTTCAGCATCATCCTGGGCCTAGCACTACCCCAGATGAAGTCCCTGACCTGTCTTACGGTAGCCAAAAAGGATGCTGGGATATACATGGGTAGATTCGTAAAGTAGTATAGGAGCCGCAGTAGTATCACCATTTTGGTAAGTGCTATCCTGCCCATCACAGCCAGCAGCAGTGTGCTTCAGAATCACATCTGCGACTTAATGGATGTCACCGCTCTTCTGAGGTTCCCATCATAAAGATCTTGCGATTGGCAGTATATTTGGAGTCCCAGATATCGAAACGTATCGGGCGTCCAACGCACTAGGGCGCCGCCTATAGAGAGGCCCGGATCGCCAAAGCCCCTCTCTAAAGGGGTAGAGGCGGGACTTACCTGAATTTACTTAAAGCCCTTGCAGCAAAATCTTCAAGCTGGGTCAGCTGGGCAGGAACGCGGTCAATATCTCTGAGATAAATGAGGAGGTCTTCCGCATAGAGCGACACCTGATGGGTGGCGTCCCCCAGGAGTACCGCGTCTGCCAGCTGGGTGCGCAGCGCTTCCGCTAACGGCTCCATTGTGAGCGACAAATAAGCGTGGGGACAGGGGGCTCCCCTGACGTGTACTTCTCTGCACAGGGAGGGAATCTGAGATGTAGGTGCCCATCTTGACTCGCACAGTGAGGCCAGTATAAAGAAGGCGCACTAGCTGAATGAACGCTGGGCCCAGGACGAATTTTGCAAGTACCGCAAACAGATAAGGCCACTCCAGGGCGTCGAAGACCTTCTCTAAGTCCAATACAAGGTAGCCTGCTCTGGGCCACTCTTCCGCTGCATAAGTGGCCACGCGGAAGAATCAACGCAGATTAAGCGAGGTGTTACGCGCTGCCACAAAACCATTTTGATCTGCATGAACCAACCCTGGAACTGCCTGCGCCAGCCTGTCAGCTAGTACCTTTGCAAGAATTTTATAGTCATTGTTGAGCAGAGCCAGGGGCTGATGGGAGCCCATCTCCTCCGGATCTCTGCCCAGCTTCAACAAGGAAACCAGATGCGCTTAGAGGGAGGGAGTTGCTGCACGTCTGGAGCCGTAGTGAATACTGTTCCAAGGAGCTGTACCAGTGAGAGCTGGTACACTTTGTAATATTCGAATAGCAGCATGTCTGGTCCTGGGGTTTTCCCCGTCGTTAGGGATGCAATAGCCGCACCAATCTCTTCCTGTGACACCTGCACCTCTGTCACTGTGGGAAGCTGTAGGCGGCCAAGGAACTGCTCCAGGTCCCCCTCATTACAGCTACATAGGGTCTGGTAAAGGTGCGCATAATGCTGCGTCAGGGCCACATATAAATGTTATACAATGATAATCGTGTGTCCCTACGTATATTGCAAAACAGTCTGTTACCAAATTGATTAATACTTTTCCTAAAATCATTGTAGCTCGGGTTAGTCAAGGACCTGTGTGGCCCTCTAAAATCATATTAGCTCAGGCTTTTTAAGGACCCACCTCCTAAGTACTTTCTTCCTGTCCTAGACTGTTTATAGCTTTTAGACCTCAGGTTCAACTGTTATACTAGTTACTAGGGTATGTGCACATGTAGTAGTGTTAAGATAGGATTCCAAGCTAAAACCCCAAAACGTTCTTCTTCCTCCTGCAGAATTAGTGAGACATCCTAGGACTTAACTTATGTTTCAATGGTGGTTTATTTTCTCTGTATTATATAGCAATTAGCTTTATGCTCCTTGTACATAGAACCACTGTTGCATCTGACCAGGTCAGATAAATGGATAAATCACGGCTGTGATGTTACCCTGCTGTTGTTTCCCCACATTCAGTGTTAAGGATGGATAGGTGAGTGGGTGTGGAGTAGAGGGAGGGCTTTTTGTATTTTATTTTTTATGTTTACGTTGCAATCTATTTTAGAGGTGCTCTCCTTTTTGTATTCATTGTCTGCTGACATGACAAATCTCTCCTTTGTTCTTTCTTGGTTCACTCTCTGGCAAGAATGTGCCTATACACATATCCCCATATGGGTCATAAGGGTACATTTATTCTCAAGGAGCTTGTCTTCACTGGCGCTGGAACTGTTTGGTATGTCCCGCCCTTCACTCGTCTGGGTACAATACGGGCCCATACTGATCCCTTTGCTCATGTCTCCAAATCATTCAAACATCCATACAACATGGCTAGTTCTCCTCTTGCCAAGTATCTAAAGGTGTTCTCACTAACCGTAAGGGGGCTCAATCATCCAGTTAAATGCAAGAAAATGTATACTGTCAATATAAACTCAAAACCGATATAATGTTATTAGAAGAAATCAAGATTGGTCCTAAAGAGGTGGCTTCATTTCGTAACAACTGGATCAGTGGAGTTCTGTGCTCCCCCGCACCAAACAAGAAAAAGGGATGGTGACCTTGATTTGCTAGAAAATCGTGTTTATCTATGGACTCACATGTGTTGGACAGTGAGGGAAGATGGATCCTCCCAAAGCTTTCCAGAAACACCAACTCTTTCCATATTCTTAATATTCATGGACCAAACTTTGACGACCCAGACTTCTGGGATTCCTTATCTACCCCACTAAGCCATATAACAGATGGTAATAGACTAATCATCATGGGTCGTGACTTTAATCTTCCCCTAGATGCTACTTTAGATAGGCATTCAAGTGCCTCATTTCAGGCTCCAAGGTCTCACAAATCTGTCCTCAAACTATGCTCCAGATTCAACTTGCGTGATTCCTGGGGACTGCAACACCCTGACACCAGAATCCACACAAATCATACTCTGGAATCAACTACCTCCTTTTCCGAACACACACATACCTATTCGACCAAACAGCCATTCTCCCTAGACTGGTCTCCAATCGTTCTTGTATATCCTTGTCCTTCATAGGGGTTAACGCGAGGCCATCTTGTAAGGTCTGGCTTTTCAATGACGAATCCATTAAAGATGCTGCATCCAGGGACATCATTGAAAACACCATCCTGATACATTAAGAACAGTTGAACCATGGCTGTCTCCCCACCACTTACTAGGACGCCCTAAAGGCAACCGTTAGAGGCACTTTAATTGATATACCAGCTAAACTGAATAAAGCACATAGTACCAAACTTTCAGAGTTAGAGCAAAAAATCAAGGCCCTATGGACTCTTCACATCTCCAATGTAGACACCCACACACTATTTCTCCTAACAAACAAAAAGTATGAATATAATAGGATATTGAGCCTGAAAGCAGGTGTTTGGGTTAATAAATACAAGAGCTTGAAACTCTGTTAAGCAAATAGGGCGGGGAAAATGCTTGCGTCCCATCTTAAACATAAACCAAGTACCTGGTTGCACACAAGAAATGTACACATTTAATGTACTGAAATAATGGCTCTGTACTCATGATGTGGTGCCTCTTGGAATATTTTTTGTAATTTGGTTTTGGGTGAGTACATATGAAGTGCCTCACACTGGATATGCATTTTTTGAACTTTCTTACTGTGAACTGCATTTTATAACCCCCGAATACTGTCGAGATTATGTGTACTTTGGATGTGTCGGATCCAATAATGACAATGTAGCACTGCAATGTGTGGTTTCTTATGTTGTATTTGTTATGAAAATGACAATAAAAAGCCATTAAAAAAAACACATAAACAGAGTCAAAATGGTATCACCACACTCAAAAATACCCCAAATGTGACACAAACAAATCCACAAAAGATACTGGAAGTCTTCAGAGACTTTTTATGAGTTGCTTTATAAGGATGACTCAGACTCTTCCACTGATATGTGCTGGAAGTGCTTAAAGAACTTACATTTACCTTCAAAAACAAAGTTCCGGGCCCAGATGGCTTTCCAGCTATTTTCTATAAGACATTCACATCCACTCGTAAACCCCCAACCTATAAGATCTCTTTCACCACTTTGCAGAGTCAGGAACTGTTTCAGGTACCACAAGTGAAGCCACCATAGTGGTGATTCCTAAAGAGGGTAAGGATCCAACACTTGCTAAAAATGATAGGCAAATCTCAATAATAAACTTAGATGTGAAGACCTACGCTAAAGTCCTGTGTAAAAGACTATAACCCGATCTGTTGTGCTTAATTACTTGAGTACAGGTTGGCTTCATGAAGAATCGCATGTCCAATGACAACACTCGCTTCTTGTGCTATATCCTTGAAAGTGCCAAGATCACCTCCTCTGATACTGTGGTGATAACACTAGATGCCGAAAAGGCTTTTGATAGTCTCTTGGACATTTTAATCGTGAAACCCTTTCAAAAGGTTTCCACAAAGATGGTAATGGCACTCTATAGTGCCCACTGTGCTAGTGTGTAGGCCGGTGTTCTCTTGTCCCCTTCCTTTACTTTAGAGAGAAGAACGAGGCTTGGTAGTCTGCTATCTCCTTCCCTATTCATCCTGACCCTGGAACCCTTACTCCATAACATCCAATCAAATGACTAGATCTCTGTTATTGCCTTTAATAGAACTACTATGAAAGTGGTGGTTTATGCTGATGATATCTTGATTATGACTGAGAATGCACATCACTCCATGAATCCATTAATACATACGATCAATGACTATGCGCTGGTTGCAGGATATATATACTTAACAAGGAGAATTCAAGGGCTAAAACAATCTCTACTCCAGTGACCTCTTGGATAACTCTGAGCTAACATGGGAATCTCAGTTTTTAAAATATTTAGCAATAGAATTTGGATCAGGTTTGATAGAAACCTTGCAACTCAACGGAAAATTGACACTAAAGTAAATAGAAGACTTGTGGGCTGAATGGAACCCTACATTTATAACCTGGCAAGGTAGTATGGAAACAATTAAAACTATGTAGACACCAATAGTCAATTACCTCATACATATGTTGTTACTATCCCTGTCTGAGGACTTCCCTGAACAATTAGATAAGATGTTCGGAAAATCATACGGTAAAGCAAGCACCCTATAAAATCCATCAATAAATGAATACTGTCTACAAATCTGGTTGGAGTAAATGTGGGTGACTTCAGAAACTATCAAACTGCATTTCTAGATAGACAGGGCTATTTATGGTTCTCGCAGCTACCAGACTAAAACTCTTAGTTGAAAAAGAGATCCTTGAGGATGTGCATTCCATTATGCTCTTGTCTACCAAGATCGAATCCTCCCATGCTTCTAAATATATTTTTAACAGCACAAAAAGGGCTCTTATGAAAATAGGCAAACTCCTAGAGGTCCCAATAAATCAATATGATTTGACTTCGCTCTGGAATAACTCTAATTTTAGGATACAAGGCACACCTGTGTATTGGCATTCCTGGTCTGCCTAGGACATCCACTTCTTGAAACTGCTGGGTACGCAACTAGTGCCTCTCTCTTTTAAGGAAATCCAGCAACAGTATAAGCTGCTGAAATTGGACTTCTATGATTTCCTTAAACTTAAACCCTGCATAACTAAGTCTAAGTGCTCCCATGAGGACCCCACTTTACCTACACTTATCTCCTCCTTCAGCTAATCTGGCCACCAGATTTCCAAATTTGATCACCTTCTTAAACCCTGAAATACATGCATGAATTCCCACTTATTAAAGAAATGAGATTCGTCCCATAGCATGTCTCCGGATGACTGGGGACTGATTTGGAATCTGTTGTTTCCCAGAAAATGTCCTGTTCCCTATCCCAAAATAAATACTGGCTCCTACATAGGGCATTTTGGACTCTCTTACACCTTTATAAGGTGTTACTTAGAGAGATGACCCAACGTGCTGGAATTTCAATAAGGACATCGGAGATGTACCCCACCTACTCTTCTGATGTGTTGTCTCCTATTCTGGGACCAGGTTTTTTGACTTTATTCGGTCCCTATTTGGAATCCGGCTGAAGCGTGATTTTATCGCCCTCAGCTATGGTTTCCTTGATCCACTGGTCCAGCCGGCTAATGATAGTGATCTGATAGACATCATACTGATGGCAGCCTGTATGTCAGTACTTAATAATTGGAAAAACACTGCTGCCACCTCCTTTAAGTCTTGGCTGAACTGTATCTCTCACTTAAGAGGTGCTGACAATGTTGCTTTCCAACACCCCCCTTGAGACCACAGTTCAGACCTGTATGGAGAACGTTGGACAACTATTTAACAAGCACCAAACCCCCATGAGCATCTCTATCTACCATTCATTGGCACATCACTTGGTAGGTTGGTGTCTTGATTCCCATTGTTACTTATTAGTAACTCTGCAATAAAGAAAAGGGCACTGGTTATATGTTTAAATGCCTATATCCTACTTTGATATCCCGTCTATGGTTGCATTTTCTGTTTCACTATGCTCTTAATACATTCTTCCACAGATTACACATCAATGATTATCCTTTGTACTCTCAGATGTTTTGTATATAATATTGTCTGTTATCCAAGGATGTGAATATGCACAAGATTGATTACAGAATTGTTATGCCGACTGCTGTGCTGCCATTAATTTCTTTTTACCTTTATATTCCACGATTTGTTTTATAATTTATGCCTTTTTTAATATTGGGATGATACATCATATTCTTGTCTGACATTTGTCTAGCAATATTTTTTATTTATTTTTCTAGAGTTTTATGTAATGCAAACTTGGCCCGAATCGGGTATCAGAGCGCCTTACGTAGCACCAGTTGCATTACATGAGGACACATTCATTTTTGTTTGGCACCGGGAGAATAAGTGATTTGCCCAGAATTACAGGATGTTCGGCGTCATTGCTGAACCCAGTTCCCCAGATTCGAGGTCGACTGCCCTAGCCGTTAGGCCAACTCCTCTCCCCTTATAGGTTTTTTGTACTGCTGTTACATGGCTGTCTTTTTTCTTTATTCAAAAATCAATAAAGATTCTTGCAATTACATTTTTTTTTAAATAAATATGATTTGCTTGCTTTTAGGAGTAGGTAGAATCCGCATTCTGGTCCTCCCTGATTTAAAGATAAAAATACATTGATTGAAATGTCTTGGTCATGATGAAACATTTAATGATACTTTTTGGTCCCTCCTGTCGCTTTACTTATCTTATCTGATAGAGACATCTAGCTACAGATTCCTTAAATTAGAATATCCCTAAGTGTGAGACTGGATCCGGAATTGTTTTGCAGCAGCACCTCAGCACGCCAGGGGATGGCGCCAGACGACCCTGTCCTGACGTCGTCTTCACACGTAACGTTAGCGAGGTCATACAAGTCCCTCCCGGCGCTCTGACGTCAGTTTCCTTCTTTTCCGCATGCAACGAGTGAGCTCCTCTGTCCTGTTTTCAGGCCTCCTTTTCGACATTTTGCGTCGTTAACAGTGTGCGATGCCTTCGGACTTCAAATCTTGTAATTCTTGTTTGTGGCAGATGTCTGTCACGGACCCGCATCTTATTTGTATGTGGTGCCTGGGCAAGCACCATGACTCCACGGATTGTGAAGCCTGTCAACGTCTGAAACCGAAGTCTCGGCGGGAGCGCCGTATGAAGCTTTTCTCGGCACGGCTGTCCCGGTCGGAGTCATCTCGCCCACCTTCCTCATCGTCGATTGCAGGTTTCTCTACCGTCCGGTTCCGCCGTCGATCGCCCTCTGGGGTCCGTCGTTTTCCACTCGGTAAGTCAAGGCGCTTGTCGCCCAGGTCATCCACCTCACTTTCTTCTCTTGTCAGGGGCTCTGGTTCCTGGAACTTTCCGGACGTGCACTCCCGACGATCGTTCCCACTTTATCCGCCTTTTTCGGGTGTGGGGGCGACTCAGGCTCAAATGGAGGCCTACGCTACGGTCTTGCAGGCCTCCCTTGAGTCCAATCCCGTTCCTGGGGCATCCTCGGAACCTCCGCCTCTTGTGGGGTCTCTGACAGACTCGCCGGCGGGTTCGCCCTCGGCGCCTATTGAGCCTTTGCCTCCCAGGAAAGTCGTAAATGTGGTGTCGTTAGGGCGCGGACCGGCGGGGTCCCCCTCTTCGACCCACTGCGCCTCTGCTGCGCTTCATGGCCCCGCGGGGCTCCCTGTGGCACCGCAGGTGGGTGCCCGTGCTCATAGCCCTGACTTGAGCACACCCCAGCCTTCTGGGCAGGCGGCCGCCTGCCCGGAGCTGGGGTCGGCGCTGTTCTGGCGCCAGAGGCTCGCCTCTTCTGCTCCGCCTCCACTCTTTTCTCCAGCGGCGGCTTCTTCTTCTCCAGAGGGGGAAATTATTATAGTTTTGGCGCCGACTCGGCGCCGGAGGCCGCAGAGTCGGTGTCTGACGAAGCACAATCTGCGCCGACATGTGTTGTTTCGACGACGGGTTCTAGATTCTTCTATGCAGGACTCTGGAGAGGGTTCGGTGCCGCTCTCCCGCCTGGCCTCCCGGAGCTAATGCTACCAGTGCCCCGTTGGAATTTGTGGAACCTCTTTAGGAGCTCCCAGATCCGGCAGCCTGTTCCCCTCCCCAGGAGCCTCATCAGGATCCTCATTCTTCTATGGGGCTCCCTTCTGTGGGGCATTGGTGCGCACCCTCAGTGTCTTGGGAGGGTCAGCCTACCCTCCCCCACTGATGAGCTGTTTATCCCTCCGCGGAGGGCTACCGAGGCTGGTGCAGCTTTTTTGAGGGTGGTCTCTTCGGCCACCCGCATTTTGAATATACAAACCCCCTCTACCCCCTTGTCGGTGGACCCCTTGCTGGAGGTCCTCCACCGTGGGTCTGGCAATGTGGAGCCGCTTTTGCCTTTTGAGGCATCCCTTTGTATGCCCTCTTGGGTACCTGGGTCCTCCCTGCTTCAGGGGATCCGGTGGCACGTTCAGTTCTGCAACGGCTTGAATCCTGAGGTAGGAACATCTTTGCTTCTACTAGTGCAGCCCTTCGGTCTTAAAATACAGTGTGTATTTTGGCTCGGGCTACTTCTACCCTGTGGGACTCTGTAGAGTCTTTTCCTACTGCCACCTCTGAAGGTGCTCGCGCCGATCTTCTTCATTCCATTCGGGATGGCAGCGACATGGCTGAATTTACAATCCGTTCAGACTTTGATTCTGCGAATTTTTGGGGACGAGCCATGGCAAGTTTTGTTGCCTTGAGGCGTCACGCTTGGTTGAGAGACGGTGTCTTCCCTGAAAATATCCGGGAACGTCTGGTTGATTTACCCTTTGATGGGGTTTTGCTTTTTGACGCTCACGCCGAGTCGGCGGTTCACTGGCTGCTGGCGGGCTTTCGCCCTCCCACTTGGGTCCCTTTAGGCCTGTCTGCAGTGGTACTTTTTCATTTTCGCATCCATCAGATGCGTTCTGTGTTTAACATAGGCAGTGAGCCTTACCTGTGCTCTGTATTTCACATGAGCAGTGAGCTTTACGTTCTCCTTTTATGTGGTCAAGAGTGTTTACCCTTTTATTAGCATCTCTTGGATACATTTTGAATTCAGTTGCCTGTTGGCCTTTGGGGCCGTGTTTCACAGGTTGCTGTGTCCTCTGCTTGTGGCTTTCAGTCGGTAGTTCAACTCGGTAACGTCATTACGGGCCGGAACTCTGTTCAGGAGTTCGGTTTGTTCCTGCATTCTTTTTGACCTGGCTTTTGCCCTAAGAGGCTTTCCCCTTTGTCTGGGGTATACATACTCCATGTGGGGTACTTGTACTCTATTATATAGCCTTACTTCATTCACCTGGACCTGGTGATATTGTGGGATCCAGTCACCAATTGCATGTCCATTGTACGGTGTTATATGTTTTTCCTGGGATGCCATCTGCTTTTGCCAGGGTTATCCATCTCTTTAGAGGTTTCATGGTCTCCTCTTTGCAAACGGCTCCTACCTGCTCTAAAATATGCTGGGTATGGTCCTGTATATACATTATGCCTACATGCCGGTTGCCTTAGTTTCCTTTTCCTACCTTGCCACTTATTGTCATGGTTGCGAAGTTTAGACCAATGTCCCCATGTGTGGGGGAGCCCTTTTTAGGTGGTTGCAAGTTCCCATAGGGTCCTCCTTGCTTCCACTTCCTGGGGTGATTTTCCAATAATCATATGCCCCTTTTTCGTGTTTTACACTTCCGCGTCTTTTGAAGTGTTGGTCTTGGATTTAAGGATCCTTCCACCATTAGTTCACTTGCCGTTTTGGCCTCTCCCTTCGGAGTGGCCTGCTCTTGTTAGAACTACGCCTGTGGGACAGTTCTTTTGATGGCAGTGGTCTTTAATTACTGTCGACAAGTCTATATGGAGGTTGTTCCTCCTTCTGGCTTGTGCTGCCCGGTCAGGCACCCTTCTGTTCCTGTGTAAGCCACTTAAGGTCTCTATTGACGTTTGTCAGCGGCATATTCTGCCTGCTTCAGCGGTTAGGGGTTCATGCTTTTGCCCCGCTTAACCTTTAATGTTGGGTGTACGCTTGGCGTGCTTCTTGTCCTGCTGGCTATCTCCTACGCATTGCCAAGGTTCAGGCTTGCCTTTTGGTTCTTGCCACCGGCACTTTCGGGCCCCTTTTTATAACTGGTCTGTTAGGCGGTGGTTGCATCTCTTCAAGTTCATTCCCAGCTTGGGTTAATGCTCTTTCTTTCGCCATTCAGCGGAGAGGATCTCTCTCTATCTGTTCTGGGGATCATACCGTTCTATCTGTCATTTTATACTGGTACTGTATGGTGCCATTCTGGCATGTTGTCTGATATGTTATCCTGTGATTTCTGCTCTTTGAGCTGCTGGTGTTGCTGTCGGACTGTTCTGCAGCAGTTTTTCCCCACTTTTCTCCGTCACCTTGTTGACGGATCACATGCCTGACGCTTTCTGTTGTCCTGTCGCAGACCCGCCTCCCTTTTGGGGTATGGTTATGGTATCTATTCTAAGTTAATGAATCTGTGGCTAGATGTCTCTATCAGATGTATTAGTTACTTACCTTCTGTAACGATGTATCTGGTAGAGACGTTGTCTAGCCACAGATTCCTTAACGCCCACCCAGCCTCCCCGTTATGCCAGGACCCTTTCTGGTGGTGTTCTCCACTGGCATCTTCAGTTGCCATTGGGGTTTATCTTCAGGGGCTTCAGGGTGTTTTACTCCCCTGGGTGCTTTCATATAACGTTAACCTCTGCTGAGGGACTTCTTTTCTGTTATATGGTATCTTTGATTCATGGGAAGGTTTGTTTCCTCTCCTGTTCCCTTCCCTTCAGTCGACTCTACTGCCTCGGGCCCTTGTTTCCTCGTGCTCATCCTCTTTGAGGGTCAGTCGTGCTCTGTTTCCTTCCTCTGTTTTTAGAGGGGAAAGGCCAGTCTTTTCATTCTTTCCTACAGTGGACTGTTCTTTCTGTGTTCCGTCCTTACTGGATGGCACAGTTCCACATGACACCATCAGTCTATTTCTGTCTGTTGTATGTTCTTCCCTTGTTGCTCTCGGGGAGGGGGCCCCACTTAACATGCGGGGCTCTTCATCACAGTCTCCACTTATATGTGTAGGCGGTGTCTATTTTGTCTTTAGGATGGTGTTGCCACCGTCCCCTTTCTTTACTCACGGAATGTTCATTCCTAGCACACTGTTCCCATACTTTCACAGTTTTTAGTTGGTGGCTCCGCAATTGTGCCGCGGAAAAGTTTCTCCGAAGAAAATTGACGTCAGCGCCCCGGGAGTAACATATGACCTCGCTGACATCACGTACAAGGACGACGTCAGGGCGGGGTCGTGTGGCGTCGTCCCCTGTCGCTCAGAGGTGCTGCTGCAAAAGATTTCCGGATCCAGTCTCATGCCTGGGGATATTCTAAGTTAAGGATTCTGTGGCTAGACAACCTTCTGTACCAGATACATCGTTACCGAAGGTAAGTAACTCGTTATCATTTGTGTGTGTTTCTCTCCTCTTTTGATTAGTGTTGCTACTACAGTCTGAATTATATTTTTGTTGCTTTCTCTTTCAAACTTTGGTAGTTCGTCTCTCAAGCAAACATTGTCACTTTTTGATTTGGAGGAGAAACTGAAAGATATTAGAAGCCTGGTGGAAGAGAGAAAAGATTACTCATTGCTCTGCGATCAAGCTGAATCCAGGTCACCACTGTGCCCTTACATGTTGGCTGATGAAGAGAACCCTTTGACATCTCAGGTAATGCTTTTAGTCGTTCCTCAAGATAGATTCAGTGAATGAAAGAAGACTAATACCTAGATTAATGTCTTATTACTCTGCATGTAATTGGTGACATTGTGCACATACCGTACCATGTTATGTAAAGTGCAGTTCACTCATTCACACCTTTTATATGATGGCAAGTGTAGGAGGTAAAGCAGAATCTTAACGTTAGTCAGCCCCCTGCCTTCCTCATTCGGTATCAACTCCAGTTCAACTTCCACTGTCTCAATATCGAACAAATGTTCACACATACATTTAATATTGAAACTATTGTATGAGAGTTTAGGTTGAGTGAGGACAGCGGGAGTGAAGATAATTATTTTACCATAATTGTCTTGATGTTTTGAGCTGCATCCATTTTTTCTCTCCGGTCAACAATACCTTCCTTTAATATGCTGAAATTGTTGTAAAAAGAAAAGATGATGGATTCATGCTCTTTTTTGTTTTGAGTTTTTGATAGTGTTTTTTGTTTAATAAGTTGTGAGGTGAATTATTGCTCACAGCCATCTTGATCCTATGGCCCATATCCGATTCTTACGGGTTTAAATTATTTTCCATTGCTCCACCGAGTCCCTGATATAACTGAGAATACACATGCCACTCTAATATCACAGGCTATGAATGCAGTGCTTGGCATTGACAAGTATTGGGGGGGGAGGAAGCTCACCCCACACAATATAGGGCTCCAGCGAGGACCAGCCCTATTCATCACCCTCCTGAACAGCCAATGACATTTGGAGGAAAGGGATAAACTGCAGAGACCAAGAGGAATGCAGAAGTCACACTGGGGAAGCGACTATAATCACCCTCTCCACGCTGCAACATTCCGCTCTTCCAACATCAGTCTTAGCACCATCCACAAACCACAATTCCTTCCCTTGTCTCCCGGCAATCGGAAAGCAGTCACATACCAGGAGGGAGGGACCCTGTCCCACAGCGAGCACCCGTCCATGCATCCCGTAACGCCTCCCTCAGCGGAGTCACTTGATACAATAGTGAGTAGTGGGAAACCAAGGTACCTGCCAAAAGCGAGGGTGGGTGAATTAAAGAAAATAGACCTCCGGTACCTGGCCAATGCACTTGTGAAAACATCGCCATAAAAAATAGGACTGTCCACATCGGCGTCATCTTGGGTCTGGGTTTCTCTCCTGCGCTGGATGGGGATAACTGAAGGCTTGGTTATGTTCTTATTGCACAGACATTAACCTTATAACTTTACCACTACAGTAGACATGCTAAGTTTCCTCTAATATATAGCCTGTCTATGCAGATTTTCCGCTCCTGGAGTCTTTGTAAATAGATACCAATATGTATACCGGGAAACGTTTTAACCCTCTTTACTCACCTTCTTCCCTTTTGATGTGTGATATCTTTGCTCATCTCCTCTTGTGAACTTGCTACATCGATATCAAACTCTCCCACACTGGCATGTGTCAAAAAGAAAAGATGAAGTGCAACTCTCATTCTTCGAAGCTGTGTCTCTAGCGCCAACAAAGGAAACCTGCACCGCCGGCCTTGGCAGCTATCCCAGAAATACCGGTCTTACTCTGGCTATGCTTCTGAAAGAGCTGGCGGACAAAAAATACTCCAATGCCACTGTAAACACAGCATTGGACACGACACGTGCTAAAATGCATGGGTCACCAAGTTCTTACGCAGTTCGCAACAACAGATCTCAGAAGTAGAAACACAGCTGGACCAAACCCCAGATTGGGGACAGGCAATGTGGCATCTAGACCAGAAAACTATTGAGCTGTAGGACTGAAGCCGGAGGTGCAATATGAGGATCCTTGCGTACCAGAGCAGGTTAAGAAAGAGATGTTTGCTTTTTTAGGTGCCTTGTTCCCAACTTTAGTGAGAACTACATTCACTCTGAACGTGGAGTTCCATAGAGCATACAATCAGATTGCCCACTACTGCTCGAGGCACACACCCACACCATATTCTGGTCTGTTGTATATGGCATCAACATGCTAGACAAATTCTTCCAGAACTGAAAATATATGGTCCATATCATTACGAAAACAACTAAGTTATTGTGACTGGACACTTCTTGATACTTACAAATGTTAGAAGGAAGCAATTTCTTGCTTTGTTTCCCAGACTGCGAAAGAGAGATGTTAAATTTGGCATGCTACGCTCTGCCATCATAATCTCATTGTGCCAATACCGCATGACGGAGTACCATGGACCAGGTGAACTGGACTCTTTTTATGGACTAGCTGGATGACACCCCGATTGACATTGCAGGGGAAAAAGACACAGTACTGGGCAATCAGCATGGGAACTCAGCACAAGATGGCCTGTCATATCTAGAGGAACATCGGTACTGAGAATCAGTGACAGAAATGGTATCAAGGTGGCAAGCAGCAATCATGGAAACCTTCTGAGGCGAGACAAGTCTAGCTCACACTTAAGACCCAACTTAAAAGCATCTGTGTGACAGAAACTGTGCTTTCGTAATGTATAATCACTAAC
Source organism: Lissotriton helveticus (assembly GCF_964261635.1). Classification (NCBI taxonomy): domain Eukaryota; kingdom Metazoa; phylum Chordata; class Amphibia; order Caudata; family Salamandridae; genus Lissotriton; species Lissotriton helveticus. The sequence goes on along the minus strand of NC_136067.1, from coordinate 1,268,900,837 downwards.
CTCCTTTCCTTTACAGACCCGCCCGAAGGGCTAGGTGGTTTAAGTTCAGGGGTTTAAGTTCAGGGGATTTAACCATGGGTAGAATTCATAAATAATAGTGAAGACTTCTCATGATTCTACTACCGATGTGATCACATGACCCTTACACTCAAGAAGATTAATAGTACCCTCCACACCCTATTCTCACTTCCTCTTAGACCCTGTAGTCTGGCGACTGGCAGATGGGTTGTATGACCCTGTTCCCATAGGTAGCAGCACCACCTCTTACCTCCAGTACAAAGGCAACTGAATCCAGTTATAAAGCGCTCCCTGCGCTGATTGTTGAACCTTTGAATCACACAGTCCCGTAATACCCCTGTAGTACTTGTTGGCGGCTTCCCCACACTTGCTTAACGACTTACCGACTAGAGACAAACTTCAATTGTTATCCACTGCCACCTGGTGCTCCCTTGTAACCACTAAACACGTCTGTTACCTAATATTCAACCCTACCAACATTCTTGACCCCCTTATCCCTCACAGTCTGTCAGCCACTACCCAGGCACGATGATCACCGCTCCAAAATGTGCCTTCATGCAAACACAGATACGGAACTCTTTAAATGTAATACCCCTCAATGTCAACGGACTGATGCATTTTATTCGATGGAAAAAAATATGTTGCGGTCTTGGCCATAACAAACCTGAGATAGCGCTTTTCCAAGAGACCTATCTAACCCCCCCCCCCCCCCCCCCCGGGAGTGAAAAACTTAAGAAACCGTGAGAATAGAATCATAGATGCTAGTGTCACACCAAAGAAACACGGTCCAAAGGGGAAGATGCCACACCCCTGGCAATGAGGGGTGACTATTTATTTGCATAAAAATCTCTCCTACTTCATAACTTGGCACCAAAAGACAGGAGTTATATTTTGGTGCAACTCCAAATACAAGCTGCATACAATAGTGGAGGGTCTGTGTACGCCTCACTTGATGCTAAATCCACCTTTCTCAGCAATATCAAAAGGCTACTTAACGTCTTTTGGCTCCAACAGAGTTGTCATGGGGAGCTGTATTGGAATTTAACAATTGAATCTATCCTAGGTAGATCAGGAAAGGCAGATCTCTGTAGCAACAGGGATAGGTGCGCCCTCCTGGACATTGTTTATGGTAACTCATTACAAGAACTTTGGTGGCTGCTGCACCTATGAAAGAGGGACTATACCTCCACATCTTGGTCACAAAGTATTCAAACAAGGATTGACTATTTATTAACCTCATCCACCCTCCTCCAACAACTGACCAGTGGCTCCATACTCTGTGCAGTATATCAACCCATGACCTATTTGATATCCGCTTAGACCTTGACCTACTTAAACACCTGCAAAGTCAATGGCGACAAATTCTATGTAATGAAAAAGATCCATATCACATTTCACATTCATAGTTGCATGTAGAAAAGTTTTTCAAGGATATGAAAAACACAGTCATGTCGGCACAAACCCTCTGAGGAGCAGTAACGACCACTGTGAGAGGCATGCTGATCCGAAACTCTGCTTAGGCCAAAATACGAATCCTCTCAATTGACCTCACAAGAGATGCTAAGGGAACTCCTGACTGATAAGCTCAGATTAAACGCGTTTTACTATTGTAAGCGGAAAAATATATTTTCTGTATTCGCCAAAGAAATCATGAAAGGGGAGAGAGAGCAGGCTGCCTACTGGTCTTAGAACTCTGCCAACTAGACTGATCTGGAACTATCCTTGCCCTGTGGAGCTCTAGAGGCGACCTTCTGACACTGCGGACCGAAATAACAGCAGAATTTCAAAAGTACTACAACACCTGTGTAGGTCTGACCGATGAGCCAGACTAATTTGAGCACCTACAACTGGCCAGAATTATCCAAGATCAATCTGACATTTTAGAAGGTCATGTTATTATAGAAGTCTCAAAAGCAATTGATGGAATGGCTACCAGTAAGGCACCTGCAGAAGCGGCTTCCTGGTGGGATGTTATAAGGTCACCAAAACCCTGACCTTCCCCAGCCTAGTGTCAATATGTTACGAGGCCCATGAAAAGGGGCACATGACAGACTACTTTCTGAGTGATCACATCTTCATACTCTGTCACAGAAACTCTGGAAGGTAAAAGACTACCATGACAGGGGAGACCCTCTCTCCCTAGATACCGAAAAATCTTTCAATCGAGTGGAATGGGGCTACTTATTTTGGACGATGGAGCAGATTGCTTCGGTCAAAGCATTCTAGTGACAAAAGGAATATACCATAACCTCACTGCATCGGTCAGCTGTGGCAGCTTTACCTCCTTGCACTTTCAGATACAGCGAGGAACCCAAGATCCCCCTTATTCCCTCTACTGTTCCTAGCAGCCCTGGACCCATTGGTGACTGCCAGTCAAGACATTTATAGCATTAGGGGTATACCAACGACAGCTGGGAAGATTAAGGCTTTGTACTATATGGATAATATCCTTTTGACTCTGTCCCATCCTTCGGAGTTATCCTCTGTCCTGGTGACAAAGCTCAACATATTTTTCAAAGTTCTAGGGCTATAAAATAAACTGGTCCAAATGCAGCGCCCTGGCCTTAACCCTGACAACTGTGAAAGGCATCCCTGTGAGGTCTGCCTTTTAAATGGGCATGTATAAAATCAAAATGTCTATGGATCTATGTTAATCCGGGGCTAATCAGGGGTTGCAAGGTATGGTTCGTGATAATACCTCACTAGTCATTCACAGAATGAAACAGGATTTCATAAATGGGCCCACCTGAGTTTATCTCTATGGTGGAGGGTCCATTTTATCAAAGTAAGCATCATACCTAAGTTCCACTATGTTTTCGGTATATTGCCCCTCCTTGTACCCTAGTCCATTTTTAGAGATTTAACATGCAGCATCTCTCAATTCATATGAGGAAGAGACAAATTGAGACTATAGGGGCTCAAATATATGCGGATACCGAGAAGCGGGGGCCTTCACCCGTCTCTTTTGGAAAGTTACTGACTGGCTCAGCAATTTGTGCATTCCAATATATATGTTGACCACTCATGGAGCCACGCCCCAATGGGTTATAATCGAATGAAGCATCTTGAACACTGGGGAAGGCCCCGCCATCTACTACACTTCAACTCACTCCATTCGACAACCCTATCCTAGCATACTTCTCAACACGCATGGAAGAAGGCTCATAGACTTCTGAGAGCCTCCGGTCATCTTCACTCCAAAGCACTGTTAAGGTGCAACGCCAACATTACGATTGGTGGGGAAGAGATTAACTGGTCCCTCTGAAAAGCGCACAAGATAAGATATATTGATGGCATCCTCGCTCACAGCACCCTGAAGCCATTCTCAGATTTACAATGGGAAAATGGTATCCCCAATATACAAATATTGAGGCACATTCAACTACACACGCCCTGTCCGGCAAGCATGGGGAGTAGGGGGACACCAACTGTGTTAGAGAGTTTCCCATCCCCCTCTACATGTATACTTGGAACGATTTTGGGTTGGAGGGGGTCATATTGTGGTTATACACCATGCTGATTAATCACTGATTCTCCATGGACGCATCCACTTCTCTGCGAAGGTGGTGGAAGGCACAGCTACACGCGAAATTTCAAGAGGGCAAATGGGACATAATTTTATCTGACTACAATTAGAGGCTCAGGAAAGCTCGACTGATATATACCTTCTTCAAAATACCTCATGGCTGGCACTGGTCACCAGCAAAACTATACAAGGCCAAACTTTGTATTGATTCACGTTGCTTTAAGTGTGGAGAAGTCGGTGACATTTTTCATATTCTGTGGAAATACAGAGTACTCAGCAGTTTATCGCGTCCAATATGGGATTATTTGAATGCCACAGAACGCTAACCTCCCGTGTGGCATTACTGCAGGGCGCCACACAGTGGCCTACTCTCATGGCGCATGCATACCGAGGGCCGTCCACTGCATTAGGCATTGTAAACTTGAAATACTGCATCACTGGAATTGAATTGAATTGTATTGAAACAGCATTTCTAAAGCTCCTGGTTAGTTTACCCGAAGGCATCCCCGCGCTAAAACCGGCACAATCCCGACGTTTCAATTAAAACATGGCGACATTTGAAAGACGGATTTGAAAATGTAACAATAAACTGCATACTTTTGAGGTTATTTGGGGTCTTTTATGAAAGATTGATTTTGTACCGAGGAATATCAGCTTGCCGTATTGGTCGGGTTGATTGTTTCTGGTGGTAGTTTATTCTTTTCTTGTTGTCATAGTTTAGTGGATGCTTATATTCTTATGGCCAGTTATACCAATACCCTTTATACATGGTGGACTCCTGGATTCCAGTGAAGGGTGTATACGCGGTTACTCTTTTCCAGTTCATTCATCTGGTTAATAATTGGGACTTTAAGTTGCTCTCCAGATGGTTGCTTGATTCAAGTTACGATACTGATTTGTAAACTTGAACGTATTGCTTTCTTTGTGATTTTAAGAAACTACTCACTGCTTTTAAATGACACAATGCAGTCGTAGCTCAATGGATGGATATCGTGGCTCTCAGTCAAAATGACCACTTTACCTAACATTCTTCCAGACACATCTGCTTTCGGTTTCTCACACTGCTCTAGACTAAAAGACTGTAAACATGTTTTGTTTGAACCACTAAGAAGCCAAGAACAGCCAGACGTGCCTTGGTCCCTAAGCCCGGGCGTAGCAGGCAGAGTTGCTCTATGCGGAGTTCTACGGAGTTGGCCAAAATCTCTGCACACCTCCCACCCCCGCAATAAATATTTTTTAAATAAAATTTTAAATTAAAGTAAAATAAAACAGCACTTACCTTATAGCGGCGTCCCAGGCTGCCCTCCTCGCCGTAATCCCGTAGGTTATGGTAGGACTGCGCATTCGCAGTTTTTCCATTACGTAGGTCTGATGTAGGGGCTTATGGCGAGGAGGAGGAAGGCAGCCCTTGACGCCCCGATAGGCAAAGTGTGCTTCTATTTTACTTTAATTTTACATTTTATTTAAAAAAAAATATATTGCGGGTGCGGGAGGTTCTGGGGCTGAACTCTGCCCTGCTGCGCAGTCGGACGTTTTGCAGGAACTTCATGTTCTCTGCAGAACACGGAATATGCAAAATTCTGCAAACTCCTCCTGTGGAGCAGAGTTCGGTGCCCAGTTTTACCTTTTACCAAAGAAGGGAGGCCTGGGTCTTCCTTAAGTACACAACTGCGATGGTTGGTTGAATGAGGAAAGTCCGAATCAGAAAAGCAGTGGCGCTTCACACATTTTGGTGGGGACTCCAGTATGGAAAAACCTTTGCTGAAGCTGGCGCCCCTACTTGTCCGCAATCATTGGGACAATGCTAGCAATCCTAACGATATGGGACAAACGGACCAAAAATATTAACCTGTCCAAGTTCCCCTATCCTTTTATGCCAGTCGTAGGCGGCGCAAGTTCACTCCAGGAGTGGTTGAAGACTCATACGCTGAATGGAGAATGAGAGGCACTGGTAGGGGGGAAGGTCTATTCAAGGAAGAGGGAATTACATCTTTTGAAACACTAAAGAGTTTGCACCCTGGACACCGAGAACAATAAATACTCTGAAGTAAGGCATTGGGTGCTAAACTTCTCTAGTCAAGATAGACATGTTGCAGTTTTTTAACTGCTGGCTACATACAAAACATGCCAAGAAAAAGGGGATTTACATATGCCTCTTGTGAGCACAATTGTGCAAACGTTAATGTACAACAGAGAGAAAACCACATCAATTAGTTAACTCTGACATTTAATTTATGTCATTTGCTTTTAAACTTTTGTAAATTTTGATTATTTTTAGAAAACAAGGAAAGATACATAGTCAACTAAACATTGAGCAAACATCAGTTTTGCCAGGGAAAAGCAAGGAAAACAATGTATACAATCAATGAATTGAAACAAGTGAAATAGTGCAAACAAATTATCAGTGATAAGCAGTTATTTACAAAGCAGTGAGGGTAACAGTATCATAAAGTCATATCAAATAATATACGTAAAGAGGTTAAGTCTTATTCATTAACAACCCAGATTCCTGTCGCTATGTGGTCACCAAGAGAACATTTTATGTGAGCGCAGGAGTGGGAGTCCAAAACTCAATTTGGACCAAAACAATGACTTGTTGCCAAAAATGACTTTTTGCCGACGCGTTTTGAATCCCAATGTACAAATCATCGGATTCTCATCAGGGCGTGGAAATGTATCCGCCGATACTGTTTAGAGAAAAGAAAGGGGGAGCGAGTTTAGGAGGCTGAGCCTTACATAAATAGTGTAGAAAGCTTTATCCCAATGCCTGCAACCTGCATTCCCCTTTCACCTCGAGTCCTGAACGCATCAGATTCGAAGGTAATTACTGTTTAAATACAATCCATTTTCTTGGAGTTGTGCAAGCCCTCGGCTACATTTCATTTACTGATTACAGCTACGTTGCTCCCTTGCAGGTTGACATCCACGGTGCTTGATGACTATTTTTATAAAAATGACTGAGTGACCAAAAACCACTGGTCGCATGAGGTATGTTGCACCCTCGGGTGCATTCATTGGGATAAAGCTTTCTACACTATTTATGTAAGGCTCAGCCTCCTAAACTCGCTCCCCCTTTCTTTTCTCTAAACAGTATCGGCGGATACATTTCCACGCCCTGATGAGAATCCGATGATTTGTACATTGGGATTCGAAACGCGTCGGCAAAAAGTCATTTTTGGCAACAAGTCATTGTTTTGGTCCAAATTGAGTTTTGGACTCCCACTCCTGCGCTCACATAAAATGTTCTCTTGGTGACCACATAGCGACAGGAATCTGGGTTGTTAATGAATAAGACTTAACCTCTTTACGTATATTATTTGATATGACTTTATGATACTGTTACCCTCACTGCTTTGTAAATAACTGCTTATCACTGATAATTTGTTTGCACTATTTCACTTGTTTCAATTCATTGATTGTATACATTGTTTTCCTTGCTTTTCCCTGGCAAAACTGATGTTTGCTCAGTGTTTAGTTGACTATGTATCTTTCCTTGTTTTCTAAAAATAATCAAAATTTACAAAAGTTTAAAAGCAAATGACATAAATTAAATGTCAGAGTTAACTAATTGATGTGGTTTTCTCTCTGTTGTACATTAACGTTTGCACAATTGTGCTCACAAGAGGCATAGGTAAATCCCCTTTTTCTTGGCATTACAATAGGCCCTACCTACCCTCTTTCCCACAGGGCCAAACCCCTCCTTTTTTCTCATACATACAAAACAAGCATTGTCAAAGCCAATAGGTCTTTGCAATCTGAGAGCTATAGGTGCTGACAGTGTTAATGTCTATAGGCGTTGTCAATGCTAATGGCACATCAGGTGAGGCCTGCCCTCCTCGCTGGTCACCGGCGGAGCATGTAATGTGCCCTCGTCCCTCCGGGGGCCGGAGCACTGAATTCAGCGCAGCAGACACACATTGACACAGAGAAGCAGCATCTCCCCTGTAGTTCTCTTCTTACAAATAGCATCTCGTAATAATGTTATTTACATTAGTTGGCATAATGTAAGCTTTGTTATTGTTATCTACCTGCATGGAAACATTTATATATTCCTACTGAGTATGTTTGTATCCACTACATATTTCTTGTTCCATTACATGGAAGAGATTTATAAAAGGTAAAGAAAATGTATGTTGGTAAATATAACGTATTAATTGTTCTTTCCATGCAATGGTCCGCCTTTAATTTGATTGATGTGACAATTGACAATCGAGCACACAGGATTGATAAAATGATACGTCAATGGGAGATGTAAAGGCTTTATGTGAGTGCATGTCTGACACCTGAAAGCAATTTAAAGACTTTTTAAAGCGAGTATTTTTTTTCACAATGTATTTTTATTGTTGACAGCCGGTACAAGTCTGGTGCCTCGAGGGACACCAGTGATAGGTAAACATTTTCACAGGTAGTGATATCAACATTTCCAATGATACTACAGCATCTTTTATAGATTAAACAACTTGCTAAATAACTTTTTATAGAAACCAACAATAGTGCCACACTATGTCTGCAGGAGAAGCAAATAAATCTTATATACGTCCAACCCATTCATAACAATAGCTAATATCTGTAGTGTTTGAGTCCTTGCTCAGTACAGTAATTTCAACTGTTCTTCAATAGTAGAAACGGGGGGGGAGCATGTTCCAAATACAACCCTCTGTAATCCGCCCACCTTTTCCAAATTTTAAAATGTTTCTGGGGGCACCCTCTCGCCTCAAAGACAGGGATTTCCACGCCCTTGGTGAAGTCTCAGCCCTTCTTCCACATCGCCACTGACGGCGGGCATTCATCTTTCCACACCCTGGGGATATCTCTTTGCCTAGGTGCGGCCAAGGAATACCCAGTGACATTTGTATCTTTTGCCGCCCAGGCCTCAGTGATATGCAACATAACCAGTCATGGAGAAAGTGGGATATCCCACCCCAGAACCTCTGACAAGCATGTGGTCACCCCTCTCTAAAACCTCAACAGTTTTGTACACTGCCACACCGTATGTATAAAGGTACCTTTCGCTGTCCCACATCGCAAGCAGTGCGGGATGTGATCAGGAAGGCGCGCCACAGTCTGTGTCTAGTTTGGTAGGCCCGATGTAAATAGTTGAATTGGATGAGTCGCAGGCGGGCCGCAATCGCCGCACTGCGCGGGGACTACAATGCCCCCACCCAGGTCCTGCCACGTATCTCTAGTTTTGTGTAGTGTTGTAGGTGTATTGTTAAAGAGTGTGCAGTAGATTTTGGGGATTTTATGATCTCCCAACTCACCTATAAAGACCTTCGCCTCTACAAGGTTAAACTTGGGTCTGTCTGCTTGTTATGCTAAATACATGGAGATGATTCAGAAAAGGGGGTGGTGATGAACAGAGTGTCTGAATTAAGCAGACCACTCTTACCCAGTCCAAAGATCAGGGCCTGATCCATCACCGTTATTTAGCTCACTGCCCCATCCCAGCTCAGAACCTGGCTATATGCAAATTAGTCTGTCCCTGGCCCAGTGCATCATGGGAACAGGGCAGACCAAACTACCAAGCCAATTCTTCACCAGAAAGGAGACAAGCTTCCGGGGACCGGTTTCTGGCATTTCAGCCGTCGTCGGCCCGGCTTGCTTGAATCCTGATGGAGCAGTGAGCAAGGGACTCATGTCTGAGTATACCCTGCCACACCTATAGTGGCCAAAAACGATTCAGAAAAGGGGGTGGTGATGAACAGAGTGTCTGAATTAAGCAGACCACTCTTACCCAGTCCAAAGATCAGGGCCTGATCCATCACCGTTATTTAGCTCACTGCCCCATCCCAGCTCAGAACCTGGCTATATGCAAATTAGTCTGTCCCTGGCCCAGTGCATCATGGGAACAGGGCAGACCAAACTACCAAGCCAATTCTTCACCAAAAAGGAGACAAGCTTCCGGGGACCGGTTTCTGGCATTTCAGCCGTCGTCGGCCCGGCTTGCTTGAATCCTGATGGAGCAGTGAGCAAGGGACCACCCCTTGTTGTTAAATATTTTGTCCACCCTAAGCGTGGAAGGGTATACTCAGATGTGAGTCCCTTGCTCATTGCACCATCAGGATTCAAGCAAGCCGGGCCGACGACGGCTGAAATGCCAGAAACCGGTCCCCGGAAGCTTGTTTCCTTCCCAGTGTAAGAATTGGCTTGGTAGTTTGGTTTGCCCTGTTCCCATCATGCACTGGGACAGGAACAGACTAATTTGCATATAGCCAGGTTCTGAACTGGGATGGTGCAGTGAGCTAAAAAACGGTGTTGGATCTAGCCCTGATCTCTTGACTGGGTGAGAGTATTCTGCTTAATTCAGAAACTGTCCATCACCACCCCTTGTTGTTAAATAAATACATGGAGATGGCATGTCTAAATTGGAGATAGCTATAGAATTGTGAACGGGGCATAGAGTATTCTGTCTGGAGTTCTTGGAAGGATGTATGACATTACAACGCATGCTTTTACCACGCATGCCTTTACAACACAGTTTTTAAAACGCATGCTGTTACAACGCATAGCGCTTAGGGGTGCTGGATAGTGAATAGTTTAATTTACTATTCCAACTCCAGTCCCCGTGGATAGTAGGGAAGGTGTTGGATAGTAAATTAAATCTATTCCCTATCCTAGAGCGCCCCCCAGCGCAATGCGTTGTAATGACATGCGTTGTAATAGTTGCGTCGTAAAGGCACAGCGTGGTAAAAGTTGCGTTGTAAAGGATGTTTCCCTCTTGGAAGGACGTTAGGTTCTGCCAATGCATAACTGCACCCACTGTGTCTATTCTGATTGCCTCCCAACCCTGATAGACAGACCACTGTGCCAACTGTGGTAGCTCTCCATTTCGACACAGAGGAGTTTCTCTTGTAAGTTTCACCCACCAAGCTCATTGTACGAAGTGCACGTTTCCAGATCATGAAGACCGATTTGGTTGCGGGCGGCAGCTCCCGAAGTGTTGATACAGAATAAAGGACCACGTTTAGTGTATTATCGCCTAACAGCCAACGCTCGACTGCATATGCTGGGTCTCCCCGATCACCATACCACCAATCATTAAGAAGAAGGTGCGCAGCTGCTTGGTATGCCTGAACATCCGGGGTGGCGACACCACCACAGTATGTGGATTGAAAGCAAGTCTTCAGTGCTACTCACGCCACCACCCTAGAGGAGCCAGGCCAGAATAGCGTGAAACTGAGTATTTTGAATAATATTAAAAGTGATGTTGCACTGGCAAACCACTGCATTTATTTCTACCCTGATTTGCTGGTGAAACATTTTTAATTGTGATTGTGCTGAAAACACACACTTGAATTGCACTCCTATCACTGCAATAGAAAGAGTTTATTTCGGTCTGTATTTCGAAAGAAAATCATGCGGTTAAAAGCCTTCTTTTAAGAGAATGTTTTGCAATTAAATCACATGCACTCAAAATTAAAAGAAATTTTGCACCAGCAAATCTAAATAAACGCAAAATGTTGAAAGTATTTAATTTGTATTTGCCGGTGCAACATTACATTTAATTATGAATGCTTGTGAATTGCTTTTACAGCATACAGTTAAACAAAGGCTTTGCATTTCTTGATTTTGTTTGTAAACATGCACCCAAATAAAGTCTTTAACCCCTTCGCTGCGGCCGCGATTTTTCCCCTGTGCGGTAAACAAACGAACAGGGCGGGGCCGTGACGAACCCCAGCCGTCATCAGCACACGCCCACCGTGGGGCGTGACGGCTGGGGTTCGTCACCAGCATGGGAGGGGTTAAATTGAAGTAAGAGAAGTATGATTTAGCCACATGTTTTGAAAGTCAATCACAGGCTCGCAAAATTACAAGTATATCATACCGATGCCGGACCTGAGTGTTGACGTACACCAATTTTGTATAAAATAGCTGAACCGACCCTCGGAAAACAGCTTCTGGCATTTGACCTCGGTCTTTGAATGCACAGAAAATGTGTTGAGATAAGAACAAGATTTACAGGCCTGTTTACAGAGGATCTTGGAGTAGCGAGTGAAAACGTGAGCTCTCATGTTAAGTGCGCTTTAACAAAGAAAAAAGTAGTTCTTGAAACCGATCCTAAAATGGAAGCAGTGGAGGGATAGTGCACTGTAGAGGGCTAAACAGAGGCACAGGAAGAGTCATTACAAATGCATGCCATGGAAAAATGGGGAGAAAGAACATGAGAGCGACTATGGAGACAGCAAATGGGGAGCCTATGGGCAGGCTGGAGCATACACGATATCTCTTCGAGACAGCGCATGCGCTGTCTAGCTGAGACCTAAAAAGGGTGGGGGGGAAAAAACAGTCTCAGAAATCTACAAAATACTATTAAATAATCTCTAAAGCCAGTAAACTACCTGATCTTGAAAGGTTATAGCAGGAGTTGGGTTCTGAGTACCCAGAAGAGGAGTGGGATGCCATATTAATTAGAAAATGCCCTACAGCCCATATCTGTACACCTAGAGAAGCATTGGCCACACTAGTGCTGTACCAGTATCATCATGTAGGTCAGATGTGCATTGGGAAAATATCCCTTCTAAGCAAATTCTGTGGCACTGTCAAACTCCAAACTTTCCGGGCGAGCATTCTAGATACTAAAGTCTCAATGATTAACACCAAATTCTGAGCATATGATCGTCTAGGCCTGCCAAACAGAATTTCCTAATTTACTCGCTTAAGGGGAAAAATATGTCCCTAGTGTCGTTTTGAGGTAGGGAAACAGGTTATATTGTGAAGCAAAACCAAAGTTTCAGATATATGCAGTGGGCAATTCCTGGGTTTGGAAAAATATCCATGTTTTTTTTAGCAATAAGGCGGGACTGCTATACTTATTCAGGCAGTTCTTTTATTACCTGTCAACAATGTAAAGAACTCTCTTGCCCCGGATGAATAAGAATACCTCTGATTATTCTGCCTCAGAACCCACAGCTACCCTTAATAGGAGAGGATGATGGTCAGGACAATTAGTGCTGAACATGCAACAGCCCAACTGATATAGCAGAAATACAGGGTCATATGCACTAATATATGGTCCTTAAATACGGATTGCAGTTTGTGCCAGTAAAGATGTTTAAGAACTGACATAGGTACTAATAAGTCTGTTTTTAAAAATCCGAATCGTGGATTGGAATCTGATCAAACTCATGCATATTAATGAGGTAGGTTGGAAATTCCAACTCATTTTGATTTATTACCATAACAGGGATGGTAGCTTATTGTGGTCAGCAGCCCACCATGTCTGTGATTGCTTTTAAATAAAGTAATCTTTTTTATACAGCTTTATGCAGAGTGTTTTTCTTTTTTTTTTGTCCTCATACATGCCACCAGAAAATATAAACTCTAAGTGGGATCAATTCGAGCCACTTGCACACTAAGTCTTCTTGGATTCCGCCCCTAAGGAGTGTGCGGAGCATACAGAGTTCACCCAGAGGTAGGCTGTTTCCTTGTCCAACTCCCAATCGCCACGTTACCCGGGAGGACCAGACCATAAACCTCTGGCATAATCGTTGGACTTCAGTTATTTTTCGGCCCAAACTTTTAACGCTGACCACACCTTAATGGCACTCTCTCCACCACACGCCATGTCTGACTGACTGATCATCATGATATTCCTCAGGCACTCTGTGAATTTTGGGGGGCTTCCGACTTCCACTCTCTGCATATTTCCCTCCTAGCGATGACAATCACATAGAAAAGAATTTGTGTAGCTGGATTATTCATCGAGTACCCTTGAGGGAGACAAAAGAAGATCAGTCTGGGGCAGCAGGTAATAGATGTTAGTAAAACCTCTTCAAGAAAGCCACACACCTGTCTCTAGTAACTAGTAATTTGAGGGCACTCCACAAACATGTGCAAGTCATCAGCTGCCAACAGCTTACACTTAGGACAATAATATCTCTCAGCTGATATCCTGGAGAGTTTAGCCGGAGTCCAGAGTGTTTTTCTTAAAGGAAAACTGGATAAGATAAAGATTTTTTTTTAAATCACTAACCTTTTGTTTTTTTAGGTAGGTAGTGATTTACCTGGAACACTGCCTACGACCCAAAAAGTTTTTTTTCTTTCAACATTCACAAAGGGCAATTCACATTTTGAAATGGCTTACCTTCCTTAGTCTGTAAAGTATTAATTTTTTGGAACCAGATTTCGGTCTCATAACATTAATACATACCATATGGAATCTGAATCTGTCTCGCCCTAAACATTCCCCTTCCAAATACAGATGTGGTATGGTTTCTTAAACACATTTAACTATTCAGAAATACTTTCAGAATATTTAAATGGGCTTAGTACATTCGAAAAAAGGTCTTAGTGCTCGCAAACCCTCTTATTTACCGAATTGGAGGATTTGTGAATGCTAAAACCCTTTGTACAAATGTTATTTATAGAGCTCCACCTGTGACTGATGGATGGGGAAAGGGGCATGGCAGTTGGAAGTTGCTTAATTGAAAGAGATTATTGGGTTGCCATTTTCCAATACTTTCCTCCTTTCGTCGGTGGATGTGGGAGTTTATGTACACCTCAAATACCAATTAAAAGAATTGAGCTATAAAGTGAAGTGTTGGACGTCCACTTGAATGTCCCTTCACCTCAGTACTTCCACTGATGTGGTGTTATGCAGTTATGCCCCTTCCCGGATTATTGACATTCTGGTTGGGCCTCTCCTTCCTGCCACTTAGCACTGTTAATGGGCCTCAGAGGTAGAAGATGGGGTTAGACAGGCATTGGGCCAAGAAACCAGCTCTCTTCTCAATCAGTGGCCCAGGAAGGTTGCAGTGTGTGCCTGCCAATCTGTTTGAAAGGGTCGGAGCTTAATTACCCTGTCCCTTACTGCGCAGGTCATTAGCAGTCTGGCCTTGCCCTCACCTTGCTGACAACAGGCAGGGGGGGGGGAAGAGGCTTTCCAGAATATCAGTGGGTTAGGAGATTGGAAAACTAGGATGGACTACTACCTACCCTTCTGGCCCTGTGACTGTAATGCTCCAGTTCCTTTCCCTCATTACTGTCAGTTGGCCACGGTTTAGTTACCATACTGCTAATGTGCCAGTAGGGTTTAGGGTAGTTCAAAAGGGTACTGGCTTTAAATATTAATACTTTTTAATAGCCTGAATAATTATTCACTGGTTATCAGATTTTATTATTGCTTTTAAGGTAGAGTCTTCTAACGACAGAATCCTCACTTTAAAATAATCCCCAAACGTCCGGGTGGATCTGGAAGGTTTTTCTCTAATCTCCCTGCTCGCGCTAGTAGGTGGCGTCAATCGGCTGCATTCGTGGTGAAAGTGACGTAGGCGGTGCCTATATTGGCGTGACCCCGGCGCACTGATGTCAGTTATTTCCTTTCCACGCCAGATAGCGCTGATCTGGATCCAGCTACCCTTGGTCACTTTTCGACTGCCTTTTTTTATCGACTCTTTTTGATAGATTTCTCTTTTGGTGTGAGGATGTCATCCAAGAAACCGACTGGTTTTAAGTCATGTGGTGACTGTCACAGTCAGTTGTCTATGACCGACCCCCACTTGGTGTGTTTGTGATGCTTAGAGATGACCACAAGTACAAGACCTGTGTGGAGCGCCACACCATGCATCCGAAGGTGCTGGGGTATCGATTCCTTAAGCTCCTTGTCAACCAACATCGGACAACACTGTGACACTCAAGAGCCCGGTCCCGCGGAATGTTCCGGGTTTGTTTGCGGGGCTGCACCTGGAAATCCTTATTGCACTCCCAAGTCGTCAGGGATGTCCCGCAAACATTAAAAAGCCAAGAAGTCGAAGAGGTCTTTGACTTCGCTGTGCCTTTTGAAGCCATCGGAAGAGGTGCAGGAGCATCAGCACTCTAGGGCTTGTGCTTCGGCAGAGCCTGAGTCACGGTTTGCTCCACGCTTCCCTGACTTTCCAGGAGCCAGAGTGACCCCACCCAGCTCAGAGAATTTTATGAGGCCATGGTTCTCCTATTTGTGCGGCTGGACACTCTGGAGCGCCTTTGGAACCAACAGGTTTTGGAGGGGCCCCCACTGGATAACATGCTCTCGAGTTCACCCTCTGCTCCAGTTGGGCCCCATGAATCCCTTGCTGGATCCACAGTAGAGCTGCCAGTGAGACAGAGACCTTCCCCTGCGGCCACTCCAGTGCCAACGCCGATGATTCCATCCCCGACTCTGACATGGAGCCTGATGGGCATCACAGACGCAGGTTTCCATGCCAATCTGGACCAATCTCTCCCTATTATCACCAGTGCTTTTACTCTTGATGGGCCTGGAGAGGGAGATGAACGGGAGGGTCTGAGGACCCTTATGATTACCAGAATCCCTTAGATGAGGTGGACAACTGGTATGAGGAACTGGTGGAAGCCAGTGGGCTAAACTCCTCACCTGACACTGGCGTGGTCTTTCCTCCTACTGTGGGGTCGGAAGAGGGAGCATCTTTTACTGTGGTGATGCATAGGGCAGCTGAGGTCTTGGACTTTCAGCTACCCAGAGTTCAGTCAAGACAAACGTTTTAACAGAGTGGCTTCAGCTGGGAGTCACCCCTCTGAAACCATACTCCCATTTAATGATCCTCTTAATGGCGTCCTACTCTGGCCTGGTCCAAGCCCTGCACAGGGGCCCTGTGCATAGTACTATTGCCTGCCACCATTGCCCTGCTCCTGGGACCCTAGTTTACTTACCCAGCACCCCACCCCAGAGAGCTTGGTAGTCCATGCCTTTAATTCTAGGGTCAGCCCTGACAAGTTTCCTACCACTCCACTGGATAAGGAATCCGAAGACTGTATACCATACATTCTCTTCCTCCAGCCTTGTACTGCTGCCAGTGAACACTGTGTGCCTTTTGCGCTGATATTCCCATATGATCTGGATTTGAATGCACAAGTGCTACCCATGGTCTCGGCAAGGCCTGAGCCATACTGTTCCAAGGCATTGCTTACAGGAGAGGTCGCCATACGATGTGGACTTGAGATGACCAACTCGCGGGGTAGAGAGGTTTCCTCATCTTTGGACCTGCTATGCCAAGTCTGGCTGAGAACAAGTGGTTTTTCAGGGGATGTCCAAACCTTGCTTATGGACATGCATTTTGAGGGCCCTCATCTCTGTGGAGAGAAAGTGGACTCCTTGCTAGAGTGCTTTAAGGTCAGCAGAACTACGGCCAGGACCTTGGGCTTGTCTGTGGCCCCTTGTAACCATCAGTCTGCTTGCCACATTTGGAAGGGGTCTCTAACCAAGTCCATACTCTTCTAACCACCACAAGACATGAGTCCCATAAACCATGTGGGGAAGGTAGCTATAGGTCAAGTCAGTCCACCACGCTCAGCAGTGACAGCCTCCAAACACCTTTAGTTTGTCCTCCAACCCTCAAGGGCATCCAGTGGCAATTCCCTGGAGGTTCAACACCTGGCTGGTTCACTGAACACCAGGTTGGACAAACTCTGTTGAAGAGGTCTAGTGGATCACAAATGGCATCTCCCTTCAGAGATGGTGCAAGGACTTGCAACAGTGGGGAGAGTCTTGATTAGATCTGTTTGCCACTTCCGAGAGTTCAAAGTCAGCAGTTTAGCTCGCTGGAGTTTCCAAGGCTACTCTCAGTCAATTACGTTTACCGTTTCAAGTGGAGCTCGGGCTCCTGTACACCCTCCTGCCCAGAATTCTCAAGAAGATCAAGAACGACCGGGGCCAAGTTATACTTGTGACTCTGGATTAGGAATAAAGAGTCTGACATCCCGATCTGTTGACCCGGACCATCGGCCCTCCGATCAGGCTGCCCCTTCAAGAAGATCTTCTGTTTCAGCAATAGGGTTCTGCACACAAACCAGTGCACCCTTCACCTTCATGCATGGATATTAAACGCCGACAATTGACAGCTTTCGAACTTCCTCCTGAAGTCTGTGTTACTCTGGCAGCAAGACGTCCCTCTTCGAAGTCGGTATACACCTGCTTTTGGGATAAGAGTGTGGCATGGTGTGATTCCCACAACATCGAACACCCACCCCTCTCCCTTCTGCATCTCTGTCCAACGTTCTTCTATTTGCTCTTTCATTGGCCCAGCAGGACTCTGCTCTGGGCACAGTTAAAGGTTATCTGTCAGTTATTTTAGTTTTTCTGCAGTTGCCGGATTAACCTTCTTTATTTAAGTCTCCTGTTGTGGCTAGTTTCTTATAGGTTTGCAGCACATGTTCCCCACGCCTCCAGGCCCTTCATCAATCATCCATGGAATCAATCTTGTAAATGTAAAATTATTTGTGAATCAATTGTACTATGCAGTCGCGCTGCTATTTGTTTAGGTCAAAAATCTAGAAATAAGACCTATTTGGGAAGAGTGGTGTAAATGTATTCCAAAGGTAAGTAACGTGTTCTTTCTCACTTTATATTTTTCTTTTAGGGACATGTGGTGTTTGGACACACTTTAGCAAAGCATGATCCGGAGACCCACTCATGTTGGTTCACTATGTAAATGTAAAAGTATTTGTGAATCAATTGTACTATGCAGTCGTGCTGCTATTTGTTTAGGTCAAAAATCTAGAAATAAGACCTATTTGGGAAGAGTGGTGTAAATGTAATCTCCTCTTTCCCTGGTATTTTTTTTTACCTGCTTTTACCATGTTACCAGTAAAAACTGAACTTGAGGGAGAGGTGTGGCGCCGCGGCCAGGGCGACTGACGCTGGAATCTGGGCACCACGGTTCGATCCCCGGCTCCGGCGGCAGGTTAGCCCAGCACCATGTGACTCTGGGCAATAGCTCGCTTAATCTTCCCGACGGCCCCCAGCGCCTAGAGACCCTTACGGGTGATTGTGCGCTTTACAAATGTGGACTTTACTTTACTTTTTCAGAAGGCTACATTGTAAAATCTATGTCCCCATAAATAATGTACATTGTTTGTTATATTGTAATTGCTTTCTTATTTCTGAGAGCAGTTGGTTTGCTCTAAGGCTGGTAGTTAACATTACTGCACTGCCCAGTCTTTCCCAGCTGTGCCCAGTCCATAAGCATCATAAAGTTGTGACTTATTTACTCTTGGAAACACCCAAGCTCAGTGGAAACCACAAAGTATTTATTTGCATTGTGAATATGTGCTAATCACCTGGCATACCTTTTTGTTTTATAGGCATGTGGACTAACTGAAAAAGATTTTACTACAATAAAACTGATAAATGAGACCCGCGACATGTTGGAAAGGTATGACCAGCACTTGCAAAATGCAATACTCAAATCTATCCAGTGGGGAGTGCAGCTACACATTTAAATTCCTACCACTGATCCACCACACGGACATTCCACAGTCCTGTGATACAAACACTGTCCCTGTGACCAACATCTGCTTTAATTAATGAGTTTGCTACTTGTTCTCATATTTATTGCGTCAGTGCTTATTAACCCACAAAGTGCTGGTTAGTTTGCCTGAAAAGGGTGTACTGTTAGCGACATCAACCTTTCCAGCTGGCTCTTCAAATTATGGATATATGGACTCTGAATTTGTCTCCAGAAATACTTGAAGTCAGCCCTGAAAAAGATATTGTTCTAGCCCATCTTGCACTAAACGTGTTCACCCAATACGCCACATAACCTAATTTGCCAACCGAGATAGAGCAAATAAAGGGTCAGTAGCACTAAGTGTCCCCAACGCATTTTGTCAGAAGCTGTCCGTTGCACCTCAAAATCCCTGGTCTCTAAAGAGCTGGTGCGTCCCAAACATACCAGATGTCTCATGAAGCCCCTCCTCTCGGACCTGGCAAAAAAACATATGGACCCAAACGCTTTTACATCTCCTTGAAAAATGACAAAAAAAAATTCTGCTTTTAATTTGTCCCACTAAAAACCAGATTTCCTGCCCACAAATATGTAATCCCTCCTGCAGCTTCCACGTTCCAAACAAAACAAAAATTGTTGTTTCTCATATCCTACTCTTGTTAAGTTCTGCTTACAAGAGTGTGTACTCTTCAAATGGTCTCCTAGACTACCAGTCTCTCTTCTTCTTATATCTCTTGTTCAACTAGGGATTGTGGGTCAGTAGATGGTTTTCCATTCAAATTAATTCCCCCCCTGTTGTCACCTAATCCGTCACCCTCTCTCAATCTCTCTCTCTGTATTTCACATTTTCTCTGCTTCTCTCCCGCCACTGTCTATCCCCTCTTTAATCATGTTCAGATATTCTCCTTCTTGTCGCATTTACTGCAAAACTCCAACTCCATGTGCTGTATTTTAGTACTGCAGAATGATATGTAGGCAGCGCGTTTCCACCGACTGCCCCATGCATCCTGGACCATTGAATAACAAAGACTAAACATCTTTTCACGATCATATTTGCCAGGGCTGCACTGGGTGGGGTCGCATTGGGATGGGAGTCTAATTGAGAAAGGCTAACTGCTTGGAAAATCATTATTGTCATTAGAACATAATCACATTTTATAACCGATTAAAAGCGTTTTGTTTTAAGTACTTGCTGATAGGGTGTTGCAAAGAGTAGGAAGGCTCAGATGCTCTCAAAAAGTGCAAAGCGAAGAAGAAAGGCAGACCACTGAGAGCAACTCCTTTAAAAATAGCACCCTCTACGATTTACACAGCCTAACGTTCTCCCTCTGATTTTACCCACCCTCAAGTGCTGGGTGACACAGCCATTTTTTACGCCTTTCAGAAGATCATGAAATCATCAGTTGGTTTGGCTATGGGAAACTGAATCTCTGGGATTCAGTAAAAATGTAATTGAGTCACAAGAGACGACTAAATGTTTGTTTTTGGGGGGAGGGGTCTGCCTTAAATGGAAAAGTCTACCTCTCTTGCATGTACTAACCATCATACTGAAATGCAAAGAGGAAAAATAGGTAGGTGTAGTTGAAGATTACAGGTTAGTCTTCACTATGCTTTAGGTATTTGTATTGTGTTGCCTGCAAAGTCAGTACATTTCAACTGAAAATATGTTGTTGAACCTCCCCTTTTCTACAGTCCAGATTTCAGCATGGTTTTGAATACTTGTATAAACAGAGGATTCAGTCGCCTTCTAGACAACGTGGCAGAGTTCTTCAGACCAACTGAACAGGACTTCAGTCAGAAGAGCTGTGTGAATAGGTAAATGCTTCTTTGAGGACTATGTTCTTAATACATCTTGTATATATTTGTATAATTATAAAGTGCCTGGCTACATATTTGTTTCCATTTGGGCACTATAGTTGACACTGTTCATGAACCATGTATTAATGTTTATGTATTCTCTCTCATGTTATGAATTATTTTTCACATCAGCCTGCTACTGTCATTCCTTGGTCGTTGTTATATTCAGTCGCCCAATTCCTTTTAATACCACAGATTGCATTTTTGGTCACTACTGTTTAATGTCTGAATGTCTATTTTTTATGTAACATTCAGCATATTACCTTGCAACGTCTTCAAGATGGAATGTTACAGATATGATTTGAGTTGGTGTTGCATGAATGGGTAAAAATAATAGAGGAAAGTATGCCTTCTTGCACGGTATACCAATGCGTTGTGCGGCATGGTCCAAAAGTTGCTGCTGCTCGTACCTCCAGACAATAAGGACCATTTTCAGGAGGTCACTACCAATGGACTGAATGTATATGTAAATGCCAGCATTTGTAAAGTGCGCAGCTACCTCCAAAGAGATGTCCCGGCGCATGGGGCCGTCGGGAAGATTAAGCAAGCTATTGCCCAGAGTCACAGGGTGCTGGGCTAACCTGCCGCCGGAGCTGGGGATCAAACCATGAACCCTATGGCCCAGAGTCAAGCACCCTGGCCACTGTGCCACACCTCTTCCACAATGCTTCTTGTCACATTATTAGGTTAGGTCTTGATTCCATTGTCCGGGCCATGGGGAACTCCATCTCAATTTGTCGCCATGCTTGACTCTGGGCGTCCAACTACTCTTCTGACATCCAATCCAACTTAATACATTTTCCCTTTGACAGGGTGTGTCTCTTCGGTGATACGAGGGATTCAGATCTGGAGAGATTAAAAATATCATGAGCCACGGCAGGTCCACTGGGCCTTCAGCTCCCACCGCCAACCAAAGACTTTCAGTCCTTTTGCTGCTTTTGTGGCTTTGGAAGAGGTTCCTCTGTGTTTCAGGAAATATCAACCGTTCCAGCAGCAACCTAAACCCCTCATTCGTCAGTACAGGGGTTGTTCCAGAGGGCAAGGACTGGAACCCACTTGCAACCCTCCTCTTCCTCCTCTCATGCGCCTCCAGGAAAACAGGCCTAGTTTGTTTCTCCAACCCCACACAGGCTGTGTGAGGGCGGGTGTCCCATTTTCTATCAGCTTGGAAGGCCATTATTTCAGACCAGTAGGTCCTTCATATTATAGAAACGGGATACACCTGTCCCTTCTTTCAGGTTCCACCTTCCATCCCATCCCACCCCGCCTCACCTCCCGACCATTTGGCCATTATGCAGCAGGAAGGATGGTGTCCTGCATACTATTCTAGCCCTCAGGAACCTCAATTTCTTCCTCAAAAAGGAGAAGTTCAAGATGCTGATCCTAACTCAAGTTTTACTGTGTTGGAACATGGAAACTTGATTGTGTCATTGGACCTGCAGGATTCGTACTTCCACATCGCTATCCTGAGGTCCCATCGGAAGTACATGCAATTTGTGGTGGGGTTCTACACACTACCAATTTGCAGTACTACTCTTTAGGTTAACATCCGCACCTCGGGTCTTCACCAAGGTGAAGGCAGTGGTTGCAGCCCATCTCAGGTGGTCGGGTGTGTCGATTTTGCCATACCTGGACTACTGGCTCCGACTTACCAGAGATTGTGTTGCACGACCAGTGGTCGATGATGATCTGTATGTTCAACCTGGGCTTTTCATTCAGCCAGCCCTAATCTAACCTGTGGCCATCCGAACGGCTCCAGTTCACAGGGTCGGTACTGGGCACTACATTCCTCTGCACCTTTCCTCCTCTACAGAGGATCACAGATGTCTAGGAGATGATTCCATCCCTCCAGTCAGGTGCGAGATTTCTCCAGTATTGAATTTTTTGAAGATTCACATGCTTGAATCGTTCCCATCGTGATGGTGGGATTCTCATGGTATTTAAAACCAGGAGTACCATGTAAGTACATTAATAGACATAGAGAATGCAATTGACATTGTTAACCAATTCATATTGTTTTAATTGGCCCAAACTTCAGCCCTTCAGTAACAAGACCCTGAACCACTATTCCCTTGCAGAGCCTCCCTGAGCTCTGCTCAGTAGTTTCAGATTTGTCAACGTTTGACCTTGCCTTCTCTTAAAAAGAAAACATTGGGCTGCTACTGCTCTGAGATACTGTTTTCTTCAGTTTTTACATCATGTCAAAGGGATCTAAGAGGAGGCTTTTCAGGCCCTGCAAGTCTTGTGGAAGTCAATACTTTTCTCTGAAGATCCCCATAAAGAGTGTCTAAATTGTATAAACATGCATCACAAGCCTAAGGATTGTAAACATTGCAGACCCTTTTCTACCAAGACATTAAAGGACAGGGAAGCCAGACTACTCATTTGGCTCCAAAAGAAGTCCTGTTCAGAATCAGGTTCTGATGAGGTGAGGGTCCACGTCGCTCTCCATCTGAGAGTAAACACAAAAATCAAGGCTCTACCTAATGTGATGAAGAACCAAAAAGACTCCAAGCTAATAATAAAACCTCTGGGTCTGTGAAACCAGTCATTCTGGACTTCTCTTCAAGTTCCACTCAGAAAAGATCTTGCCTCATCTTCTGTGTCTGCCACTCCTTAAAAGGAGTCTTTGTCAAGGGACCCATTGTCGACAACAGCTGCGTCAACGAGAACTTTGTCGATGGTATGCTCTCTTTCGCTTCCAGTCACTACAGTGATGACTTTGACTCCAACAACCCAGAAGACAGTAGCTTCACTGACTAAATCAGTGACAACGACCACCTCGTCGAAGTCCATCCCATCGAAAGCAGCTTTTAAGACTCCGGAATCAAGACCAACATCGGGGGCCTTAACAGTACAAAATAAACTCACCTCTTCTTCGTCGTGTATGGGCAGAAAAAAGCTGCTCTCTTATCTGAAGGGACTTCTATGGTATTCTGCCTGGATGTCACCATGCAAGGTCTCCCCATTGCCTCCGGCTCATCTCGTTGACATGGAGGAATCAGGAGATGAAGGAAATTTCAGTCCAGCATACAGCCCTCCTCAACTAAGGGTGACATGCCAGGCGACAATTGAGGAGGAAGACCTTAACAGAGACACTTCCACCTACTTGGAAGGGGATTATTCTCTCGCAACTCGCCAACAGTCTGCGTCTCATCGTTATGACTCTTTCCAAGAGCACTACCCTTATAAAGAGCCTTATGAGGAAGGATTGGGCTCAAGGGGGGGACACCATATCAGTACCTATCTCTTTGGTTACTGACTTGAGACATATGCTTGATGACTATTATAGGCGCTTTCCATAAGCAAATGTGCCAGTACCTCTCACTCCGGGTTGCTCTGATGTACCTGGCACGACACCCTTACCAGAGTCCGGTGCCTTTTTGCACGCAAGGGGACAGGACAGTGCTACTCCTATTACCATGAGGGATGATTATATCGACAGCAACGCAGATGATCAACCTGAGGAGGGTGAGCTACTTCAGGACCCGGCTACATCGGGTCAGGAGTGGGATAATTACATTGCCCCTTCGTCACCATCTCCTTCGCTAGCAAGTTCTCCTCCTGAGGACATAGGATGGTTCCATGAGTTGCTGGAATGTGCTTCCAGAAATTTTGATCTGCTTCTCCCAGTGAAAAAGAAGGAATGCTTTCTATATGATTTTAAATTCCCGTGCAGGAAAATCCATCAGATCTGTTTCCATTGTCAGCTATATTTGGGAAGGTCTTAAATCTATGAAAAACCCAGCATCAGTCACTGCAGTTGTTGCCCTGCTAGACAAAACATAAAGCTCCAGATGCTTTGTTGGCCTATTTCATAGGTCATCCTCGCCCAAATTCGGTGGCATGCAGGCTGCCCAGCATTGCTCCAGAAACCCGTCTGACCCCTTTTCAGCACCAACAGATAAGAATGACAGTACACGAGATAACCTATGCAAACGTTTCGCGGCAATGACCACTACATACATCAGGGCTTTGAATGCGCTAGTTAGTTTGGGTCGCTACTACCATCAAATGTGGTCAGACCTTTTGGGTTTCATCTAGTTTCTACCGGATGACAAGGAGGAGCCAAAAGAGATCTTGCAGTAAGGTGCTAGGGCATTCTCTGAAATTATAGATATTGCCATGGACATCTCGTCAACCACATTTAGACAAATGGCAGGTGCAGCAGTATTGCGCCGACAGGGCTTGTTAAAAGTGACCTAATTCTGCCCTGAAATGCAAGCAAAAATCCAGGATTTGCCCTTTGAATGCGAGAATTTATTTTGAAAACATGTAGGCAACACATTGTAGGCCATCAAAGCAGACACTGTGCATTCCCCGGGGACGTTGCAGCAAAATCGCTTTCAGTCCTTTTGTGGAGTAAGAGGTCAATTTATACAAAGGCCTTCTATCAGCCCTACAGATAATCGCCATATTCATAGCAGAGGTATCAAGCCAGTACCCTGGGCAACAACCACACAGGGCCTCCACCACTCCTACATACTCAAGTCAGCCAAGTCGAAGACTACCCCGTGCAGGGGGAAACGCCCAGGGTGGTACTAGAAGGCAGTGACCATTATCAGACACTAGTCGGCCTGCAACCCCTAGAGCAACCAAACAGCCATCAATTATCTGTCTTTTACGATCAATGGGAGAGCATCTCTTCAGAAAAATGGATGTTAGACGTCACACATCATGATCACGCCCTAGAATTTGTTCAAAAGCCTCTCAGTTATCCCCCTCTCAAGAGAACGCATCAACATCTCACTCTCTTAAAGCAATAGATATGCCTGCTTCTCTCAAAGGGACAATAGAGGAAGTCCCTTTGCAACAGCACGGCAAGGATTTCTATTCAAACTTCTTCCTCATCAAGAAAAAGCCCCAGAAATGGAGAAATGTCATGGACCTCCCTCAGGCAGCTGAACAATGCTTTCTCTGCAAGAAATTATATTGCTGGTCAACCAGGGGGGTTTCATGACCTCTCTCGATCTCTTAGACTCATATTTCCAGATTCCCAATCATGTGAAACATCGGTGGTTCCTGAGGTTTAAGGTGGCAGGGTCCCACTACCTATTCAAGGTTCTCCCATTGCAGGAACAATTGGATGCGCAGTGGATTCAGATTCACGGTTAATACGATTACATGATCGACATCACCACTACGATGAAGCAAACATTGTCGTGGTGAGGAAGGAACGACGATCTCTCTACAGGTCTCTTTTGTAGCAGCACAACCTGCTTTGTAATGACAACGGACACTTCCTTAGAAGGTTGGGGAGCTCATCTTCAGGAGCTGGGAATTCACCCAAAATGGTACTTACAAGAAGTGCAAATGCATATCAGTCTTCTAGAACCAAAGGCTGTGTTCCTGGGCCTGCAATCATTTCTATCCAGAATTCGCAATTTCTCTGTCCTGATGAGAATGGACAATACCGCTGCTCTGTTTAAGCTCGCCAAACGAGGGGAAACACAGTTGAAAAGACTCTCCTCTCAAGCCCAGCAAATATAGAAATGGTTACTTATGCACAACATCTCTCTGCAATTCGAACATGTCCCAGGGATAGACAATGAATAGTCAGACTCTTTAAGCAGAACAACGAGTCAGAGCGACAAATGGAAAATGGAACCAAAACATTTGTCTGAGATCTTCAAACAACGGGGTACCCCAAATCTGGATTTCATTGCAACTCTCTTAAACAAGAGGTGCAACATTTTTCGCAAGCGGATTTCCTCAGAGAGGATCTTGAGGGAAATCACTACAGATACAATGTACAGGAATGTTTACCTATGCGTTTCCACCCTTTCCTCTCAGTCCCAAGATGAAGCGGGAACCATGCCGTCTCATTCTTGTAGCCCCTGCATGGCTGAGACAATATTGGTACACAGAGCTATTCCTACTACCTGTGTGTCCATGCAAACAGTTTCAGCCGATGGAGAAACTCCTTTCGATGAAAAACTGTCAGATATTGCATCCTCAAAAAAAATCTCTCAATTTGTCGGCATCGCACCTCACGACAATGAGTTTTGATCATTGAATATCCCAGTGGAATGCAAATCTATTCTTAAATAGTCACATACTTTTTCCACTAATAAATCTTGTGTGGCAAAATGGAAAAAAATCCGCTACTGGTGTATCAGAAATTATCAGCACCCTTTTCGCTCTTCTCCATGCCATAACTCCTTCACCTGGCAAAATCTGGTGTACTAGTCAGTAAAGGTGCATTTAGATGCAATTTTGAGATTTCAGAGGAAAACAGGTAAAATATCTCTGTTAAAAAAATGATGACCTGTTCATTCTGGGCCTTTCCATCAGTAAAACCTCCTGCAATATTATGGATGCTGAATACGGTTCTTTACCAATTCTTTAAAGCTCCATTTGAACCGATTCCTAAAGCAGATGTAAAATATGTGTCATGGAAAGCAACCCTTGGGGGCGTGGCTTGGGCGCCGATGTAGTCGGAAGAGGGACTCCGGAGCTCCTCCGCAACCGCCCCTCGCAACCAAACATCCTGACCCCCGAGATCAGAACGCTGGCCCCCACCTAGCATCGGAAGGCCTGGGGAGCGTAGGGGCACAGACTGGGGGTGCTGGGTGCCCCCGAACCTGCTGAAAAACGTCCTCTTTTCTCCACCGGAGCGGTTGGCGCACTGAGGGCGCAAAATGGCGGCTGACGTCGCGGCTCAGCCTGCCTGGTGAAGGCGGGCTGCCGGCAGAAGGGGGCTCCCTGAAGTAGCGGACCCCACGGCATCTGGAGCGGAGCGCCCTGCACGCTCTGAGAGGTGGGGTGAGTGGTCCGGCGAGGTGGCTTGGAAGAGCCCTGCGAACGCTGAATTCGCGGGCCGCCTGACCCTAAGATGGCGGCGCCCGTGTGAATGCCCCGGGCCCTAGACGAGTGAACGGCCTGCAGATTTTCCCCCTCCTCCCCCCCCTTGTTGAGGAGTTTCCCGGAATCCGGACCGGGGGTGCTGGAGGCCCCTGTAACGGGGGGGGGGGGCACGATGGCCGCTGACGGTGGCTGGGAGCTGCTGAAGACCGGGAACCTGTCGGGGGGAGACGTCTGGAGGACAGGGGGGGGCCTTCGTGGGAGGCCCGCGCGTCTCTGCCACGGCCGGTGAATTGCCCATAAAACCCCTGGTGCCCTGAGACCACCGGTGCCTACATTGCCTGCTTCGCTGGGTGCCCCCCAGGAGGGGGACAGCTCGGGGGCCCCATCTTCCGCCTCAGTCTTGGCGGGCTCACGAAGGACCTGCGGCGAGTGGACCCAGAACTTAGAGAATCTACCCCTTGAGCCGGAGTGCTGTCCACGAGCCGGCCTCCCCACCGCACGGCTGATTGCTGCGGAGGGCGTCTGCGTTGGACGGGCCCTGGAGCCCCCCCGGAGGTCCCTGGCTGGGACTGTCTTCCTGCACTGACTTTGCCTCAGCACCCACTATCAGAGGAGTGGGAGTGTTCCCTGCTGCGGTCGGCGGAGGGGCGCTGGCCTGGTGCCGGGGCTCCCCTGTGGCAACGACTGTGGGCTGACGGGCCCGGCGCACTGGGCCTGACTGAGCGGTTTGGAGCGGACCCCGGATACTTTCTGCAGGATGGTCCGGGGGACCAGAAGGAAGGGGTTTGATGTACTGCGGCTGGATGGCCCGGGTCACACGATGCCAGGTGGGGAAGAAGCATCTGGCTCTGGAGGCTTGGCCCCGACGCGGGATCCCTCCCTGAGTGACATTATGCAGGCCATTGTGGCATCGCGGGAGGCCCTGGAGAAGCGGATGGACACCATTGGCACCGACCTATCCCTTCTGAAGGATGACCACAGGAAGTTGAAGGAGCGAGTAACGACCACGGAGGCAGCCATGAAGGACGTTCCAGGGGACGTGGCCACACTGAAGGCCTCACTGGTGGAAGTGGCGCAGAAAGTTCGGGTGCTGGAGCTCAGGGCCGAGGACAGCGAGGGACACTCCAGACGTAACAACCTCCGCCTCATGGGAGTCCCGGAGAGGCACCGGAAGGACTTTCCCCATTCTTCGCTCTGGAGCGCGCCCACAGAGTCCCGTCGCGCCCGCCTAGGGCCGGAGGGCCGCCTCGCCCGATGGTAACACGCCTGTTGCATTACCGGGATCGTGATCACATTCTTCAAGCGGCCCGGGCCCTGCCGAACCTACGCATTGGTAACAGCAAGGTCATGATTTTCCCGGACTTCACCAGAGACGTCCAGCGTCAGCGGTCATCCTTCCTGGCGGTCAAGCGGAAGCTAAGAACATTGCAGATGCCCTACGCTATGTTGTTTCCGGCCCGCCTGAAGGTCATTGCAGGCGGGAGCACTCATTTCTTTCTCACACCGCAGGCGGCTTGGGACTGGATAGAAACCAGGGGAGCAGACGATGGTCACACCCCCGCTGTGCCCGCGCCCAGACGTGGCTCTACTGATCTGACACCGACGCGGCGGCCTGGCTCCCCCACTGGATGGCAACAGGAGAGAAACAAGGCAGTATTGGCGGTGGCAGCCATCAGCCAGGGGGAGATCAGCCCTTCCAGTAACGGCTCGGATCACTCGAAAAATGCTCAACTGAGTCCGGGCCCCAGCAGCGCTCTTGGTCTCTCCGAGTCTGATCTCCCGGTGGTCACTCCGCGGACGGCATGTTTGGCTGAAGAGGCTGTGAAGACATGGGACACTCTTTCGGCGGCGGGGGGTCAGCGGTCTTCTATAGCTCATACCTGTACTGTTGAGGGGGGAGAAGCATGGGAGATCTTTTGAATGCTTGGGGGGCGGGGGGGTAGCTCCGGATCCGATTGGCATTGACGTTCCGTATAGCCTAGCCTACTATTGTTGATTAACACTTGTTTTTCAGGGTTTGGATGGGGTTGCCACGTTGGTTGTCTGTCCTGGGGTGTGGGAGTTGGGTAGCACAGTTTGATAATGGGTGTGGGGGATGGTGGGTGGGTTCTGGACGTGTCAGAGGTTCCTATGGGGGGCTGGGTGAACTACGATGGGTACTGCCATGGGACCCGACTTAGGTTACAAATGTCTCACGTGGAACGTGCGGGGGATGCACACCATGCATAGACGCCACAAGATACACTCATACTTAATTCGACGGGGCATACATATTGCCTTCCTCCAAGAAGCGCATCTCCTAGCGCAGGAAGGGAAAGCATTGCAGCGAAGATGGAGGGGACAGGTATATCACAGGTATATCACACTGATTACTCGGCCTATGCCAGGGGGGTGGTCATCTGGATAAGGGCGGGGGTGCCCTTTCAATGCACGCACCAGCTTATTGACCCAGAGGGTAGGTATGTGGTATTGAGGGGCAAGCTGGATGGGAGGGATCTAACATTGGGTTGCATATATGCACCGAATGTGGACCAACCTGCTTTCTTCTCCTTGCTGTTCTGCACATTGGCACCGTTCTTAATAGGCCCTCTGCTCCTTGGAGGGGATTTTAATTGTATGACTGACACTGCCTTAGACCGCTCACATCCCCCTTTACTAAATGCACCGGCGGGCAGACTGGCGCTTGCGCGTTCTGACTGGCAGCGGCGTTGGGGGCTAATCGATGCTTGGAGGGCTCACCACTCATTGGACAGGGACTACTCCTTCTTCTCCGCCCTTCACGAACTTCACGTCCGAATTGACGCCTTCGTATGCTCCCCGGATGTGCATGGCGTGGTGTACCATAGCGAATACCTCACGCGCACGATTTCCGACCATAACCCGTTGCTGGTGCACCTGCGATGGGCGCAGTGCAGACCACGTATTCCCACCTGGAAACTTCGCCCCGAGGCGCTAGACGATCAGGTCTTCCGGTCCGCGATAGCCACGGAAATAGAATCGTATTTTCGGGACAGCGTGGGGACTGCGGGGTCGGCGACAATCGAGTGGGACGCCTTCAAATCGGTGGTGCGGGGACGATGCATTGCGACGGGGTCGGGGTGCGGAGGACCTTGCTCAATGCAGTTGACCAGGAGGACGCGAAGCTACGTTCGCTAGAGAGGGACCGACCTGAGCGACCGGAAGTTCAGGAGGCACTACTTGAGGCGAGGGAGTCGGTGGCGACGACGGTGGAACGCCTCAGGTGCTTCGATCACAAAGCCTACCTTAGACGTGCGCATTTGGAACGGGATAAAACGGGGGCGCTCTTGGCCTGGCTAGCCAACCCGGCTCGCCGTAGTTCGATCATTCTTGAACTCCGGAATCATGCGGGTGTGGCGCGGTTCGACCAACAGGGGATAAATGAGTTATTCCATGACTATTACACGGAGCTCTACCGTAGTCTGGTGATTCCGCAGGAGGCTGAGTTCCAGAGATTCCTGGAGGGGCTAGATCTACCGGAGCTGGACGAAGAGAAGGCTAAACCTCTAGGGGGTAAAATTGATGAACGGGAGGTGAGAGTCGCCATCGCGAGTATGGCGCGGAATAAAACACCGGGCTCTGATGGCCTACCGACAGAGTTCTACCACACTTACGTCGACCTCCTGGCACTCCAATTGGCGGGGCTCTACAATGAGGCTAAGCGTCTGGGCAGCCTACCGAAGACCTCTGGCGAAGCGATCATTGTCCCTCTATTGAAACCTGGCAAGCCGCCTTGGGACAGGTCAGCATACCGCCCGCTGTCCATGCTTAACCTGGACTACAAGATCTTGAGCAAGATCTTGGCGACGCGCTTACTTCCCCACATGGCCACTCTGATCCACGTGGACCAATCGGGCTTCATCCCGGCCCGCAACACCGCGCTCAATATACGACGGCTTCTCCACGTACTGGAGGCAGACACCTACGAGGTGGACGCGGCAGCGGTGTTTGCCGTTGACATGGAAAAGGCTTTTGATAGCCTGGAATGGCCGTATTTGTTCCATGTCATGCGCAACATGGGGTTGAGCACGGAGTTTGTGGACTGGATGGCACTTCTATACAAGAACGCAACGGCGAGAGTCAGAACGGGAGGTGTCATATCAGAGGCATGCGTGGTAGGGAGGGGCACGCGACAGGGTTGCCCCCTCTCGCCCCTTTTGTTCGCCATAGCGATCGAACCTTTAGCGGCGCGCGCCCGATTGGGGCGGGCGTATCAGGGGTTGGACGTATATGGACAGGTGCATCATATCGCATTATATGCGGATGATCTCCTGCTGGTTTTGGCGGACACTGCGGCCTCCCTGCGAGGAGCTAAAGCTCTACTTCAGGAGTTGAGCAGGGTGTCGGGCCTCAGAGTGAACTGGGCGAAGTCATTCCTGTTTCCGACTCGGGCGCGCGAACCATGCCCGCACTCTTCGGAAGGGGTGTCCTGGGAGGAGAGGAGCCTGAGGTACTTAGGCACGTCGATCTACCATACTAACGTGGATATTTTGGAGGGCAACATCGGATCGGCGCTCCGTCTCACTAAAACGAACTTTGACTTCTGGGGTATTCTTGGGAGCACCAGGGCCTGGCGACCATTGGAGATCTCTATGACGACGGAGCTCTCCTGCCCTTCGACCTCTTGCAGGATCGCTTCGGGCTGCCGAGGGGAAACTTCCTCCTCCATGCGGCACTGACTGCGGCGATCCGTAAACACTGGAGGGAGGGTTTGGTGGAGCCCCCGTTGTCCACGTGCTGTCAATATGTAGTAGTCGCCGCAGGGACGGTTAAGGCTGTAACGTGCCTCTATAAACGCATGCTTGCGGAGGCTCAGACCCCACTAGCAGCCTTGAAGGCGAAATGGGAGGAGGACTTAGCGACGGAGATCCCCGAGACGGCGTGGGCTGGTATAATAGAACGTGCCTGGAAAGGGACGCGCAATGCGAGGTTTCAGCTGGTGCATTTTTACATCCTACACAGAGCAAACCTGACCCCTGACAAGCTCCATAGATATTTCCCAACACACCCAGCGGCCTGCCCACGCTGTCCGGCAGAAAAGGCCGATTTCCAACACATGTTCTGGTCCTGCCCGGCTCTGGGCTCCTTTTGGCATGGGGTGGTGGAGACTCTGCGGGAGATCACTGAGAGGGAGTTGCAACCCACAGTGGCACACTGCGTCCTACACTGGTTCCCACACACATCAAAAAACAAAATCACTAGTAAATTCCTAGACCTGGGTCTGCTGCTAGCGAAGCGAGCCATAACGTCCCAATGGAAGGCGAGTAGGGGGCCTACAATGGAGAGATGGCGGGCGGAGCTCACTAAATGGGCCAGCTGTGAAGGGGAGGTACGTCTGCAACTGGCACTTAGAGCAGGCACTGATACTGCCCTGGAACGAGGCCGGGCCTGGGAGCGGTTGGTACTAGAACTCAAGTTGCCGACCTCTGACGATGGGGAATCCCCCGAAGGTAGTCCTGGTCCTTAATCAACCTGGCTTGGGTCGGTGCTAGGCCCATTTCTTTCCTGGGTCCACCCCACGCCCAACGTGATGACGGCATTTTACTACTGGTGGATCCTGATTGTCGGTCTCGGGCTGGATGTGCCCGCGAGGGAATCGGGTTTGCTCTTGTGGACCTCTGACACGCCTGGGGGGAGGGATGGGAGGAGGGGGCAATATAGGGGGGGAAGGGAGGTAAGAGTTGAGGGGATCTAGGGGGAGGGGGAATTGGGAGGAGGGGGGTTTGTTATTGTTCAGAGTTCACTGATTCAGGGGTGGGAGGTGCAGGATGATTAGAAACGCAGCCTTATGCACTACCTGAAAATCAGTTGTATGTGAGTACCCTTGAGGATATTAGCGAATATTACTATCCTGTCTACCGCCGCTCGACCTCTGGGGTGTGAGCTAAATGGCCGTGTTAGACTAAGATTTCCATTCCAGTACTCTTATACCGCGAATGCAGGATGCTGCCATTGGTGGCGACTTAAATGTGCACGTATTTCTGCTGCAATTAAAAAAAAAAATGGAAAGCAGCCCTTCTATTGGCCCACACATCAGCCAGGGGCTGTACTTTTCTTACAATTCAGAGAGGATAGAGTGTTGTTAAGAACCAATCCAAGGTTCATCCTGAAGGTCCCAACTTCTTTTCACATGAATGAACCTATCATCATATTTGAAAAACACTTCCTCTTCTGCGGAGAAGGCTCTCAGTTTTCTAGATATCAAACGGTGATTGAAATTCTATATTCCCAGAACAAAAGCTTTCAGGAAATCAGACCATTTTTCATGTTTTTTGCTCCACACAGGAAGGGTTGCGCACTTTGAAGAAGCAGCATGGACTAGTGAGTGTCGGCAACAATTGCCTTTTGCCACGACAAAGCAGGAAGACTGTTGTTGGCCAAAGTCACTGCACAGTCGACCAGAAAAATGGCTTTATCCACAGCCTTGTTTGCTGCTGACATTTTCAGAGCAACAACGTGGTCGAATGCACATACATTCACAAAGCACTATTGCTTAGACTCAGAATGGAAAGCAGATGCCGCTGTTAGTCAGCAAGTATTGCATCATCGCTTTCAATAAGGGACAGATAACTTTTCGCTTGTGCATTGCAACATATTGGTGATGATGTGTTCTTATTACTTGTGTCTCAATTGTTTTCTAGTATTTCGAATTTCCAGTGGTTCATGTTTTCTTCCTTTGTTCTTCTTTTGAGAGTGATGTCACCTAACCACCAGCATGTATTCTTTCCTTTCCGCTAGCTATGCCCTTCAATTCAAGCTAGGCTGACTGATGAGGGGTGGTATCCTGAAACCGGTCCCAGGAGGCTTGTTTCCGGTCCAGGGAGGACCTGGCCTGGCAGTTTGGGCTGGACTGTTCCCATGAAGAGCAGGGTCAATACTGATTTGCATATGGCTGGGTCCAGTCTGGGGTGTCATAATGAGCAAAAGAAGAATGGATTCAATCCAGATCTTTTGACTGGGGGCGAGTGCTTTAAAAGTTTCAGCACTCCAACCATCATCTTGTGTTTACTCTGAGTCAAGCATGTGAACCTATGAAAGATTTAATGCTGGAGAAACAACAAGTTACGTACCAGTACAGTGTGGTTCTCCATTATTATCTTTCCTAGATTAACATGAGACCGGCCCACCTCCTCGTTTGGCTCAGCACTCCTATACCTCATTGATATATCTTATTCCCTTTTACACTCCGCTCGATATAAGGTATGGCAGCTCTACAGGGCAAGAGTGGTTCTGGGTCTTTTTTCTTATTAGTTGAAGGTTGGGTCCATTAAAACAATGTGAGTTGGTTAACAAAGTCAATTGCTTTCTTTATGCCTGTTAATGTACTTACATGGTACTGCTGGTTTTAAATATCGTAGGACTCCCACCATGACAACGGGGAAGATTCAAGCATGTAAATGTATGAAAGATTTCAATATTGGAGAACCACAGTGTACAGGTAAGCAACTTGTTTTTTCTAGTGTTGGGGAGTTGTGTGATTCCTAGGTCTGCTGGCTTCCTGCATTCTCCTTGTCATGCATACACTTTGGCACCTGAGGGTCCTACAGTGGTGCCTCTGCAGACAATGGATACTGTACATACTCCGGCAGATAGGGCAACTTTGTTGTATGGTGTGAGGACACTGGTGTGGATCCCTTGCAGGGCATACTATCCCAGTTCGCACTTTTGCTCAAAGGGGATGTGCTATTGGCACTGTGAAGGGCTATTTAGCTGCATGTTCTGCTTTACTGTCTGCCGATCACTCCTCCCTGTTTAACTCTCCATTTTTCCTGCATTTTCTTAAGGGCCTAAATAATCTTTTTCCTACCTCTCCATTTTAGTTTTCAGTGGGACTTGAATTTGGTTCTTTGGGCCCTACACAGTTTATCCCTTCACATGTTGACCATCAAGACAGTATTTTTGGTTGCTATCATGTCTGCTAGATGGGACAGTGGGTTGCAGGCTCTTACTTATTGTCCCCTGTTCACTATCTTCTTTCCTGACAAGTTGATGTTGTGAACCAGGTCTGCTTTCCTTCCCAAGGTGATCACTCCTTTCCACTTTGCCCAGGCCATACCCTTCCAACCTTCTACTCCCCACCATATCCTACGAAGGAGGGACAATGGCTGCTTTGGTTGGATCCTAGGCAGGCAATTATTACTACGTGGACTGTACCAAGGAATATCAGTCAGTCAACCAACTCTTTGTGGACTATTGTGAAGCCAAGAAGGGGAAGACGGTTGGTTCAGAAGAGGACTCAATCCCGTTGGATCATCCTCCTCATTAAGATCTGATGCGCCCTCGCCAAGAAGTAGACACTTTGAAGGAATCCGGACCCATTCCACCATGACTAAGTCCACCACTTATGCATTGCCCTGGGGTGTCTCCACCGCAGAAATCTGTAAGGTTGTGACGTGGGCACAGGGACAGTCACTTGGCTAGATCCGTCTTGCAGGATTTTCTGGCCTGAATCATCCACCAACCCTCCTCCTGTGCAGGGTATTGCTGTGAAATCTGCTTTACAGGTGAGGAATCTGCAGGTTGTATTATCGATCAGAGGAAAAAGTTGCTTACCTGTGATAATGCTCTTTCTGGTGGATACTCTAACTGCAGATTACTCACGGTCTCACCTGCCTCCCCATTTTGATGGATTATTCATAGGGAAAGTTAATAAGGTTCCATCTTGTGAATCTGTTGGAACTGCAATCTCCCATGACTTTAACTGCATCTCGCCTTGAAAGCTTGGAAAGAATGGAGAGAAAATGATGTAGATGCGCTGGGGTGGGCACTTTATGGCCTCTGAGATGTCGCCGGACGTCACTTATGGCACTGTCTGAATCCAGCGGCCTCTATTGACAGCATTACGGATTTGAAGTTTTCTGGATCCAGTCTGACATCTGGGAATAGTTCTACAGGTGAAGAATCTGTAGGTAAATGGAGTATACACCAGAAATATTGTTACTGTAGGTAGGTAACTTTTTCATATTCAATATATATGTAGAAACATAGATATAACTACAAAACCGTATGATTAAAAAAGCTTATGATAAGGGCCAATATGATTGAGAAGAAAATAAAAAATAAAAGGCTTTGAAATTTGCCAGGAATGTTTATCATTACCACTGAAACAATAATGCATCTGGGGTAAAATTTCAACTAAAAGAAGCATGGAGTTTGGGTGTGTTGTGACAGAAAAATCCTCTACCTGGTAATGGAGGTGTACCCCCTTCCCGTGTGCACAACTGTACTTTTGTCTAGATCCCTAATGCTTCTTTTTGTTGTCATAGGCAAACACTGGTTATACATGTGCACTATGACGTAGTCCTGCCTAACGTATTGCAGTCTTGTTGGACCAGGAGTGGTGCCCAAAGTGCTACCCTTATAGTGGTGAAAGGCTACTACCTTCCCCAGGAGTTCAGCAGCACGAGCACGGTAGTGACTGCATACCGTGTAGTGATCAGTAGGAGTGAACTGGTCAGTTTTCACCTGTGTCACTGGAGTGAAGCCCACAGGCTAACTCACCTTGCTAAAGTTCTGCTGCTGTGTGTTACTCATCTTTTGGCTAATATCAGTTAGTTGTAAAGTACTGCACATTGCAGTAGTGTTGACTCTGTACTGTTTGTACGGGTGCCTGGAAAGGTATCATATCGGGATAGAGCAGTGCTGTTCATGTACTGGGTATATGTATTCCTGCAAGGAGAAAATTACTTGAGCTATTTAGTGCTGCACAGTGCGGACATGGTGAGTGCATGCTCTGGGTGTATGTGTACCTTGTGAGGTGTAGGGTTGTGCAGAGCACACATTGTGAGTGTGTGTGTGATGGCAGTGTGTGTGCTTGCAGGTGACACACCATGGAACATTGTAGCACGACTACAGTAGTGAGCAGTGAAAGCAGAGTGGTAACAGCACCGGATAATGTGGGTGTTGTGTGTATACACTGGGTGTAAGTGTACCTGTAATGGCACATTACATGGAGGAACCTGGATTCCATTTTGGAAAGCCCAGGCCTGCCTTTTGAAGATATGAGGAGGTAGAGGAATCTTTTTGCAGACAAATTTGAGTATTGCAGTATTCTGTGGGCTGGGTGTAAAAACACTGGAGAAGGGAGGCAGAGACTCCCCCTGTACACTTCAAAGGGTGTTCTTTGATTCAGTGAGAGATCTCAATGAAGGGGCCTTCACACATCTTGGGAAGGAGATGGAGCTGATAAGGAAATCATAAAGAGTAAGCCTGGGAGCCTGGGGATTACCTTTTGATGTACATATCTCTGTGGCTGATAAATAGGTGTGAACTCTAGTCACTCCCATGGCCTTTGGCTGTTAAACTATCAGCTTTGAAGTCTTTCCTGCTGTGACAAAAACAAAAACCTTGAAAGATGCAGACCCTGAATCACATTTGGTGTCTGGAAATGAACAATACGAAGTAGAGGTTGAGACCCTAAAGATTGTCATCTGCTGTACAGCCAGATGGGCTTTGTAAGGAGCGGAAGCTCTGCAAGACTTCTACCTGTGACTAGGACTTGGGGACAAGGCTGCTAGTCTCCCTGCTAGTTGAGGGGATATCATCCAGGTAAGCCAAGACCACCTGATCTGGCGCCAAAGTGCCTACCTGCTAGCCAAGACCAGTGTGCCTTGTGAAGAAGAGGAGTGTTGGAGGGGGGCATGGTCCACTGGGGAGCCCTGTCGAGTGGACTCCCGCTGAGAAGAGATAGCTGGTGCGTCAATCAGGTCATTGCCAATGTGCAGATTCAAGTCGTTGATCCCCTTATGCCAGGAGAGGGCTGCCGTGAAACTAGCAGGAAGAATGAAAACTTGTACCTCCTTGTTGTGGTAACCCGCATGCCAGGAGGAGCCATCGTTGAAGATACCGCCAGATAAAGAAGCAAATGTCTGTGCAGATCCTTAGCGGCAACCCTGCATGCCAGGAGGCGCCACAGTTTCATGCACTATTGTGCGTTGAGGGCCAGCTCCTTGGGTGGTAGTATTGCGGCAAGCCGGTATACTAGGAGGGGCTGCTGTTAAGTCATGTGACCCATAGGTCATAAGGTAGCATAAAGGATTGCTGCCGTCAACTGGGAAGGACACCATAGGCGCATCACCACATCACTGGCATATTGACAGAGAGCATCGCAATCCAACTCCCTCTCCCCTTTGTGAGTGCAGAACTTTACATGCAGGGGGAGCACCTCTGATCACTGATGGAGCCGACCGTGTAAGCTCAACGGAGAGCCTGTGCCTGTCAGGTGCTGACACACCTCCTGTGTGCAGCTAGCTCTCCCAATAGGACTGTAGCCCTGCGTGTGGCCGTGCATGGGGAACTCGCTGAGTCACTGCTGAAGCAAGTAAGACAGGTTGCGGGCCTGTCGGGCCAAGGATGACTTGGTGCTAAAAGCACTGCGGCGCCGAGACACTTATGACTATTTTCTGAGAGTCTGAGTGGACTCTTGAGTTAAGGCTTACTATTGAGCATTCCCTCAATGCAGCCACCAGTGAATAGGGAATAACTCCGACCATGTTATGAGGAGGAGCTGGGAAAGTAATTAGGCAGTAAAATGCTAGAGCCCCGACCACAAGGGGAAATGTGTGGCTGTTTATTCATGTAACATTATTTGAATGCGTGAAGTTAAAAATAAAAAACTTTTTTTATTATAAAAATAAGTATTTGACTGGACATTGATTTATTGATACTGCTGTGCTCCCTTTGAGTTATGAGTCGTATTCATTAACCTGTATCCACAACCCCTCCCCCCACCGCCATTCCCCCACCACACCATACCATGGTGTATTAGAGTAAATGTGGCGACTATAATAGTAACATGCAAATTTCACTAATGTTATGCTTTTTATGTTGGTCCATAACGGCAATTAATAAAGTGGTTTACTTTGTAAATTAGAAGTCAAGACTTCATCCATACCTGAAATTGTGTAACATAAAAAACACACTAATTATCGTTAGTTGAAGCTCGTGCTCCTCAAAAAAGTGTGAATTCACCAGTTACAGAGAGCTAAATACAACTAATTCTCCAGTATTGGGGTGTCTTTCATAGATTCACATGCTTGAATATTCCCCGTCATCGAAGTGGGAGCCCCACGATAAATAAATTAGCAATAAAAACCAACAATTTGTATATAAAAACATAATTACATACATTCTAACACCATAAATACTTATAAGTACCAAGGATAGCATTAACACATAGGAATACATTAGAAGAAAAAAGTACTCTCATAACCTATCCAAGTCATTATGTTAGTCCAAACTACAGCCAATCAGGCGCAAGCACCCCTCTAGACCCTTCTCCTCAGAGGCACAGGCCCTCAGATTTTCTACCGCACGTCATGTGACGGGAGTCTCCCTGAGCTCGCCTCAGTTTTCTTCTACTTCCCTGTGGATTTCTTAAATTTTTGGGATGTCTTCAAGTAAGAAGTCTTTGTTTCGTCCTTGTGCTTCTTGTGGGAAGTTGCGGCTCTTCTCAGAGGACCCTCACAAGAAGTGTATTTATTACCTCTATCCAGAGCATGAGGTAGGCAAATGTAAATTTTGCAGGACTTTTTCCGCTAAGATCCTAAAGGACAGGGAGGGGCGTCTCCTCCTGTGGTTGCAGAGGTTGAAGGAGAAGGATTCACCTCTTTCTGATGCGGAAAGCCTTGCGTCAGTTTGGTCTAGAGCCACTTCTAAGCGTAGCAGTGTGCAGGATATGCCATCTACTTTCATGAAGAAAAAGAAGCTTGACCTTCAAAAGGCTCCTGCTATGTCTTCTCCTCTTGCTGCTGGGCCTACGCCCTCGAGATCTGACTCTCAGGCGTCCACGGCGCCTTCTGCGCATGTTTCCCTTAAAAAACGCGCAAAATCGTCGACGGGACCATCGACGGTCGTTCCGACATTGAAATCTGCCATCTCTACCTCCTTGACGACGAATTCTGCCAGCGAGTCGTCGACGCAGCCGCCGTCGACGAACCGCTGGCAGTGTCGACGATGGTGTCTGTAAGTTTTAAATCTGTCTAGTCGACGATTCCAATCTACTCGTCGACGTCGAAGAAGGGAGTCTCGTCCACATCACGATCCTCGTCAACGTCCTCTGTGAAGAGAGCCTCTTCGTCGACGACGGCTCCGTCGACTACTGGTTCGTCCACGACTGCTCCGTCGACTACTGGTTCGTCGACGGCTTTGTCGACGATTGTGGATTTGCCGTCGGCGGCTTCGTCGACGGTGGATGTCCCATCATCGTCGACGTCTTCTTTCGCATCGATGCCTCTGGTGCCATTTTCAACCTCAAGTTCCGGGGCTGCTGCTGTTGACCCTCTGCACCACCGTCGGCGTGTACCTTTGAATCAGCTTCCCATTCCACGCCACTCGTAGCCTTCATCTCCTGCCACTGGTTCGGAGCATGACTCTGTTTCTGACGAGGAGGACGATGACAGATTCCAGGCAGCTCGAAACCCTTCGGAGCTGGTTATTAAGTGTCAGGACTATGAGGATGATCAGGAAGATCCTTACTACCACGAGGAGGAGCCTTCTGCTCAGGTTCCCACAGCACAAATTCCGCTCTCCCTCATTTCCAATCTTCAATATATGTTGGAGGATTACAATAGGCGATTTCCACCCTCTCATCAGGGGTCTCCTCAGCCTACAGTGCCTGCAGCTACAGCGGTGCCTCCTTCTACTGCCATGCCAGAGCCGTCTCCGTCATCTGCACCACCTACAACCTCTATTCAGGTTCATGCCACTGTTTACGAGGATGATGACGTTCGCCCAGATCGGGAAGACGGTGAAGTTGAGGCGATGATGATGGGAACATGGCTGATTGGGACGATTACCAAATACAGACACCGTCGCCGCCACCGTCGGGTCCAGGGGATTCCCCCCCGGTGGATATTGCAGGTTTTCACCAAATTATGGAAAGAGTGGCGCTGCGCTTCAAGCTCCCTATGCCTGCAAAAGATGAGGACTGTTTTCTTTATGACGTCAAAAGTCAACCGTTTAAACAGGTACGGGCAGTACCCATAATTGATTTCATCTGGAATGAGGGCGTCAAACTGATGCAGACGCCAAAATCTATCCTGGCACTTCTTCCTCGTTTGGAGAAGAAATATAGGGCGCACCAGGGTTCTCCAGCTTGCCTGGTAGCGCAACCTAAACCTGATTCCGTAATTACCCAGGCCGCACAACGTCGATCCAGGAATCAGTCTTCTCCTATTACTGCTCCTCCTGACCGTGAGGGACGTCGTGTTGATGCCATCAGACGAAAATTCTCCACTATGGCTTCTATCACTGTGAGGGCTGCTAATTCTCTGGCCATTCTGGGGTGCTATGACCGCCAAATGTGGTCAGATATGTCTGCCTTTATCAACCTCATTCCTGAGTCCTCCAGAGCAGAGGCTCTCAAGATTCTTCAGGAGGGAGAGAGAGCGTCATCAGAGATCATCGACTGCTCTGTGGACATCGCACGCACTGGCTTTTGTCAGCTTGCGGGGGCTGCCGTTTTGCGTCATCAGGGCTGGCTGCGTTCCACCTTTTCGCCAGGAGGTTCAGGCGAAGATCCTCGACATGCCCTATGACGGCGAATCGCTCTTTGGTCAGCATGTGGAGGACGCGCTTCGGACTATAAAGAAGGACACCGAGACGGCTCGTGCCCTGGGCACTTTACAGTTTTGCAAACATCCTTTTCGTGGTGCATGCGGACGCGGCACTTCCTCTTCTTTTCAGGGTGGATCCAACCTGTACCGCTCCTACGGCCAAAGCAATCAGAGATATTCCTCCCAGCCGCCGCAGTCCTATCGACAGCAGTCTTCAAAATCATATAGAGGGAAGTCTTCCTACAGGAGCTCCGCTTCTAAGAAGCAATGACTTTCCTTCCCCGCTAAAAGTTGGAGGTCGAATCTCCCGCTTCTTTTCCAATTGGTCTTCAATCACCTCAGACCGTTGGGTACTGGACATTGTATCAAAGCGCCATGCTTTGGAGTTTGTCAAATTCCCTCCAAGCACTCCCCCATCTGGTCTGCCTCCGGCACACCTCAAGGAGCTATTCCAACAGATTCGACTCATGATTCATAAAGGTGCCATCGAAGTGGTTCCCAAGTCTCGGAAGGGGATGGGATTCTATTCCCGTTTTTTCCTTGTTCTCAAGAAGTTCCGGAGAATGGCGTCCGATCCTCGACTTAAGAGCCTTAAACAAGTTTCTGAAGTGCCAATCCTTCCGCATGCTCACGCTCGTGGAAATTCTTCACCTTCTCTCGAAGGACGATTTCATGACCACCATCGATCGACAGGACGCTTATTTCCACGTGCCGATACCTCCAAGACACCGGAAGTTCTTGCGCTTCCAGGTGGGGCGCAGAGACTTTCAATTCAAGGTTCTGCCTTCCGGCCTTCACTCCGCCCCTCGCATCTTCACGAAGGTCCTGGCTCCGGTGGTGGCATATCTGCGTTTGAGGGGCGTCCAAATCTTTCCCTACCTGGATGACTGACTCATCAAGTCGCAATCTCGTCACCAAGCGTCTCTGGACACTCAATTCTGTCTGACTCTACTCCACTCTCTCGGTCTGTCCATCAACACCGAGAAGTCTCACGTCGATCCAGCTCCCTGCAGGACTTTTCTAGGCGCTACTCTGAATACTATGCTGGCGAAGGCATTCATGTCTCCCGAGCGTCAGCTGCGGATCTTACGCCTAGTGACTCTCATCCGTTCAAAAGGGTCAGTTTCAGTTTGTGTATTGAAATCTTTTCTCGGGATGGCGTCCTCCTGCATCTCCCTGATCCCAAATTGCAGGCTCAAGATTCGCCCAATTCAGGAGGAACTGGACACGCAGTGGCGTCAGGTCACCGGCTCCTTCAACGATCTGGTCCGGGTGACCGCTCGGATGAGGTCCGCTCTCCTTTGGTGGGCTAAACTGTCAAACATCGGTGCCGGTACTTCTTTCCTAACCGTTGCTCCAGAGCTCATCCTTACCACAGACGCCTCTCTGGAAGGCTGGGGCGCACATCTTCAGGGGCTATCCATAAAAGGCAAGTGGACTCTGGCTTAGCGTTCCTGCCACATCAACAGACTGGAACTCATGGCCATTTTTCTGGCGCTCAAGTCTTTCCATCTTCTGCTCCAGGGAGAGTCTGTACTCATTCAAACAGACAATACCACCAGTATGCACTATGTGAACAAACAGGGCGGCACCAA
Organism: Lissotriton helveticus; assembly: GCF_964261635.1. Classification (NCBI taxonomy): domain Eukaryota; kingdom Metazoa; phylum Chordata; class Amphibia; order Caudata; family Salamandridae; genus Lissotriton; species Lissotriton helveticus. The sequence goes on along the minus strand of NC_136067.1, from coordinate 1,268,857,243 downwards.
GTCGCCGCTCCTTTCTCAGCTGGCACAGAGCATTTGGGACTGGGCGCTCCGTCACCAGATAACCCTGCGGTTCACCTACCAGGCATCTCCAACATCCTGGCGGACTCCCTCAGCAGGTCCGCGTCCTCGACCCATGAGTGGGAGTTGCATCAGGTGACGCTGGACTTCATCTTTTGGCTGTGGGGTCGCCCGAACATGAATCTCTTTGCGAGCCCTGTGAACCGGAAATGCCCGTCTTATGCAAGTTGGCTTCCCCATCAAGGGTCATGCGGCAATGCCCTTTTGATGGACTGGTGCAATCTATTCGCCTACGCTTTTCCACTGATTACACTGGTTCCGTGAGTGTTGTGGAAAATGTGGAGACAGCCGTGTCACATTCTCCTTATCGCTCCCAGATGACCTCGACAAGCATGGTTCTCGGAGCTGCTGCTTCTTTCACAGTGCGTACCCATCCTTCTTCGTCCTCGAGCGGATCTCCTCACAATGGACGGGGGTCAGATCTGTCATCCGGACCCTTTCTCTCTCAAATTATCGGCATGGAACCTGAGCACCTTGAATTTGCCTATTTGAATATTTCTCCAGCATGTAGAGACGTTCTTGCCAATGCGAGAGCTCCGTCCACAGTAAAGACTTACAAGCTAAAGTGGAAGAGGTTCTGTCACTGGTGTGCCTCTACCAACATCCATCCTGTGCACTCCTCTCCTGCTCAGCTTCTGCCATTCTTTTTGCAGTTAGCGCAATGAGGACTTTCCCACTCCACCTTGAAGGTCTTCTTGGCAGCAATATCTCGTTTCCGGCAGGATGGTTCTTCTTCTCTTTACTCTTCCAGAGTCATTCGACAGTTTTTCAAGGGATTATTCAGGATGTTTCCGCCCATTCGGTGTCCTCCTCCTACCTGGCATCTCAATGTTGTTTTGGCGCAATTGTTGAAGGCGCCTTTTGAGCCCATTCACAAGGTGGATTTGAAATTTCTGACCTGGAAGGTGGCCCTTCTTCTTGCCCTGACCTCCTCACGTCGCATGAGTGATATCCATGCCTTTACCATTCAGCCCCCTTTTCTTCAATTCAAATCGGACTGTGTCCTACTTCGCACCAACCCAGCATTCATGCCTACGGTGCCGACTGATTTTCACCTCAATGAACCAGTGTTCTTAAAGACTTTCTTCGCTAATCCTCAATCTCCAGCGGAGCAACGTTTGCATTCATTGGACGTTAAAAGATGCCTTAAATTCTACATAGACAGGACAGCGCCGTTTCGTAAGTCTGATCAGCTGTTTGTTGCTTACGGACGCATGTGCAGGGGGCGTTCCGTTACCAAGCCAACTATTGCATGTAGGATTTCCTCAGCAATCTCATTCTGTCATCAGAAGGCAGGCAAGCCTCTTCAATCTTCTGTACGGGCTCATTCCACCAGGGCGATGTCTTCCTCTACTGCCCTTTTGCGGGTGTGCCGATTCACCAGATATGCCGAGCAGCCACGTGGTCCAGCAGGCATTCTTTCACAAAGCACTACTGCCTCGAGACGATCAACGAAGCTGATTCAGCAGTGGACCAAGCGGTGCTTCATAATCTTTTTAAATAAGGTGAGCCTCTTTCCTTCCCTCCGCCTGTATAAGTCATTTATCTGTCTGGCAGCATTATGTGCTTTCAATGCATTGTAGGCTTATGCACTGCTCTTTTGCCTTGTGGCCAGCTATTACTGCTCACTATTCTATTCAAGCATGTGAATCTATGAAAGACACCCCAATACTGGAGAAGAACAATTGTTACTTACCTGTAAACGGTGGTTCTCCAGTATTGGTGTCTTTCATAGATTCACATGCGACTCACCCACCTCCCCTCAGAGGCTCGCTTCTCCTCCTAGACTCTTTTATCACTTTGGTGCTACGAAAATCTGAGGGCCTGAGCCTCTGAGGAGAAGGTTCTAGATGGGTGCTTGCGCCTGATTGGCTGTAGTTTGGACTAACATAATGACTTGGATAGGTTATGAGAGTACTTTTTAATTCTAATGTATTCCTATGTGTTAATGCTAACCTTGGTACTTATAAGTATTTATGGTGTTAGAATGTATGTAATTTGGTTTTTATATACATATATTGTTTGTTTTTATTGCTAATTTATTTACCGTGGGGCTCCCACTTCGACGACGGGGAATATTCAATCATTTGAATCTATGAAAGGCACCAATACTGGAGAACCACCGTTTACAGGTAAGTAATAACTGTTCTTCTCCTAGTGCACTGTCCCTACCTCACCTATCACAGATGACACACAAATGGAATCAGTGATATTACCGGAGGCATCACATAACCATTAACGTTATTAGGGACATAACTTAAGTGCCTTGAGAGGGAGGTCGTCTGTCAAATGCACCACGTCTAAAATCCAGGAATTGTAAATATAATGTACTGAGCATAAGTAGATTTCACTGGGCTCCGATGAAAGAGGTTATAGGTTACACTCCCTTTAAAAAATGTACTGTCAATACATTTTTCTTTATGTAGTGATATACTTTGGCTCCTTACGACAATAAAACCTACTGTTCAATGCCTCTAGCCGTATACAACAGAATGTGAGAAACATACCAGCCCCCAGAATCCAGAGCACCTGAGCACAGAGTCCATACCCAGAACCAATTTCGCACAGCCTTGTACAGGGCGCCACCTTGGGCCTCGCATTGTATCCATCTCCTGTTCCTTAAACAATTATTCAAAGCCGAAGGGCTTGTGTTTTCGTCGCATGCCATGGCCATGCTTTGCAGCGTGTTCCCTTACTCCCAGTGCCTGGACACCTCACGGGTGACAAGCAGCGCTCTACAAATCCACCTTAGATTACATTGGTCAGTGGATCGGCAGGGCACGGCGTGCCCCTACTTCTTTCATTTAACCGAGTCCGTTCCCCTACTTTTTTAGTTAAACACGAGCCCCAGGGTCAGAACTAGCCAAGGCCTATAGATGAGGCTTGCCGTTCGTGGCAGGTCGGGGAGGCAGAGAAGGAAAAAGACTCTGTTTCTTCCTTCCTGCCCAGAAGGCGCGCACAACGCCCATTGACGGGTGCTCTTGTGCTGCAGCCCCACAACCTCCCACACCTACTCCCAGGATACTTTTTCTTTTTAAGTATCTTTTTATTGAACATAAACAAGCTTCAGTACATAGTCGGTTCATAATAGCAGATTCGGAGAGACATGCAATTCAGGATTCACAACGCATGACATAGAACCCCTCATAAATGCCCACTGTGCAACAACAACCTTCCCTTGACATAGTTTGCAGCATCAATTTTCCCACATCAGTGCACCCTGCTCCCTCTGGCCTACAACTATATCCTCAATACGTGGCCCAGGCACCCCATATCTTTTCGCCTTTCCGTGGGCATACCCGGCTCTGGTATATCACCCGTTCTGCACCATACCACCAGTCGAAGTCTTTCTTCAAGGCTGTAAGTGTGAAGGGTGTCCCTGTTCCCCATGCTCGGACGATGTTCCTCTTGGCCACCCCTCCCGCCAGAGCTAGCCAGGTCTCGGCCCATTGCGGCCACGCATTTCGCAGGTCTCACCCAAGATGAGCCATTTTGGATCAAGCGGGACGTACTCACCCACCACGTTCATCATTACTCGAGTTATACCTTTCCAGTATGTTTGGATCCTAGGGCATGACCACAGTATATGAAAGAAGGACCCTGTCTCGCCGCACCCCCGCACGCATTCGTCAGTCTCGCAAGTGCCCATTCGGACATAAACTATTCAAGAGGCATAGGATCTATTGAGAATATGGAGCTGAATCAGCCAGAATCTTGCTCTTATAGCTATTTCCCGGGGGGTCTGTAACGCCCCAGCCCAATCGTCGTCCTCTAAGAGACCCACATCGGCCTCCCAGGCCTCCCACAGTGGGCCCAAACAGTCTGGGGTGTTAATCCATTTACGGTAAGTCAGGGAAATGGCCTTATCAATCATGGGATCTAAGAGTAGACGGTACCCGAGTGGCGAGTATTCAGGTAGCCGGTACCTTCATGTAGATTGCAATGAAGCGCATGGTGCAGCTACTCCCAGGATACTTAAGTGCCTAAGATAAAACTGGTGCTGTGTGTCCTCGGGTCAGTGGTTACAGAGAGGGCTCGGCCAGCTCCCTGCACTACTCCCTTGTGGGCTGGGCAATCTTTGGTCGAGCAGGAGAAGGGGTAGATCTGCCTATGGTGGCGAGAGGGAGTAAGTTGGCGATACACCCTTCCCAGGGCTGTGCAGTGTGGGGCCACCAGCTAGACTCAGCCTCAGAAACATGTCTGCTCCTTTCAGTCAGATCACTGAATGCCTGCTCACTCCCGTTTGTGTAACAGACTAACATATCCACCACTCAAATTACTTTCATATTTCACTCTACTAATCATCACTAATCCTTTATGGGTTCCGGAGTACCATGCTACTCGCAGAAAAAGTGCTTTGACGCCTCATCATGGGTAGTACGCGCTATATAAATGCAATTACAATACAATAAAAGATAGTGGTCTCAAAATGCCCAGATTGATTTTATTCACCCTAACATATTAACACCACTTTACTAAGTTTGCCAGTGAAGCGATACTTTTGTTATCTCGTCTTTCTTTGAACAACATTGTTTTCCATGGGTGGGGAAGGGCACCATTCCTCGAGGTACTGACTCGGATGGGTGGGGGGCGTCATGGTTGCAAGTATATTATGTTTCTAAAATCACTTGCTGCCTCCTTCCTGGCTTCCAGCAATTTTCGGAAACAATACAAATTTAATGATAAATCCGGTGATTAATGTTCTTCCTAGAGAGAGATGGAGTTTTGTCAAGGGGAAGTTTTGATTCGTGGAAAGTTAGCGCAGAGGGTTAATGTGCCTGCTGTAAAGAACATGTACCATGCAGATCACAAAGTGCACATAATGTAAACACGTCAATGGGTTACTGCTTTTGTCAGAGAGATCCTTTTCCTACTTGCATTTTTTAAGTCAAAATCATAACATAGAACAGTGAGCTATTAACTGTCATCTAAGAGCTGCAATCAAACTGCAAAGTATAAATCAGAGAGTTATGTTTTTTTCCCCCAGTCTTTGATTATCCTAATGTGTTGCAAAGGGTTTTCATATGGATAAAATCAATTCTGATTATTAAAGAGAACCCCCAACCATGGTATTACGTTCTAAATTCAGAGTTTGTGTTTCGCCAGACCAAGCACTATTAATCTACACTGCTTACTAGTATATTTATTTATTTATAGAATTTTTGTCACACAGGTCTCCACCAGCGCTAAAGTCGGCCTTGCCCTTGAGACCAGTCAGCTGCAGCCATTGGTAACTCTATTGGGCTTGTTTCAGCAGTAGTAGGTGCAACTCACCAGGGATCAGCAATGCAGGATTTGCACGCACACTAAACTTAGTTTACAAACTTCATGGTCTCTCTGCTTCATGCACAAGCCCTTTAAACATGTGCTGCCTGCTTTGGGACCACTGGAATTATGTAGGAAAGGAGGACAAAATTATTCTGCAGTGTTGACTAAATTATGCAGCAAAGACAAAAAAAAGCTGCTGCGTATTGCTGTATATTTTCTGTTACACATGCTAACAGCCTGCAAAGATGTTGCCTTATTAGTAGCAGTGCAAAATACAAATGCAGCAGTGAGAACCGTGATCAGTCAACCTTTGCAAAGCGCTGTCCACTTCGCAGAAACACAAGTCACGTTTGTTTGTAACTTTTGATCCGTTTGAGCTACAAACAATTTATTAGTTAAAATCATCAAATTATGCAGCAGGTGATGCATTTGTGTGGCAAATATTGCAGAGCCATAATTATATAGAAAACATTTGCAAACTAGGATATTTTGCCATTCATGTTTGAACTGCTCTTGTGGAAAAAGGGAGAAGTGCTGATGCCAGAAACTCGATCGCTCGGAGACAACTGGCTTGTGATTCCACTTTTAAGGGTATTTGGGACATTCTGTGATTGGAAACAAAGCACACTTTGTGAATGTTCTTTAATGTCAATAACTCATATTAAACCTTAAACGTGTATCCATTGGCTGAATTAACCCCTTCCATGCTGCCATCGGCCATTGGCCGACGGCAGCACTACCCCCCCAGTGCTGCCGTCAGCCAATGGCCGACGTGGCCCCGCCCGTTTTGCGGAAGTGCCGCACTTCCGCAAAATCGCGTGCGCAGTAAACGGGTTAAATAACGTAATAAGCTGCAGCTGGGCAGTGAAATGCCAAACAAACACTAAAAATGTGAATGATTTGCTCTTTCTGGCCACACTTCTGACTCCGCCCACTGACCGAATAGTCGGGTTGTTCCCGCCCCCTGATCTCCAACCACAGTTCCCCTACTTCCCCCCCCCCCCCTCCCCCCACTGTCTTCGCCACGGATACTAGGCACAGGGCTCAATCACTCCCTGCATCCCTGGAGGGAGGTGTCGATGGCCTTGGATGTGTCACCCGTGATGAGAGTAATGGTGTCAGAGCTCACCATAAGTGGGGATTTTAGTGATTCTTTGAGTTTTGCATTATGACGAGAATGTCCCTTTCACTGAGGTTTTTTTTAAAGGAAATATACACTGTTTCAAAGCTTGTTCGATTTCACTAAGTTACAAAACAGAAAATCTTATTATGTTGTAAGCAGTAATGGTTTCATATGTTATTTTTGTGTGGTGTGTGTTTTTTCTCTGTAGCTTTTCCAGTGTTGGTCTTCCACTAGCAAAAATTATTCCAATAGTAAACGGGCAGATCCACACAGTGTGTAGTGAAACCCCCAGCCATTTTGTTCAGGTAAGAAGTCGCTTTTTCTGTGAAGAAATAATTGCATTGCAGTCGCATATTAGAAAATAAATGGTTTGAGTCGTTCGAAATACCGGTCAAGCTCTGGAATAGTTACTCACAGCATGAAAGTGTTAAGAGGAACCGCACCATTGAATATGATGACTCAGCTTCTTTCAATAATCATTCTCGTCCGGTGTCTCCTTTTTTATCTATCGGTTGGTGATCAGTAGAATGTTTTACCACATACCCATAATCTTTCATCCTATTCGACAATTTCAAAAGTTGACTATTTATAAATGCCTTTCAGACCTTAGCAGTATTTTAATTGCATCTGGTTTGTGCAACCATTACCGGAATGGCATGATATGTGTAAATCAGTTGCAACATTTACCTTTGTTTTATTGTATTGTATTGTATTGTTATTGCATTTATATAGCGCTTACTACCTCTGACGAGGTGTCGAAGCGCTTTACATGCTGAATGTGTGCTACTATTATAATGAACCATGACATGCTTTGGATAGTCAAACTATCAAATACTGGGTAATATTTTTAAGCAATGCACATTTTAACGATTGCCTGTCTCTTTGTTAATATTTTGGTCTGTTTAACCCATTACATCCTTGCACTATGTCGGCTTCTTGTGTTTTTTAGGCCGAAGCCTGGCAAACAGCGCAGTCTCGCACTTCTCCACATAACAACTGTCCCCACTTTTGTGACAGGGCCTCGCGCCACTGGTTTAATCCGTTTCTGTGGCAGGCGCTAGGCCCAGCCACACAAGTGGGGTACGGTTTTTATCGTAAGATATGTGGAGCCACTGGGTGAGTGGTTGAAAAATTGTAAGAGTGTGGTTTTTGTTTCAATAGTTCTCCTTGTACCTGAAGGCTGGTAAAATTGTAATCTGTTCACAGCAATCCGTTTGTTAATGCCATTTAAAAAAAAAAAAACAATAAACATACAATTCTTTTGTTACTCCTTTTTTAGGTCTCGCCTAGCATGGCAGCGCTTGCGCTGTTCGCTCGGTGAAATTTATTGTTAAGGAGGACTTTCAGAAGAGGGCTTGAAGCCCCACCCCTCATTACCATTGGCTGGCGTCACCGTTTATGCTAAACAGTGGCCTGCCATTGGAAATGAGTGTTTTTGGTTGACGCCCTTTTGCCTCCGAGACGAACGCGATGGACTGCTTTGCTGCTGTCGCAAAGCACTTTATCTTTATGGGGCCATGTGTTTCTAATTAGAAACACATGGCCCCATAAAGACAAGAGATCATATTTAAGTGTTTGATGAAATAAGAGCTGCTGAGTTCGACGTTGTCAGTAGAAACGGCGTGTGACGTCAGGAGTACAAATGGACAGTCCTACGTCCCGCTGTTCTATCCTTTGTAATAAAAACTGCAAACATAAAAACTCTTTCATGTCCGTTTCTATTGTCGAAAAAAGAGACAATGCACAGCAGAACTTGAGTTGGAGATTGCGCGCAGTATAAATGTGCATAACAAAAATAGATGTTCAGAGTTGCTCTAGGCAGGCAGCTGTGCATAGTGAAATTAGATGAAGTTCTAACAGCTCCCCATCCCATCATATGGGTGCAGAGGGGCATAAGTGCTAGACATGTCTGCAGGCGCATGTACGGATACATCCAAGCCTGTACGTTTAATCAGATGCAAGTTAAACAAGACATATAACTCATAATACACATATATAAATGCCAGTAAGATGAAAGAATGCTGAAGAGGAACAGAGAGAGGCCCAGCTGTTTAAAAAAACATACAATGTAAAGAGGGAACCAACATTATGAAGGTGGAGGGTTTGGGGTCCTGCAGTGGCTCATCAAGGGCAGGCCTCTGGGGACACGGAGCCGACGGTTGATGCGCGAGAGTAGCTACCACTACAGCGCCTAGTGCCACGCATGTCGTGACAAACCGCCTGGGATCGCAAAGACTTGAGTCGCTGAAGAGACGCAGAAAACCGGGGTTTGCAAGGCAGGACCCGCAGCCGCCTCAAACACCAGGCGCAGACTCTCTCAATCTGAGTCCTGCAAGCAAGACCCGCCAAGGCCCTCGGAAACACCAGGCACGCAAAGGATGCTAACTCAGAGTGGCTTGCTCCCTCTCGGCGCAGACACATTCATGAATGCGCCGAGAATAATTAAAAGGCAAAATTGATTCCCTCCCTCAGCAGGAGCACCGGTCCCTCGGAGCTCCCTCCTCCCTCCCTCCCTCTGCAGGAGACCTTCCTTTCACTCCTTCATTCCTTTGTTTGCATTTATATGACACGCACGATTGGTTCAGTGACGGTATTATTTAACATACGTTTTCCCTCTGTCTTTGGCGTTTAATCGTACACCTCATTTCTCTGCACATTGCCCATTCACTATTTGTGGCCTTGTTCTTCTATGAGGGTTAGCTGGTGTCTTCGCCCCGAGGCCACCCGTGACCCACCCCTTGGATGTTTCTGTGAGGTACGGATTGCTCCGGGCTTCCTCCGGTGCACCTGCTGTGATATTTCTGTCACTCCTTCGTGTTAACCCTTGCGGTGCTTCGCGTTCTCCATAATCTAGTTTCATTCAGTTCAGCTCTACTCATCTCTCAGTGAACCCACCGCTACCCACGTGTTAACTCCCACATGAACAACCATACTATTCAACTCTTGAGTTATGCTCGTAGCTTAAGCTTGGGTTTTCACTTCGCCACTTGCATTGCTTCACAGGCCCCTTGTCCCCGCTGAAGGGCACCCCCCACAAGGCTTAGGGACGCTTTGCAATAATGGACGTCTGGCATTTGACTATTGGATTGCAATATCAAATAGACATGCATTATAATATTGCACACTGCAATTTTGATGAAATAAAAAAGATGAACTATAAATTAGGATGGTTTAATATCTGGAATCGTTTTCTGAAACGCAGAATACATCCCTCATCAGGCAACAAAGTGGTGCATTCAGGGGCGCTTCCCCTGCTGTGGGGAGCGCTGCTGATGAAACAGAGGCCTGTGTCACATCCCATAATACAATGACGCCACGTGAGGAAGTTCATTTTTGTGTAAATGCCACTATTACTAAAATAAGAGGGTTCCCTTGGTTGAACTCTCCCTACTTCAAACAACTCTTCAATCAACTATAGTTCCTCTTTCATTCTAATAACTCATGATCAAAACTTCCATCAATCATACTGCATTTCGCTCAAAACCCCTTAGTATAAGTAGAACCACAAAGGCACTTCACAATCTAGAAATTATTCAACTTTACGGTGCCAAGGTATATATTACACTCAGTATTTATTTAAAAAATATTTTGTTTGAAATGGTTTAAAACATCTGCATACATCCATCAAATGTACATATGCCAATTTAATATCCTATCACATTGCATAATTCAAAATCAAAAACATCAATATTTCATTAAAACATATACATAAATCATTAAATTAAAACCACAGAGGTTTTGTTTTGCGACACGTTTCGGTGGATCCTGCTTTCGCACCACCTTCCTCAGGACAGTTAAAAACACAATAATCTTAATAAACTTTTCCAGTTTCCCTGTTCTTTACTTCAAAGAAACTGCAATCAGCTATCACCATTATTCTTTCTCTCAAAAGCGCGAGGCACCCCTTCTTCCTCTGTTGTGGGGTTCCTCCTAGATTAACGGGGTAATTTTGAATTATGCAATGTGATAAGATATTAAATTGGCATATGTACATTTGATGGATGTATTCAGATGTTTTAAACCATTTCAAACGATTTTTTTTTAATAAATACTGAGTGTAATATATACCTTGGCACTGTAAAGTTGAATAATTTCTAGGTTGTGAAGTGCCTTTGTGGTACTACTTATACTAAGTGGTTTTGAGTGAAATGCAGTATGATTGATGGAAGTTTTGATCATGAGTTATTAGAATGAAAGAGGAACTATAGTTGATTGAAGAGTTGTTTGAAGTAGGTAGAGTTCAACCAAGGGAACCCTCTTATTTTAGTACTGTAACTTACCCTGTTCCCTTGTGGTCTAACGGTTACGCTCTATTTCTTTATACTGTAAATGCCACTAGAACATTGAGAGGACATTAAAGGAATCCACAAAAAGATTACGTGTCATTTACTTTATTTATATTGCATGAAGAGATCTGTTGCCCTGCTCGTGCCTTCTGGGTGAACACGTGTCACTTGTGTGTACTACAGGCTCGCACTTCTGCTCAAACTGAACTATAACGGATTGTGTAATCGATGTACGGAGTCACAGCAAGTGAATGTCAGCTCTGTCTCACCTGACTACTTACCTGCACTTACATCTCCCAGTCACAGTGCCACCGTCGGAAGTGGAGGGTGAACAATGCTGCGTCTTTACCACTGGTCATATTTGTAAGCCATGGACTTGCAGCACAGAGCACTGAATGAGTGAACAAAAAAGTTTTGGGGGGTCTCAAAGCCTCACATTACCATAGTAACCCTGGCACTGAAGGTAACTGCTTAAAACGTCATCAGTTTGACATTGGCTGCAAACCTCTAGTTTGTAAGAAAGAAACAAAGAAGGCAAGAAAAAAAGGAAGAATCAAAGAAGAAAAAAGAGAGGGGAAGAAAGGGAAAGAAGAAAAAAGGTAAAGAAGGAACAAGAAGGTTAGCAAGAGAAGGAAACAAAGAAGCAAAGAAAGAAGGAATGGCAAAGATGGAATGAATGAATGAAAGAATGTAAGAGCAAGAAAGAGAAGAAAGGATAAAAGTAAGAAGGAAAGAAAAAAGAAGGGAAGAAAGAAGGCAAGGTTGAAAAAGAATGAAAGACTGCATGCTGTGAAATTATCCAGAGCAATTGCCAGTGGCTGAGATTAATTTAAGCATTCCATCCCTCATCCTCTTGTTTTTGCATTTGATGCCCTAAGTGTACTTGGTATGCTCAGATTTTGGTCTCAGGCTCACTTGGAACCAAGCTATACCTCGCTGAAGAGCCCTAACTAGGGTGAAAACGGTCCTAGGTTGCTTGTGTTCAGGGAAGGCCTGGCCTGGCAGTTCAGGCTGAACTGTTCCCATGAGGAGCAGGGTCAAGATTGATTTGCTTATGGCTGGGTACAAATCGATTGTGCATGGTGGGACAAAAACGATGGATTGAAATGCAGCGTGAGCAGTTGCCAGTGGCTGAGATTAATTCAAGCATTCCATCCATCACCTTCTTGTTTTTGCATTTGACGCCCTAAGTGCGACGAGTGTGGTTCGGAAAATCTAGATTCATATAATTATACTGGACTCGAGAAATAAAACTTCGTCAAAATATGACGAATTTGGTATCAAAAGACCGAGAATGACGAGTACATCATGTACATGTATTTTCGGCGTGTTCGAGTGACGATTTCACCTCGAAATCGTCATTTACATTCTGAACCCTTGGCTCCCATTTATGTGTTGCCCTTTACATAGGCCTTAATCCAGTTGAATTTGATTCCACAAGGACACATACTCCTTAATCGACTTTTCCCTGACCTCAGTACAAGTTAGAACCATTGCCCCAGGCCGAACTCGTTAGGTCAGTTCCCTCCCAGTGGCCGAGCAAGATAGCATCTAGGCTCAACCAGCCATAAAACCATTTCAGCGCGCACACCTGCCATATCTCGCTCACATCTTTCTCCACTCCTTTGCTTCACTTACTTTATGGTGGGGAGGTGCCCGTTTTTATTAGGGGTCCAGTGATATCTGATGAAATGTTGGGCCTTGCCAAATGATTTGTTGTCGGCAGCACGAAGTGAAATATGGACATGTCATCATGACTCTGCTTTTTCTTTGAACCAGAATATGTTAACTATTTACTTTACAACCAAGAATGTTTTGCCTAGGGCCTAAAACTGTGTATAAGAAGAGAAGCCTGACTTCATGAAAGTGTGCAGTCTCCTGAGAACATACCCGTATTGTACTTCTAGGACACCTGTTACCTTGGTTGCAGCCAATAAACTAATCTTTGACTTCACCTAGAAGACTCTGAAGTTTCTGTAGGTCTGGATCAGGAAGAACCCGAGGTCTCTGGGTGTTGATTCCCTGGCACCGCTGGGTTACCGGTTCTGTGCCGGTTCTTAAAAACCCAGTACCTCAGTTGGCGCCCAACGTTTGGGGCGATTCCAGTGGTACCAGTCAGCCTGAAGATCGTGAGGAGCTTCGTGTGGAAATTCCGGAGGACGGCCAACCACCTCATCGACTCCTGCATGTCGACGTGGTCCGAAGGTCTTTGCTGCGAGGTTCCCCGCTTCCCGACGGCTACAAGGACTGCTGCCCTGGCTATCGCCCTGATTTGGACCCTTGAAGTTTTTGGTAGAGCGAAACACTGAGACGAGTCTTCTGGTGACGTCATCGAGATAATTTCAGTTAAGTATAAGTGGAGCGTCTCCCAGTCCTTAGTTGGACTTACTTTGTGGTATCTTTGGGATACAAAAGGTTTTGTATTGGTACTTGCAAGCACCATAACCGAAGGACTCGTGTATTCACAAGAAATATCGTAATCGATAATCCTTTGAAGTTTGGAACTAGACTAGAGAGCGAGGATGCCTAGTCTTAGACTTGGGAATTTATTTTGTCTTGGTGGTAATAATAGGGACTCCCGATTGGTGGACTCATGTCCGGTTCCTCCAGTTGGAACTCCGACTTACGAGCTATACGTAAAACATGGGGTAGGCCCCATCACCTACAACGAAGTATGGATTAAATACACCAGGAAAGATGGTGTTCTAAAATGGCCCCAATATGGTAGCTTTGATTCTGAAATCTTAGACAACCTTGAAGTTAAACTCTTCAAAAAGAAAGCCCGGCCGGCAATGTTTGACTCCTTCCGCTTATGGCGTAAAGAAGCCAAACAAAAAGAAATTAAATTAGCTAAGAAAAATAAGAGAGAAGGGGGACTTTCAGTAATGCAAGCTGCTGTGCAGTTTAAAGATAATGAGGAAGAGCAGATGAATGAGCAGTTGCACAGGCAACGTAAAATGGCAATAGATAAGTGTTATCCAGTTTTGCCGTCTCTTCAGCAAGAGGCAGCAAAAGAGCGTGAAAAAGACCCATTAATGTCACATTTGCTAAATTCACCACCCCCCTATGCGCAGAATGCCACAGCACCCCCGCAACCTTTAGTTGCACAAGCTGCGCCTCCTGCTCCTCAACAGCACCCACCAGCTGTTCTTCAGCTGGCTCCTACTTCTTCGGTGCAGCCTCCTCCAGGCCCACTGACCACTTCTGTTTCACCTGTGTTTTCTACGATTTTGCCTACTGTACTTTTTACGTCTCCTAATGCTCCCTCTACGATTTTGCCTAGTGCCCCCTCTATTTTCCCTGATACCCCTTCTGCTATCTCTACCCCCGCCTTACCTCACCCCGTTTTTCCATCTGTTTGTCCTTCAGTTTCACCTTCCATTCGGCAGAAAATGGCCAGCACTGTTACTAATCTTCTTTTACCTCTTTTCGGGTCGCCTGCTACGACCCCTAACATAGGAAGAAGACAGTTGCGAAGTCAACTGCCTGATTATCAAGAGAGAGATTCCCTGAATAGTTTAGCTCGGAAATGGATCATGGACACTGCAAAATATGATGTGCAGTCAGTCATGGAAGTCTTCCATCAATGGGAAGCAGCGACACAGAGAGATGTTTTCGAACAGATGTGTGTTTTTCTTGGCGAGGATTTAGAAGATAATGATCAAGACTGCATCCCACAAGAGATGTGTCGTGTACGGTTTAAGTTTGGAGAGGGTAGGATTGTAGGTCCAGATGTGGAAAAAGCAGTTGAAATGTTGTTATCATATCGGAGTAAGGGAGGCAGTACAGGGTCACCATCTGAATCTAATACATCCAGTAGGAAAAAGGCGCAACAATACCCTATGAGAGAAGTTCCCCCACAGTGGAGAGAGGGTGACACGACTGCTGTCCCACCTGTTCTGCCACACTTCCACCGTGTATGGGTACATGTCCCATGGAAGCGAGCTGAAGTTTTAGCACTCAAACAAACGTTACCAGATCCACGTAAAAATCCTGCAGGGTACTATAAAGAATTGTCACAAACTGCTGGGTCATGTATAATGAATTTAGCCGATATCGATATGCTATTTGGGAATGTCGTTCCACAGCCTTTACGGGGTAAAATTCGTCATGTAGATCATGACCAGGAATTAGGTGACACGTGGGCTAATATTACTGCTGCAGATGCCCGCCAAGTTGGTGGTGCCAAGCCTGAGCCTTTGATAACAGAACTCCCTGGTAGAATAGTAGATTACATGAAAACGATAATGCCTGCAATACGCGTAAATTGGGATAAGTTGTCTGCATGCAAGCAAAAGAAAGAAGAAACTGTTTCAGATTTCTTCACCAGATTTGAAGAAACATTCATTGACCACAGCGGTCAAGATATGACCACAGAAGGTGGTCAGAGATTGTTTGTCGATAAATTCGTGCACAATCTGCTTCCAGAATTGTGTAGAAAATTAAAAGATTCAGAAAGTTCTTGGGCAGTCTCATCTTCAGCGCAGATATTAGCTACTGCACAATACTACGAGAATAGAGACAAAGATGAGAAAGATAAAGTAGAAAAGAAAACTAGAGAACTCAAAACGAAGGTTTTGCTACAGCAAGCCTACCCGCCACGTGGTGGTGGTAATCAACATAATAATGGCCAGAATCACTACCAGAATACTTTTCAGCAGCCTCAACAGTATCAGAGAAACTCGCAAAGATTCGATTACACTCAACCCCGTGTAGGTCCCAACCAGTGTTTATATTGCAAACAAGAGGGTCATTACAAGTATAATTGTCCTGCCCTATCACAACGTGCAAATGGAGTTTCTGGTGTAAGAGGTCGTGGCAGTCAGCAAGCGCCTAGAGGTAGAGGGCGTGGAAACGCCACTCAGGACACACGTCCCCTTCCACCACAAAACTCTATGAACAGGTTTGATCAGCAAAATAACGTATCTGACAGGACAGCTCAATACTATGTTGAAGATTATTACACGGAAAATGAGCAGTGGGAGAATGATGACTGCTAGGACAGCCATAGACAAAGAGAGGGAGTTGTTTCAGTTCCAGTAGATCAGAATGGACCTTACGTTGAGGTGATTACATCAGGTGTGTCAGAACCTTTTCTGTTGGATACTGGTGCTACAAAGAGTTCTATTATGCACTCCAAACTCCCTGGCGCACCTTTGTCTGGCGAAATGAACGTTTCTGTAGGTTTTTCTGGCGCCTCGGTTAGAAATCCGATTTCTGACCCTTTATCTCTTTCTGTTGGTCCTTGTGAATTCGAAGCACCCCTTATTCTGACAACAGGTTGTGGTGAAAATTTGCTAGGATTAGATTTGCTAAAAAGATTGTATGCGAATTTGTATTGTTCTCCTTCAAGAGTACAACTCACTTTAGGTAAGAACGTGGTTTCTCCCATGTATTTGTCGAGAGATGCACTTCCAGCAGAATTAGCACTTCTCCCAGATATTCTTTGGGCTACTGGTCCTAATGATGTAGGTCTTTTAGAAATTCCACCATATGTTGTAACATTGAAGTCGAATGTTAAAATGCCACGAATTCCACAATACAGAATATCTAATGAGGGTGAAAAGGCTTTGCTAGCGATTGTTTACGAATTGATTGAAAAGGATGTGATTGAGGAAACACGAGGCAATGTTTGCAATAGTCCTGTTCTGCCTGTTTTAAAACGAACTGACCCTTCTCAGCCACCTGTGTACAGATTCGTGATTGATCGTCGAGAAGTAAATAAGATAGTTGTGCCACAATTTCCAGTTGTCCCCGACATTACCACATTATTGACTATGATTCCAGCTTCTGCTTCATGGTTTTCAGTGATTGACCTAAAGAATGCTTTCTTCAGCATCCCAATTGCTGAGGAGAGCAGGGATATTTTTTCCTTTAGTTTAGGAGGTCGAAGCTTCCGCTTTAAACGCGCTCCTCAAGGCTACTGTGAAAGCCCCTCAATATACAGTCAGGCTCTGAAAACTCAGCTTGACACGATTGTTTTGCCTAAAGGTGCCACGCTTGTACAGTATGTGGACGATTTGCTGATTGCTGCAGATAATGAGAAAATTTGTAAACAGGCCACATTGACATTGTTGCGTCATCTGTGTGATCTGCATCACAAGGTGTCACTTTCCAAGCTTCAATATTGCCGACAAGAAGTGACCTACTTAGGTCACCTCTTATCGAAGGAGGGAAGGAAACTGACCCCAGAAAGAATTCAGGCAATAGCGAAATTGAGTGTGCCAAGAACACAGAGAGAAGTACGTGCTTTCTTGGGCATTACATCGTACTGTAGACAGTGGATTCAAAATTTTTCGTTATTGGCCAAACCCTTGGTGGCACTAACGTGTAAGAATACACCCAATCTCATTCCTTGGTCTGAAGAGTGTCAGAAAAGTTTTCTCGAATTACGCACAGCATTATGTTCGGCTCCTGTGTTAGGTACCCCCAACTACAGTAAGCCTTTCACATTGTATGTCCACGAGAAGGAGGGCTGTGCATTGTCTGTGTTGACTCAGTTATTCGGAGATAGACAGCGGCCATGCGCCTATTTTTCGGCCACTTTGGATCCGGTAGCACGAGCATTGCCGAGTTGTTTAAGGGCCACAGCAGCAGCAGCTGTTTCTATTCGACAGTCTGCTGGTCTAGTAATGAATAATACACTAATCGTGATGGTCCCGCATGCAGTAGACACATTGTTAAATAGGACCAAGACACAGCACTTAACTAGTGCTCGACTGTCCAGTTACGAATTGACGCTGCTAGCGAGCCATGTGCACATAAAAAGGTGCAGTACCCTGAATCTAGCCACGTTGTTACCAATTGCAGAAGAATCAGATGCTTTAGAACAGCACGATTGTTTCCTCACAACAGAGGAAGAGACAAAAGGGAGAGTGGATTTATTTGACACTCCTCTTGCTGAATGTGATGGTACATTATGGGTAGATGGTTCATGCTTTAAGCTCCCAAATGGGAATGTGACTGCAGCATATGCTGTCACAACTTTGCACACAGTCGTTGAAACTGCACGAATACCACATGGTTCAGCTCAAGCCGCAGAACTAGTCGCACTTACGAGAGCATGTGTGTTGTCTAAAGGAATGAGAGTGACTGTCTACACTGATAGTCAGTATGCGTTTAGAGTGGCTCACAGTTTTGGACGATTGTGGAGAGAACGTGGGTTCCTGACTTCGCATGGAACTAAGATTCAGCATGGTCAGTTGGTGAATGAGCCTCTTGAATCACTGACCTTGCCCCTGCAAATGGTGATTGTGAAATGTAGTGCTCACAAGAAGGTGACTGATGATGTTGGTCGTGGAAATGCATTTGCTGATGAGACCGCTAAGGAAACGGCAAAGAATGTGATGAGCCGAATGTATGTTGCAGGCCCTGAAAGATGGACTGGTGATGTTGGAATATGTGAGGACACGATAGAAAGTGTGAAGTCCATCCAAGCTGAGGCCACAGAGAAAGAGTTAAGCACGTGGAAAGAGAGTACAGGAAGAATGGATGCAAATGGTTGTTGGGTTGAATTGACAGAGCATCAGAGATGGTTGTTACCCGATGCATATGTGCTTGCAGTGGTTACAATAGCTCATGGAATGGCTCATATCAGCGCGAAAGGGATTTGCGAGTTGTTGGCCCCAGTGTGGAAGAATTCAGGGATTCCCAAGTGTGCAGAGAATGTTGTCAAGAATTGCATGGTATGTCTGAAGCACAACCCTGGTAGGGGAAACCCAACTCCAGCTGGTCATTTTGCACCTCCTACGTATCCGTTCGAGGTTTTGCAGCTAGATTTCATACACATGGAGAGGTGCAACAACTTAAAATACGTGCTCGTGGTTGTTTGTGCCTTCTCAAGATGGGTAGAAGCCTATCCCCTAAAAGACAATACTGCCTTGTCCACAGCAAAAGCCCTTGTAAAAGAGTACTTCCCCAGGTTCGGAATGCCTAGAATGGTCTGGTCTGACAACGGAAGTGAATTTGTGGGTCGTGTGATGAAAAGAGTGTGTGAAGGGCTAGGCATTAGGCAGAAGTTCCACGCTGCAAATCACCCCCAATCAGCTGGATTAGTAGAATGTTACAATGGCACGTTAAAACTTAAATTGGCCAAAATCCAAGCGAGCACAGGTCTTAAATGGCCTGACGCTCTACCCTTAGCACTCCTATCCACCAGAATGACTGTGCATTCGCGAGTGAAACTCAGCCCCTACGAAATCGTCTTTGGCCGGCCAGCCAACATATGGGGAGTGCCTAGGCCCACGAAGTTCAGCGAGCTGCAACACCCTATTTTGCTTGATTACTTGTATGAATTGACGGCTAAATTGCGTGTTTTACATCAACAGGTCCACAACACCTTGCCTCCGGTCTCTGAGACTCCGGGTCACTCCATTGACCCCGGTTCCTGGGTTCTCGTCCGCAACTTTCAAAGAACAAGAAACTACCAGCCCAGATGGACCGGGCCTCACCTTGTCCTTCTGTCCACGAGGTCAGCCGTCCGGGTGGAGGGGAAGGCCAACTGGGTCCACGGGATCCATTGTAAGAAAATACCCTTCCTTCTGCCCTATGACCAATGGATCCAGAAGGGTGTCACTGACTCAGAGCTCACAACTGATGACTGTGTAAAAGAAACTAACCCTGATTGTGAAAGCGAGAACACTTTTCAAGAAACTGTGCCACCACCAGAACAATTGAATTCTTTGGAACCTGAACTGCTGTTTCAGGACCAGACAGTACCAGGAAAAAGACGCTACAATTTGCGACCGAGAAAAACAGACTAATAAAAGTGATTCCTTTTTTATGATCTGAGACCAAGACCTATGGACTAATAAACGTATCTTTTTCCCCAAATCCTATTTTTGAAAGTGCAGATCTCCCATTTAGGAAACTTGCTTATTTTTGTTTTTCGAACCGCCATCCGGGTTCCGCTGCTAGGGCCGCGATTGGTTAAAGTCTTCGGAAGTGCAGCCAACGACGTTAGGTCGGTGGTTCTGGTCGGTCCAAGGGAGTTGCCCTAGACTGACAGAAGCACTCCTTAGCAGAAACAACCTCCTCGTCGCGGGCAGCACCTTAGAGAGGAGGGAGTTTCCTGATGTGGAGAGACCTGCCAAACAAATGAACTTTAAGCAGAGACTATGTAACACGATGACAAAGAAAAGTTTTATCATATTGTGTATTTTTATGCTATCAAGCGTAATGATCTTTTTGATAAGTTATGTTTTATTCTCTTTCCATGTAACATTTGTGCCTACTACATCACCCATACCTCCTCCTACTATTTCCTCTCATTCTTTCCACCCTCTGCCTGACCACGAATCAAATAGGAGATTAGAGTTCATTAATAACTCCTTCGTTCAGTTATTACACCAACTTGTAATGAACACAACTAACTGTTGGGTGTGTGGTCTCATGCCTCACACAACGGATAAAGGTATCCCCTATTTGGTCCTGCCATTTAGTTACAATGGTTCAGTATGGGCATATAGGACAATGTTCATATATGCACGAGAAATCCAACCCCCACGTTCTGTAAAAGACAACCTCAAGACTAGCGCCCTAGTCAAAGGTATAGTTGACATGATCAAGGAAGTAACTTCTTATGAAGATACTCCGGATGATGAGATACTTGCATATGTAGGTTGGAACGTGACCGGATATGGCACTACATTAAGTGAGAAACAGCAAGCCAAAAGATCGTCCCCTATCTGGATCGTACCCCATCAAGGTCACCTGTGTCTGCAAGGTATTGGCAAGAATCCCAGAGCTCAGCTAGGGAAGAGTATCTGTACAGAAACGTATGTTTTTGGATCTCAGACTTCCCCTGCGTTTTTAGCCGCTAAGGGTACTTACTTCATCTGCCATGATAGAGCCTATACATGGTTGCCCCCTGACTTCTCGGGCTCATGTTTTGTTTCATTCCTGTTACCTCCCACCTACACAGCAGCGGCGGATTATCATCGGACAAGGGTAGTTAGAGGTGTTTTGAGTAAAGAAGACACTGCAGGTCAAGAATTTGGGGACTTTGCAAAGGGTTTTCTGCCGTTCTGGGGATCCATGGCTAACAGCAGAAACATAAGGCAATTAACAAGGGTAGTTGAATCCACCGTGATTGAAACTGCCGGTGCCCTTAGTAACCTGACTGCTGAGCTCCAGTCAGATCGACTTATGACCCTTCAGAACCGGGTCGCTTTGGATGTAATACTCGCGGACCGAGGTGGAGTATGCAAATTGATCCAGTCTAGTTGTTGCATTTTCATCCCAGATAATGCTCCAACAGTGTACAGGGCCATCTCCAAACTGCATAAGATTTCCGAATCTATTCATGTGGATAAAGTGGATTGGTTGTTAATGGGATGGTTCTGGGAACTGATATCTGCCTGGGGATGGAAAATTCTGATGGTCATTGGGATGGTCTTAGCCATTCTTTTCCTGTTCTGTCTGTGCATACAGTGTGCTCCTGCAATATGTGGCCTCTGCGTCACATCATGTGTAAGGAAGCCTGTGTCAAGAGATGAACTAAGTACTAGAATGATGTTACAGCAACATCTCAATGACTTTAGGAATATAGATCTGGACTCAGACTAACATGAGGATAGATTAATTGCCTATGTAAGGGCAAAAGGAGGGTTTGTGGTTCGGAAAATCTGAATTCATATAATTATACTGGACTCGAGAAATAAAACTTCGTCGAAATATGACGAATTTGGTATCAAAACACCGAGAATGACGAGTACATCATGTACATGTATTTTCGGCGTGTTCGAGTGACGATTTCACCTCGAAATCGTCATTTACATTCTGAACCCTTGGCTCCCATTTATGTGTTGCCCTTTACATAGGCCTTAATCCAGTTGAATTTGATTCCACAAGGACACATACTCCTTAATCGACTTTTCCCTGACCTCAGTACAAGTTAGAACCATTGCCCCAGGCCGAACTCGTTAGGTCAGTTCCCTCCCAGTGGCCGAGCAAGATAGCATCTAGGCTCAACCAGCCATAAAACCATTTCAGCGCGCACACCTGCCATATCTCGCTCACATCTTTCTCCACTCCTTTGCTTCACTTACTTTATGGTGGGGAGGTGCCCGTTTTTATTAGGGGTCCAGTGATATCTGATGAAATGTTGGGCCTTGCCAAATGATTTGTTGTCGGCAGCACGAAGTGAAATATGGACATGTCATCATGACTCTGCTTTTTCTTTGAACCAGAATATGTTAACTATTTACTTTACAACCAAGAATGTTTTGCCTAGGGCCTAAAACTGTGTATAAGAAGAGAAGCCTGACTTCATGAAAGTGTGCAGTCTCCTGAGAACATACCCGTATTGTACTTCTAGGACACCTGTTACCTTGGTTGCAGCCAATAAACTAATCTTTGACTTCACCTAGAAGACTCTGAAGTTTCTGTAGGTCTGGATCAGGAAGAACCCGAGGTCTCTGGGTGTTGATTCCCTGGCACCGCTGGGTTACCGGTTCTGTGCCGGTTCTTAAAAACCCAGTACCTCACGAGTATGCCCAGACATGGGTCTCGGGCTCATTGTGCCTCTGTATACCTGGCCGAACAGCCAAGAACTATGGCAAAATGGTCCTAGGATGACCCGACAGTTCAGGCTGGACTGTTTCCATGAGTAACAATTGCCAGGGGCTGACATTAATTCAAGGATTTCGTACATCACCGAACAGTCAGAAAAGCGAAACGCTCCAAATGAATATACAACAGCGTAGGCAGGAGATGGGATCTTGTAAAGATGGAAATGGCACCAGAAGTGTTGTGTTATCACATCAGGCTCTAAACACAAAGGCAACACTAAAGTAATTTTAAAGTAAAACAAAAACACTGGCACTGAAAGGAACTAGCTTGTGTGTGGATGTGCTCCTTGTGAGAGAGTAAAATGCTGTCACTCAAAGTGAAGTTAACCAGTGGTGGCTTAAGTAGGCTGACCCACTGCCCCACGCTGAATGCTACAGTGAGTGGAAGTAAAATGTGAACAACGTAACAACACACCAATGGATGAAGAGAGGTGGCTGTAAGCTCCTATATGTCAGTATATTATACATATTTTAGTAAAATCAAAAGGCCTTGGATAACACCAGATCAAAAAAAGGACTCCGCACTGGGGGAGGAAAATCCTACCAGCTAAGGGGTTAAAGTATGCAAACTAAACAGAACTATGTGCAGTAATTGATTTAAAAAAATGAAGGCACATGTTATGCTGCATATGTGTTCATGTTTATGTGAGCCGGGTTATTTTGAGCTTCGCAAATATTTTGTATAAAAGAACTGGACAATTCTTATTCCATTAACATCATTTTTGGGTAAAGCTTTCAAATACGTTCTGGGAACTGAGTTGACTCTAGCTGTTTCTTCCATGAAAGTCACTTTCAAGTGATCTTCATATACTTCCCCACAGGGACACCCTCTCTGTTCTTCGAAAACACATTCTGGCAGACATATTGGGAATGTGTGTTGCTCTGTGTTCGTAACTCCCATTCCGGGCAGAAAGTGCTAGCATGATTCCCACAAATGCACTTTCAAGGAAAATTTGTAACCTCCTACACCCTTCTATATATCATCTAGGTAAACCTAACGAAAATTTGACCTTTTGGTGCAAAGATTCTAGCCTAAGAACTAAGTAACTTACTTTCCTTCTAATAGCTTTCGAAATGGACCTTACTAATATTTCCATTTATCAAAAATTACAAACTACTCTACCCCCAAATTAACAGTGTGTTCTAGATGAGACCCCAAAATATCATATTAAGCAGTATTGTTAGTCTCTGTGATCCTCATTAGCCGATCTGGGTTGTACCCAAAACTATGTTCCTGGAACCAGAGTATCTTCATATGGTCCATGCCAGTGCTGTCAACTGTTCTCTGTGGTCCTAGGAATCTCATTTAATTAAACCTCAGAAACATGGAACTGAAAAACCTCTATGATTCATGTAAAATTTGCAATGACCAGAGTGGAATAAAAAAACCTACCTCAGACCTATTGCAGATGAGATAGGTTTTCTTTTTTATTAGCTATCCCAAAGGGTCCCTATATTTGAGTTGTGTGATTAATGCATTTACTATAGTAAAATATGAAATATATCAATAGGACCTCCTCGCTTATGTGATAATACTAACCTAGGAATTTGCCTACACTATTGGATGATTATAGTTGCTCGATGGTGTATGTCTCTGCAGAAAAGCCTATAACGTTATAACCTATTTTGTATAATTAGTTGACATAGCTAAATAATTTGGTATATATATATATTACCTACTGGCGATAGCCAGTAGGTATATATAGTTAGGATTTTTTCTCTATGGGATTTCTGAAAATTCTATGTCTAATAACTTTGGCGTTTGTGGACGGAATTGGCTGAAATTTTCAGGAAAATGGCACATTTTGTTTCTGAGCAGCCCCTGGAAATTTGGGGGGGTTTCGTTAAGGGGGGTCCGAGAAAAAAGGGGGGTCCCAAAACGTGTTTTTAACATTGAGTTTTCCATAGGGCGGTTGGCCTCACTTTTAGCTCGAACGGCTGAATGGATTTCCACAAAACTTGGCAAAATTGTAGGGACTGGTAGCCCGATGTGCCTTTGCTATGTCTCAAGATATATGCTCCAGTGGTTTTTACGAAAATTAACTTTGAAAAATATATATTGGGCTACATTGGGCTATATATATGTTGGAGCCCAAATGTAGCCCAATGTAGCCCAATGTAGCCCAAAGATGGCCACCAGAGACAAAAGAGCCCAAATGTAGCCCAAATATCAGCCAGATGTAGCCCAACTATAGCCCAGTGACAGAATGTCCCAGAGTGTTTTAAAGAACAACTAGAGCGCTAACAGTCTTACTTATGACAAAAGTATGGCACACCTGAATTCATCTTGATTGGAATAAAGTGTTAACACTTAAAACATTTAATTTGCAAAGGAACAAAATGAGGGGGTTCATTTTGCCATAGAAATGTTATATATATATATTACCTACTGGCGATAGCCAGTAGGTATATATAGTTAGGATTTTTTCTCTATGGGATTTCTGAAAATTCTATGTCTAATAACTTTGGCGTTTGTGGACGGAATTGGCTGAAATTTTCAGGAAAATGGCACATTTTGTTTCTGAGCAGCCCCTGGAAATTTGGGGGGGTTTCGTTAAGGGGGGGCCGAGAAAAAAGGGGGGTCCCAAAACGTGTTTTTAACATTGAGTTTTCCATAGGGCGGTTGGCCTCACTTTTAGCTCGAACGGCTCAATGGATTTCCACAAAACTTGGCAAAATTGTAGGGACTGGTAGCCCGATGTGCCTTTGCTATGTCTCAAGATATATGCTCCAGTGGTTTTTACGAAAATTAACTTTGAAAAATATATATTGGGCTACATTGGGCTATATATATGTTGGAGCCCAAATGTAGCCCAATGTAGCCCAAAGATGGCCACCAGAGACAAAAGAGCCCAAATGTAGCCCAAATAATAGCCAGATGTAGCCCAACTATAGCCCAGTGACAGAATGTCCCAGAGTGTTCTAAAGAACAACTAGAGCGCTAACAGTCTTACTTATGACAAAAGTATGGCACACCTGAAGTCATCTTGATTGGAATAAAGTGTTAACACTTAAAACATTTAATTTGCAAAGGAACAAAATGAGGGGGTTCATTTTGCCATAGAAATGTCATATATATATATATATATATATATATATATATATATATATATATATATATATATATATATATATATATATATATATATTACCTACTGGCGGTCGCCAGTAGGTATATAAAGTTAGGATTTTTTTGAATAGGGATTTCTGAAAATTTTATGTTGAATAACTTTGGCGTTGATGGACGGAATTGTCTGAAATTTTCAGGAAAATGGCACATTTTGTTTCTGAGCATCCCCTGAAAGTTTGGGGGGGTTTCGTCAAGCGGGGGCCGAGAAAAAAGGGGGGGTCCCAAAACGTGTTTTTAACATTGAGTTTTCCATAGGGCGGTTGGACTCACTTTTAGCTCGAACGGCTGAATGGATTTCTATGAAACTTGGCAAAATTGTAGAGACTGTTTGCCCGATGTGCCTTTGCTAGGTCTCAAGATATGTGCTCCAGTGGATTTTGAGAAATTAACGTTCAAAAAAATATATATATCTGTGACAGCGTCCCGGTTAGCGCCCCGGTTCGCGTACCAGACGCGTAACGGAACTTCGCGAGGAGAAGCGGATTGGCTCTCCGGTGACTCTCAACATTCTAAACAGTCCGGAGCGGCCACCATCTTGTCTCTCGGTAGGATCGAGAGACAATAGGTGGAAATAAACGAAGGGGGAAATGAATGAAAGGGGCAAGGTAGACCCCTCCTGACCCCCTAGGATTGATGTGGGGGCTATTAAAGGGCCCCGCGGGGCAAAAGAATAAAATACATTTTTTTTTTCGATTTTTCGCGGTGGAAGCGCTACCCGGTACGCGAACCGGGTAGCTCACCGGTAGCGTAACGGGAGTCCGCCATCTTGTGTTTCGGACGAATTTAGTCACAAGATGGAGGATAAACAATGTTGGGAATGGGTATAAGGGGGCACGGGAGACATATCCTGACCCCCTAGGTTTTCTGAGGGTGGCTGAGGAGGCCCATATATGTAAAAAAAAAAACACCTTTTTTTTCACATTTTCGCACGGTTAGCGCCCGGACCGCGCACCGGGTAGGGTTCCGGAAAGCGTAACAAGGGGAAAACCAAGGGAAATAGTAAAATAATATTTTAGAGTGCTTTGAGGTAGGGTAGCTCTGAATAGAGCTGTTGTGTTGTGTGGGTGATGTAAGTACTAACATGTAGGTACCAATGAAGAGTCTAAAATTCAATGTACACCGTCTCCTCTGTAGATATTTTGTATGTTCTAATATGGGTTATTTAAATGTAAATGTGTGGAAAAGCACTTCATGCTTTAAAGCAATTGTATTTTTGAACTGATTGTTCTTTCCTCTTAGTCCTCCTCTTTGTTTTTTTTTCCCCACACTCTTCTTCAGCATGATAGTTGATAAATTTGTTCCCTCAAAAAATGTATATACATAAAAAAGTTATATTAAATAGATATAAAATATATTTTTTCTTTAAAAGAAGAATACATTTTACAGCTTTTGATATTTGCTATTAAAAAACCATTGAAATTCACTGAAAAAACCATAGGTTATAGACCATATATAGTTAGGAATTAGCATTTACAAAACCTTGAAAATTCACTGAAAAAACCATAGGTTATAGACCATATATAGTTAGGAATTAGCATTTACAAAACCTTATTTTACTCACACAAAACCATTGAAATTCGCATATATAGTTAGTTGCACTAACTATATATCGCGCACCCGCAATCCACTGCTGATCATGTCACATATTACATCATTCATGACATGGTCAGTGACATCACTGATGACATCACTGATGACATCTCAAATGACATCACTGATGACATCACTGATGACAACATCCAGTGACTGTATGTTTCTGTAAAGTTAAAATATGTCTTACATATTGAAGAATGAGTGGATGTATAAGTGTCTGGATGAAGGATTTAGTAGGTGCATGACTGACTGTATGAGTGAGTGATTAAATGTGTCTCACTGAGTGCATGGGTTAGTGACTAAACTGTTTTAATTTGTGCATCATTATGTCTGTTGTTCTGTAAACTGCTGCATGTGTTGATCAGTAGCTATATGAGTAACTATATGGGTTATTGATTGGTTGCCCAAGTATTTGTATGGGAGACTGAGTGTGTGTGTGGGTGGCTGGGAGGTGTATGACTCTGTGCATAGATGTGTGAGCAGTTGATTCACTAGATGTATGGGTTCAAAAGTGCATGTGGAAACAGCTGTATGGGCGGTTGACTGTGTGCATGAGTGTATTGGTGAGTGAATGGATATCTCAGTGCTACATGTCAAAGTAAGTACATATGTAAAACACAGTACATGTGAGAGTTGACATATATAAATAACTGTGCATAAGAGCCAGTGAATGTGTGAGTGGCTGTATGGATCATTGTGAACTTGTATCAGGGATTGTATAAGAGAGTAAATATGTGTTAGTATATGTTTGAATAAGTAAGGTGTGTATAACTGTATAGTTGAGGAAATGGAGGTGTGATTGATTCTTTGCATGACTGACTAGGTGTGTGAGTAACTCCATGGATGAGTGACAGTCTGTGAGTGTCTGTTTACACTGAGTGTATCTAAGGTTATATTAGAGTCTGAAGAGGTTCATCGTATTATCACATGAATGATGTCATCAGTGATGTGATCAGTAATGTCAAATGAGATGTCATCAGTGATGTCACCAGTGATGTCATTTGAGATGTCATCAGTGATGTCATCAGTGATGTCATTTGAGATGTCATCAGTGATGTCATCAGTGATGTCATTTGAGATGTCATCAGTGATGTCATCAGTGATGTCACTGACCATGTCATGAATGATGTAATTTGTGACATGATCAGCAGTGGATTGCGGGTGCGCGATATATAGTTAGTGCAACTAACTATATATGCGAATTTCAATGGTTTTGTGTGAGTAAAATAAGGTTTTGTAAATGCTAATTCCTAACTATATATGGTCTATAACCTATGGTTTTTTCAGTGAATTTTCAAGGTTTTGTAAATGCTAATTCCTAACTATATATGGCCTATAACCTATGGTTTTTTCAGTGAATATTACCTACTGGCGGTCGCCAGTAGGTATATATAGTTAGGATTTTTTCCCTATGGGTTTTTTGAAAATTCTATGTCTAATAACTTTGGCGTTTGTGGACGGAATTGGCTGAAATTTTGAGGAAAATGGCACATTTTGTTTCTGAGCAGCCCCTGAAAATTTGGGGGGGTTTCGTCAAGGGGGGGCCGAGAAAAAAGGGGGGTCCAAAAACGTGTTTTTAACATTGATTTTTCCATAGGGCGGTTAGCCTCACTTTTAGCCCGAACGGCTGAATAGATTTGCACGAAACTTGGCAAAATTGTAGGGACTGGTAGCCCGATGTGCCTTTTGTAGGTCTCAATATATGTGCTCCAGTGGATTTTGAGAAATTAACGTTTAAAAAAAGATATATATCTGTAACAGCGGACCGGGCAGCGGCGCAGGACGCGTACTTTTCGCGCAACGGAGCTTTGTGAAGCGAAGCTGATTGGTTCTCTGGCGTCTGTCAACATTCCAAAAAGTCCGTAGCGGCCGCCATCTTGTCTCTCGGTAGGATCGAGAGACAAGAGGAGGCCAAAACAAAGGGGCAAATAACCATAAGGGGGCATAGTAGATCCTCCCTGACCCCCTAGGTTTAATGTGGAGGCTTTAAAAGGGCCCCGCGGGGCAAAAAAAAAAATTTTTTTTTTGTTTTTTTGCGTGGGTAGCGCCCGGTCCGGGAACCGGGAAGCTTTCTGGGCAGCGTACTGCAATGAAAAATGAATGATAGACTTTTCAAATACTGTATGTTATTTGATTGTTGGTTTTGTTGATTATTTTTTATTTTTTTTTATTTTTTAAGGATTGTTTATTGTGTTTCATAATTTATTAAACTTTCTAACGCGGCGCGTCATATGACGCATTACGCGACAACGCAGGTCCAGAATATAGTCAAAATGTCTCCACCAACCAGCGGACGGCACACAACCCCTTTCAGCAGGCTAAATAGTTCTGTTAAATGACAACAGAAGGGACAGGCAACAAGCACCATCAGTCAAAGAGGGGAGGGCAAGTTCTTCTCTACCGGGTCACGTTGGAGCGCTACCGGAACTGATCGAATTGGTAGTCTACAGTGTTTCTGGATGTTTCAGACTGAAGCTGGCGTTAGCATGATAGCACCACCATTTCGTAGCTCCGTCGTGGCCATTCCACGAGCAATCATGCTAGGCGCTCCCCACCAGAAGCCTGCGGGAGTCGGGGGCCCCCAAGACTTTTGTAGAATCTTCAAGGATGAGGGGACGCTTTCGAGAATGGAGCCCAAGCTCTAGCAGACAAGCGTCCGAGTTCCAAGGTGTCGCAGGCCCATTTTAGTGGACCACGCCCAAATCTGAAGAGATGGCCGCCATTTTGAGAGTCCTGTGGCAGCCGCCTATCGCTGCACCGCAAGAGCGGGAGCAACTCAAGTACATGGTGAGCGAGACGCTGTAGTCGAAAGAGCGGGCGGTAAACAGCTGAATAGCGGAAGAGGCACAGTGTAGCAAAAGCGGGCTGAATGGCAAATGAAACGGAAAAGGGGTGCCCCACTACAGCGTGTCTTTAGGTGAAACGGATTGTGGGACAAGGTGAAGAATGGAAGAGTCACCAAAAGGAAAAAAGTTCCGCTTGACCCCGGGAGCCGGCCACCTATGTCGGGGGCGATCTCAGGCCACACCAGGGCAACACGACTTGGGGAGGGGGCCGGAGCCAAGCGCCCCCTCCGAGTCCGCGACATGACACCGTCCCTCGGGGGCCTCCGTCAAGCGGTTCAGGGTGGCACCGCATCACAACAGCCCCCACTTACTTTAAGAATAGTGAAGATGAAGCAATTGCAAATAGGCTTCAGACAATGTTACAAGCACTCCTCAAAACTTTGAACTTTCAGAGTGCATGAGTTGGGACAGCGAGGGGTGATTTGGTTTCTCGGACTGTTTTTCTGGTCTCTCACCACTGGCATAATTTAACGTTTTCTTGTTTCTAGGACATTAATAGGTTTTATCATTACGTTATGTTATCGTTTCTTTGTTTGTTGTTTAATAAAAGTTCATGTTCATCAGTGGCCTACTGATTTTCGTTTTCCTATTTTTTTCTTTCCAGGTTGTTTCATGGTAAAGTTTCTGTTAACAGGATACAGTGATCACTTCGTTATTATTGCATATGTCCTTTTCACTAGGGGTGCTCTCTGGTCGGGCCAGATGACGTATCTCTAGTAAATGGTCCGGGTGAAAAAGGTGCATCAATCAGTGGGGAGTAGATAGGCATGACAGATTACAACGGGGGAGAAAGGTCCGCATTACGTACCCTTTCACTACTTGCAAAGATTTTCCTACGTTTATTTGCAAACAGGGAATACCTCCAAAAAGAACTAATTCCCAAACAGTCAATGTTCGGACAATCAATCAATCAATGAGGAATGAAATAGGTACGACGTGTTAAAGGCTTGCGTTACCTACCCTTCACTATCTGCAAAGGGAGAGAGAATATTCCTATTCTTCCTCGTTTGCAGGTAGAGAAGATCCTTAAGAGAATTAACTTCGAACAATTCAATGCTCGATTGAAACAATCAACAAGGGGTACTGTGAACACAAATGAACGCCGCTTATGTACATACGCATTGCTATTTTCAACAGGTTGTTCCTAATGTTTCTATTTTAGCGAGGTCAAAAAGAGATCTCATTAGTGGCCTACTGATTTTGCTCGATTCCTTTTGTTTTTTTACACGATTTTTCGCTATCTGCAAAGACTAAACAGAGTATTGCGACTCTGTGCTTGTTTGTAAATAGAGAATGAACCAAAGAGAACAATCAATCAAATGGAGAGAGAAGCAGGCACGACGGATTACAACGGGGGCAAAGGGCTGCGTTAACTACCCTTCACTATCTGCAAAGAGAGAGTACTCCTAATAGAAATGAGGGGTGGGGGGCAGTATTCAAAGCAGATCAGTGTGCATAAACACGAAAATGTTTTTACTTACCACGTACTTGACATTCGACAGCTTATGATATTTGCTATTAAAAAACCATTGAAATTCACTGAAAAAACCATAGGTTATAGACCATATATAGTTGGAATTAGCATTTACAAAACCTTGAAAATTCACTGAAAAAACCATAGGTTATACACCATATATAGTTAGGAATTAGCATTTAAAAAACCTTATTTTACTCACACAAAACCATTGAAATTCCATATATAGTTAGTTGCACTAACTATATATCTCGCACCCGCAATCCACTGCTGATCATGTCACATATTACATCATTCATGACATGGTCAGTGACATCACTGATGACATCACTGATGACATCTCAAATGACATCACTGATGACATCACTGATGACATCTCATTTGACATCATTCTTGTGCTAATACGATAAACCTCTTCAGACTCTAATATAACCTTAGATACACTCAGTGTAAACAGACACTCACACACTGCCACTCATCCATGGAGTTACTCACACACCCAGTCAGTCATGCAAAGAAACAATCTCACCTCCATTTCTTCAACTATACAGTTAAACACACCTTACTTATTGAAACATATACTAACACATATTTACTCTCTTATACAATCCCTGATACAAGTTCACAATGATCGATACAACCACACACTCATTCAGTGGCTCTCATGCACAGTTATTTATATATGCCAACTCTCACATGTACTGTGTTTTACATATGTACTTACTATGACATGTAGCATTGAGATATCCATTCACTCATCAATACACTCATGCACACAGTCAACTGCCCATGTAGCTGTTTCCACATGCACTCTTGAACTCATACACCTAGTGAATAAACTGCTCACACATCTATGCATAGAGTCACACACCTTCCAGCCACCCCCACACAAACTCAATCTCCCATAGAAATACTTGGGCAACCAATTAATAACACATATAGCCTCTCGTATAGCTAATGATCAACACATGCAGCAGTTTACAGAACAACAGACATAATGATGCACAAATTAAGACAGTTTAGTCACTAACCCATGCATTCAGTGAGACACATTTAATCACTCACTCATACAGTCACTCATGCACCTACTAAATCCTTCATCCAGACACTTATACATCCACTCAAGACATATTTTAACTTTACAGAAAAATACAGTCACTGGATGTTGTCATCAGTGATGTCATCAGTGATGTCATTTGAGATGTCATCAGTGATGTCATCAGTGATGTCACTGACCATGTCATGAATGATGTAATATGTGACATGATCAGCAGTGGATTGCGGGTGCGCGATATATAGTTAGTGCAACTAACTATATATGGAATTTCAATGGTTTTGTGTGAGTAAAATAAGGTTTTTTAAATGCTAATTCCTAACTATATATGGTGTATAACCTATGGTTTTTTCAGTGAATATATATATATATATATATATATATATATATATATATATATATATATATACACTTCTAAGGTAATCAAAAATATATTATCTGCATTGTTTGCTTTGTTCCCACTAATCATTCCATAATAACACATTGTACTGCCTGTCCAGCATGCATCCAGCAGTTCAGATATGCCATTTTGACAAGCATCAAACAGCACTTCCTGTCAAACAGTGAATCGTAGTTATTCCTTTCAGCGTATAGTAATAACAGTACCCAAAGGAATATGTTGGATACACTTCCCAAAGCCCTCATTTTCAGTAAACATCACCCAAGCTATATAGTTGGCACCATGTTGCCACTTCAACAGCACCATCCCTATACCACAGTTATATACATCTCAGAACCACTCAAAATAAGTTAGCTTAATACACAGGTCTAGACATAAAGTACACAACATAGATTCCAGTTTGAATTGGACACTTTAGAAAATAGGATTTTGCTGGCGGGAGAAAAATCACATTCCTGATGTGGGATGTGATTAAGCTGTCAATGCACAATCTGGTTCCTATTAGGTGAACGGACTCACCCATGATGCTGGTTCAATCAGCAATGTTCCTTCAGAGAAATTAATGGAATTTAGCAGTGACATCTGACCAAAATAGCAATGAAGTACTATAATGTCATTAAAATGAAGGGAATGTGATGTAGGTCTCGAAGATTATAGCAAAAAGGAATTGGGTTCACAGATAGAAATACAAAATCAAGTCGAGAAATCGGTGATGGGCGACACCTTCCTGCTAGATTACTTATATGGGGGGAACGGGTCGAGATCCCTTGCACTGGCAACAAGGACGGTCCTAGTTGTTTGGAAGCGCTCCCTGTGACGGATAGGTTGGAAACTGGCTGGGGGACGCCGCTGTGGTAGGGCAACATGCTCCATCATGCCGCCCAGCTTGAGGGCTTTCGGATGTGGGATAATATCGGAATCTCCACCCTTGGAGATGTGATGTGTGGCGCGGTCTTGAAATCATTCCAGGAGCTGCAGACTGAATATCCGCTACACCGCAGCCAATTTTATCGCTATTTGCAGCGCTGTCAAGCTCTTACTCCAACATTAAGGATCTCTTGGCCCTTTCAGAATGTAATCTCCTGGAAGGTAAGCTCCTCATGGGTGACCACAAATTAAGGAAGATTTATCAGTCCCTAGTCACGAACAGTTCAAACGTATTGCCTGCACTCGGGTGGTTTGGGAGGCCAATATCGACACGCTTGACAACAATAACTGGACTGAGGCCTTGAGAGCACCTCGGAAGGCAGCGATTAATTGATCTAATTAAAAATCTCCATAGAGCTTACTACATGAGGCATCGCTTGTGGCGCATGGGTGTGAAGGCTTCCCCGATGTGCCTCCACTGCAGGACGGATGAGGGACTTTTTATACATACAATGTGAAGTTTTGTGGTGCTAGATGGTTTATGGAGAGGGGTGAAGCCGTGCCTGGGGGAGGTCCTCTCTTGGAAAATTCCACTAGACCCAAAATTGATTCTTCTCCATAGCACAGATGGCATAGGGGAATAGCTTCAAACAATTGCTTTTGTTCTTGGGTCTTACCCTGGCGAAATGCGATATAGCCAGGTCATGGAAAGCTGATTTGCCTCCATCTCTTAGGGTGTGAAAAAGGGGATGGATCACTGTATGTTGCTAGAAATTGCAGTTTATCAGACGAGAGGGTGCCCCCAAACACACCCTAAAATCTGGCAGAGGTGGGCAGCTTACAGGGGAATTATTTCAGATTTTGTCCCCTCTGCTGATTCCCTCCTTAAGAGGTAGTTCGGAGATACAGAGCTGCAAACTAAGGGAAATATGTATGCAACTATTGTTTACTATGTTGCAAGATATGCATATGTCATGTGGCATTTGGGTGGGGTTGGTGGGCGTCACTGTGTACATTGTGGTGTTTTTCTTTTTGGGTGTACACTTATCAATACCCTGTATGTTCTTTATGGCCAAATGTCCTTCTTAAAGCCCAATAAAAACTGTGTACATTAAAAAAAAAACACGAAAAATCAAACAAATTTGCATTTGTTTTTTGCACTTGCAAAAAGCAGTGCCAAAAGCAATTTAAGCACAGAAGGATTTTTTAAAACGCTTGTGCTTTGTAAAAAATGGTTCAGCTCACTTGTAGCAGCAAACATCCGTATTAAAAAGTATGTAATGACCATTGAGCAAATTTTCAAGATTGGTAGATGCCAGCCCTAGGTTTCCATTTCTCGGGACTATCCACAACTCCATTTCAGGTCAAGGCAATCTGTTCATCGGCAACCAGATTCTCAATTTCCTCTGTAACAGCTCTAACACATTGAGTCTGAAGGGATTGCTTCACTCCCCAACACAGGGATAAAGTTTCATATGTGAAAGATGTAGAAATATCTACTTGCAACCTATCTATGAGTTCTGCTCTGCACGTGCTGCTCTGATTTCTGACACACTACATCTTCAGAACAGAAGTACCACATGGCAAACCGGTACTAATGGCTGCGACCAAGAAACTTTTGTCCTTGCTATTTTCTAAGAGGATGTCCTCCTTAACTTTCGCAGCGCAGGTTGAAAATGAACAACTGTTGTGAGGATTGCGTCTAGTCTTGTGTAGGAAGCAGCTAAGAGAGAACATGCAGATCATGTTACATTTCACAAAGTTCCCACGCCACTTTTGAGCAAACTGATGGACTCTTTTAGACACCTGTTTTACTCGGTGCTATTCCAGTCTTTTGTACTACAGAAAACCAAAACTAAACCATTAGGCAGGTGTGTGTGTGTGTATGTATGTATGTATATGTATATTGACATTGTTTGCAGCGTTTCTTTGCCTGCTTATCGCAATCCACATGGACTCACCCCGCCCGCAGCACTTACCTGGGAAATGCATCCTGGGTCTTGTGGTTCCGATGAACTGCAAGTCGTGAGCAATTGGTAATGAGGGGGTGTGGCGAATTCCAGCAAATAGGAATGCAGCACTGACATTTTTAAAACAGCAAGCAAGTCTCCAGAATATTGTTTGTTGGCATCTGAAGAAGACCGATATGCGGTCGAAATGCATTATGCCCTGTGATCAAATAAAAAAGCTTCCATCAGATTCCCCGCTGTGGCCCCTGCTTCTTTGGTTTCCGGAGGAGTTCGTTGCTATACATTCGCGCAGTGTCCAGTGGCGCGCTACAGGGGTCCCGTTCTTCAAAAGGGTCTGGGCTTTGCTGGTGTCTGCTTCGGCGGTTCGTGTTGCTCCAAGGTATTGGATTCCCGGTACCCGCCTCCTTTCACTACAGACTCCAGAGCGGCTGCAAAATGGTCCGTGACTTCACGGAGGTTCAGGAATGAACTGTCTCCCTGACCCCTGCCTGGCTGCTTGTTTGTTTCTGGAGGTGAGAACGTCTGGGGACTGGAGGAAGCTTTTAAAGATCTTATGTACTGGACATTGACATTGTTTGCAGCGTTTCTTTGCCTGCTTATCGCAATCCACATGGACTCACCCCGCCCGCAGCACTTACCTGGGAAATGCATCCTGGGTCTTGTGGTTCCGATGAACTGCAAGTCGTGAGCAATTGGTAATGAGGGGGTGTGGCGAATTCCAGCAAATAGGAATGCAGCACTGACAATTTTAAAACAGCAAGCAAGTCTCCAGAATATTGTTTGTTGGCATCTGAAGAAGACCGATATGCGGTCGAAATGCATTATGCCCTGTGATCAAATAAAAAAGCTTCCATCAGATTCCCCGCTGTGGCCCCTGCTTCTTTGGTTTCCGGAGGAGTTCGTTGCTATATATATATATATATATATATATATATATATCTGTTCAGCAATCCAACTGGTCGGCACTGGACGCCGACTAACCACACGTAGGTACAGACCACAAAACAGCGCTTAATTTACTTCAACAGAAGTTTAATGTTCATCTGTCCCCAGCATGACGCGTTAAATAAATTAATTACCTACTGGCAGTAGGTAGTTATAGTTAGAACCTAGTTTCCATAGTAAAAGCATTTTTTGATTTGCTAATAACTTTGGCGTTGTTTGACGACTCTTCGCAAAATTCTCCAAGAAAATGTTTCATCCAGGTCAGCTCCTATCCTGAAAGTTTGGGGGTGATTTGTCTAGCGGGGGCTGAGAAAAAGTCCCGGAAAGTGTTTTCTCCATGTTAATTTCCATGGGAAACTTTAGCCAGGGCTACACCCGAACTGCTGAACGGAATTACGCCAAATTTTGCAAAAAGGTAGCGCTTGGTTCAGAAAGTCACCTTTTTTTTTTTAATGGTGTAAATCCGTTCAGTAGTTGCTGAGAAATTGTAAGAAAAAAAGAAATATGGCTATCTATGGCTGCGGTGGAGTCGCAACCCCTCCCGACCACGAGCTTCATTTTAATTGGCTACCAACACTCCAAACCAGGAAGTGTTGGCAGCCATTTTGTGACTCGGTAGAACCGAGTCACAAGAAAACAGAAAAACAAACATGAATAAAAAGAAAAGGGAGCAGGATAGAAACACCCCGACTCCCTAGGCCTGCTCAGGGGGTCCCCAAAAATGTTTTTTTTTTTAAAATAAATCGTCCGAATTTGCGCTGGGTGCAAGATTCGGTCGAGAACATTTTTTTTAAAACGAAGCGCAGGCTACCGCGCTTCATGGTATTGAAGCCCCCAGGTGGGCACGGGTCCTGGGGGTACTGAAAAAAATGTGTGAGGGGCCCAATCCCCCCCACACTGCTTCGGGGACCGCCACCTCCCCGGGGCAAGATTAATGAGTTGCGGGGGGGTACGCAGCCCAGGGGACTGCCACCCCCTGCGGCTTCTTTTTTAATGCCCCCAAGCCCTGGGGATCGCCTCTACCTGGGGCTTTTATTAATTATTTTGCAGGGGCACACGGCCCCCCGCTGCCATGGGGACCGCCACCTCCCAGGGCATTAAAAAAGAAAATACACCTGTGTGGGTGGGCTCGAGCCCCCCCCCACATGCTCCAGGGACCGCCACCTCCCCGGGCCACTAATATTCAAATGCGTGGTTCCGTTACGGACCCCCGAGCCCCGGGGACCACCACGTCCCTGGGACTCGGCATTAGGTGGGAGGGGGGCCGCACGGCCCCCTCCTGGAGCCCTTTTTTGGCCCTGGGGACCACCACCCCCCAGGGCCAGCTCCTGCAGTGTCCCTGGGTGCCCACCCCCGGGACACCGCTGTTTGCTATGACAGGGCAGGAACCACGTGGCTCCCGCCCGGTCACAGTGAACTCTGGTTTGGATTTTGTAAGCGAGAGCAGGTTTCGTGCTCTCACTTACAAAATCCAAACCAGATTGCTTTTCCACACCAGGAGCTGCATGTCAGCAGCTCCCCGTGTGGAAAAGCAAAACCGGTTCGCGCAGGAGGCGGGGAGCCGGCGGGACCGCTGGGGCATTGGGGCTCCCCCCACGGTTCCCAACGAAAAGGCCAGGCCCCAGGGGATGGGGTCCCCGGGGCCATGAATGGTCTAGGAGGGGGGCCACAAGGCCCCCTCCATCAAATAAAAAAGAAAGAAAAAAAGAGGCACAGTCCCGGGGATGGGATCCCCGGGGCTAAAAATAAAGGCCCCAGGAGGGGGGCCACGCAGCCCCACTCCTACATTAAAAAAAAATTGAAAAAAATATGGCCATGCCCGGGGAATGGGGTCCCCGGGGCCGAAATTGACCTCGGAAGGGGGGCCACGCGGCCCCCTTCCCGTTTACATTGTTTCTTTTAAAAGGGGCACGGCCCTGGGGGATGGGGTCCCCCAGGGCCCAAAAAAAGGAAAGAGAAGGGGGGGCCACACAGCACCCCCTTCATTTTTTTTTTTAAAGCCGGCATCTCGGCTAGGCCCCGACCCCTCCCTGCAGCACTCAGCAAACGCGCCCCCCTGGCGCATTGTAAGTTGGGGAATGAATTCCCCTTGAATACTGAGGGTCCCTGGAGGCCAACTAGCCCACCAGGTACCCCCAGTATTTGCCAGGGAGGTGCGTTGCAGAGAGGTGTTGCGAGGCCATACCCCTTTTTTTTACACCTCTCTGCAACGCAGCTCCTTGGAGCTTATTGGAGGTACCTGGTGGGCTAGTTGGCCCTCAGGGACCCTCAGAACTCAATGAGAATTAATGCCCCAATTTACAACGTGCCTGGGGGCACGTTTGCACAGCGGTGCAGGGAGAGGACGGGGCCTGTGTGAAAACACAGCCCCAGGCACATTGTAAAATTGGGGGATTAAGTCCCCTTCAATCCTGAGGGTCCCTGGGGGGCAACTAGCCCCTCCAGTATGCGCCAGGGAACTGCTTTGCAGAGAGGTGTATAGAGGCCACGCCCCTTTTTTACACCTCTCTGCAACGCAGCTCTGTGGTGCTTACGGGAGGTAAGCGGGGGTGCTAGTTGGCTCCCAGTGACCCTCAGGACTCGAGGGGATTTCATTCACTAATTTACAACACTTCAGGGGACGCGTTTGCACAGTGGTGCAGGGAGGGGGTGTGGCCTGATGTGACAAGTGTGGAAACGCGACCTGTGGCGCATTTTAAGTTGGGGGATTAAGTTCCCTTGAATCCTGAGGGTCCCTGGTGGCCAAGTAGCCCACCAGGTACCTCAAGTAAGCGCCAGGGAGCTGCGTTGCAGAGAGGTGGTCCAAGGCCATGCCCCCTTTTTACACCACTCTGCAATGCGGCTCTGTGGCGCTTACTGGAGGTAGCTTTTGGGCTAGTTGGCCCCCAGGGACCCTCAGGACTCAAGGGGACTTAATCCCCCAATTTACAACGCACCAGGGGGTGCTTTTGCACAGTGGTGAAGGGAGGGGGTGGGCCTGATGTGACATGTGTGTACGTATGCAATCACTCCGCCAAAACTTAAGCACTTATAAATTTACCGTGCACTCTCCTTGCAGCACTCTAATCATCCAGTCACTACCCACGCACTCATGCAATGACCCATGCACTAACTCATGCACTGCTACAATACCCTGAGAAGTACCCACGCAGTCCAGCCATTGCCCTGTGACTACCCATGCACTCTTCCAATCACCCGGCACGCACCATGTACTTATCCGATCACTTCGCCAAAACCCAGGCACTTATAAATTCACCATGCACGTTCCTTACAGTACTCTAATCATCCAATCAGTACCCATGTACTTATGCAATGACCCATGCACTAACACATGCACTGCTACAATCCTTTGAGCACTACCCATGCAGTCCAGCCATCGCCCTGTCAGTACCCATGCACTCTTTCAGTCACCCAACCAGCACCATGTACTTATCCAATCACTCCACCAAAACCCAATCACTTATAAATTCACCATGCACTCTACTTGCAGTACTCCAATCTTCCAGTCAGTACCCATGTACTCATGGAATGACCCAGGCACTAACACATGCACTGCTACAATCCCTTGTGCACTACCCATGCAGATCTCTAACCACCTACACAGTACTGATTCACTCCTCCAATTACCCAGGTTTACCCCTGCACTCCAGAAATCCCTGTCACTACCCATGCACTCCTCAAATAAACCCATCCAGCATCATGTACTTATCCAATCACTCCGCCAAAACCCTAACACTTATAAATTCACCATGCACTGTCCTTGCAGCACTCTAATCATCCAGTCACTACCCATGTACTCATGCAATGACCCATGCACTAACACATGCACTGCTACAATCCCCTAAGCACTACTGATGCAGTCCAGCCATCTCCTTGACACTACCAATGCACTCCTCCAATCACCCAGTGGGTGTATCAAATGTTATATTAGACTGTGAGGAGGTGCATCAGATTTTCATGTGGATGATGTCATCAGTGATGTCATTTGAGATGTCATCAGTGATGTCACTGACCATGTCATGAACGATGTAATATTTCACATTATCAGCAGTGCATTGCGGGGGGTGAGTTATAGTTAGCTGAACTAACTATAACGGGGGAATTTCTATGGTTTTGTACAAGTGAAATGTCCATCTAACTAGAACGTCCCTGAAACCTATGTTTTTCAGTGGCGGCTCTTCCTTTGAGCAAAAAGTTGAGCAAAACTTTGTTGATTGGATGTTAGCGGCTTGCTCGGCCGCGGAAGAAGCCACCCCGCTGCTGCGGGCCAGTGGAGACTCTAAGACAGGTCTCCACTGAAACGGGAGGCAAGGCCTAATGAATGCAGTAAGAGGCAGCAGATTTCAGGGTAACCGTGCTTCTGCCCACTGCGGTTTGATTTGGAACATTTGCGGTGCACCTTTGGCAGTCCCACTTCAGGAATACTAAATGATGCGACTACATGACCCAGAAGGCCATGTAAAAGGCCACCCCTATGAGGGTAGGGTTCAAGGATTGATATAAGCGCACATTTTCTGCCAAGGTTTTCACTTGATAAAGCTAATGAAGATGGGTAACACCAAAACGCGTCTGGCTAAGAAATGATTGAATGCTGGATTACGCTGAAACTGCTTGCAGCCTTCATTAAAATTGTGCAAGATGCAACTTACCTGGTGGCTCTTCCTTTGAGCAAAACTTTGTTGATTGGATATATATATATATATATATATATATATATATATGTGTGTGTGTGTATATATATGTAGGCAAGGAGTGTGGATAATTGGAATTCAGTGTTTCTATTGAGTTTATAGGTAGTTATAGTTAGGACCAAGTTTCCATAGGAAGAGCATTTTTTGTTTTGCTTATAACTTATGCGTTGTTTGATGAATCTTCATGACATTTTCCAAACTAATTCTTTGTTCATATCAGATCCTATGTTGAAAGTTTGGGGGTGATTCGTCGAGGGGGGCCAAAAAAAAGGGGGTCCCAAAACGTGTTTTCTCCATGCAATTTCCATAGGAAACTTTAGACAAGGCTACAGGTCGAATTGGTAAACGGAATTACCCCAAATTTGCCAGGAAGAAGGGTCTTGGTGTAGAAAGCACACTTTTGTTTATTTGGTGTAAATCCGTTCAGTAGTTTTGGAGAAATATCGAAATTTACATATATCGATATTTGGGAATTCTGCCATCTGATTGGCTGAGGCGTTACGAGCACAAGCTTGCTACTTATTGGCTGTGAGCGGTTGCCACTAGGCAGTGTAGGCAGCCATTTTGTGATTCCGTTGAAGCGAGTAAGGGGAAAAAAGGGTGAAAAAAGTAGGAAAGAGGAGGATAGAAGCACTCTAACGTCTATGGGGTTTTTAGGGTGTGCTATACAGGGAGTGTGAAGCGAAGTATTCACCTCTACCGGTGTGAAAGTGCTGTTTTGCCCAGAGTGAGATAGTGCTGAGGTGAGGTGCAGGTACACTCGGGGATGAAAGCGTGCGCCTAAACTGTGAGCGGAGTGCTGTAAACTGATATGCTCAAGTATTTACCCCTACCGGTGTGAAAGTGCTGCTTTGCCCAGAGTGAGATGGTGCTGAGGTTAGGTGCCGGTACACTCGGAGATGAAAGTGTGCGCCTAAAATGTGAGCTGAGTGCTGTAAAATTATGTGCTCTGGGCGCTATAGCATACTGGCCGCTGTGGCATAGCTGGGCAGGTGGTGTTAGTATGCCTTTGGACTATAGCGGAAGTGGGACGCAAACTACTCACTGGTACAGGTCTGAAGACTCTGGGATGAAACGGTGAGCCTAAGCCGTGAGCTGATTGCTGTAAAGTGATGTGCTGTGGGCGCTGTAGGATACTGGCCGCTGTAGCATACCTGTGTAAGTAGTGTTAGTATGCGTTTATACTATACAGGGAGTGGGAAGCGAACTACTCGCCCCTACTTTCTGAAGATTCTAATGCAGTGTTTTAGCAAGCAGGAATAAAGAAATAATCGTGAAGAATATAATGCAGAATGTTGCAATGCCACAGAAGAGAAATGGTGAAATCAGGTGTGTCTAAGAAAGTGGCTGTGTGTAATAAAGCGATGGAATCTGAAAGTTATATAAAAAGTGTCTTTTTTTTTAAGTGCCATAAATGGATCCTCTGGTGCAAAGAGCTAAGGCATCGAGCTCCAACCGCTTCTGTTGTATCCAAACCGAAGCTCCTGCATCTGTGAATTCCTCATTACATGTTACAGTTCCATGTGACATAAACAATAGCTATTAGACATGAATGACTACATTCTATAATGAAAATAAAGGTAGGATACGATTACCACACTATGCCAACCAGTTCCTAAACAATGTTGTGTTTTTTTATCTTGATCGCCAGCCCGTGAGCAGAGGCTGAGGATGAGTACATTTGTGTGAAAGGGCTTCGTGGATAACAGACAGGCAGTGAGATGTATGCACAAAGCATAGACATGGTTTCAAAATGGATGTCGGGTTTAGGCTAATTTAGCAAGTAAATAGCGTGTTTTCATAGGCCATACATTACCCATCCTTGGTTAGACTGGAGACGTAAGGGGCAATAATGAAAACAGAGTTCAAATGCCTGATCATACTTAGCAAGTTATTATGTGAAAATAGTTCAATTGAAGTGTATTAAAAAAAATTAACGCAAAAAGTCAAAAAAGTTGGAAAAAATAAATCCTAGAATAACGTGAATTTCTTAGAAGTCTTGGAGATTGCAGTCCGGACGTTCTTTAGCGGCTTGAGATGCGTAATGTTCCAAGAGGTCATTGTTGCCATCGTGTGAGAAAAGTGAAGCGATCCAATTCATATCCTCGAAGGGACGGTAATGTTCCTCGAATGTTGGAGCAGCAATTTGTATTGGCAGGCAATCTGCGATGCTGGAGATCTTTCGCGGCTGCGCAGAAATCCCATTCCGCCACGATACCTTTTTGCGATGCAGCCACCATTGCTCCACTGCCCGAACAATCAAGTTCATGGTTTTTAAGATTCTCCATTACCTGCTGGATATCGGGAGCGATTGTTGGGATGTTGGCAAGGCATAGATCCATTCGCCAGTCGAATGGGCACGTTTTGCAATAAAAAGATGGTTGCACTCAGATTGCAT
Organism: Lissotriton helveticus; assembly: GCF_964261635.1. NCBI lineage: Eukaryota > Metazoa > Chordata > Amphibia > Caudata > Salamandridae > Lissotriton > Lissotriton helveticus. Next base: position 1,268,813,550 of record NC_136067.1, on the reverse strand, counting down.
ATGTGTAAATAAATGTCATGTTATAGCTGGCTCCGATAATAGATAGAGGCAGGCAGCCGAAAAGTTGTTCCATTTTTGACAGTATTGATGTAGCTTCGCGTAGAGGCGTATTCTGCTGGACATGTTTGTTACCACAGGGAGCGCAGCAATTTTTTACAAGCAAAAATAGTAGTAGGATGGCCGCAAAGAGAGCGAGAATTATGGGCACTGTTCCTGTTATTCCAGCGATGATCAAATAAATGAAGTCTGGTATTATACCAAAAACAGTTTGAAAGCCTGTGAGAAGACCGGAGGATACCGTGTTGAAAAAGTGAGCCAGAACTTGAGTGTGAGATGTGTTGAAAAATGTGTAACAATTCACAAAGTGTAATGGGAGGTTCGTATTTAAAAGGGACTGTATTTTACTTGAAGTTCGTGCCAACTGCAGTCGATAAATTTCTTTTGCAGAAGTAAGGGAAACTTCTGTTCTGAACAAAAGCTCTTTAAGTTTGGTTAGTTTATTGAAATCTGTTTTCAAAGTAGGTATTGAAGGCCAAGTTGAAGTTTGGGAGTTGTTTTGTGTGGGTGGGAATAGACATTGCCACAGGAAGTTACTCGATTTGAAAAAGTAAGGACATACGGTATGCCAGCTCACATTCCGTAGGAGTGCATGTTATTGAGATGCAGATAAGTGCAGTTAAAAAGCTGTGTGAATGTTGCTCTGATTGTGGGAGTTGGCGTACTTTTAAGAATGCAAGCAAGATTGGGGGCTTTAAGCTTAGAAGTGTTGTGCAGTTGGGCATTCTTGGATAGTAATGAATGACTGCCATTGTGGTCGCACTTTTCACCTGTGAGAAAAAGTTCTGTAGCCTCTTTAAGACAGCGATATGTAAATGGAAGAAACCACTGCTCGTGAATAAACGTGCTACCTTGTATAATCACATACAACATGACAAACAACATGTACAGCTAACAGACACAACGACACTACGTACTGTGGGAACCGTGGCTAGCCATGTACACAAACCAAACATGGCACCTCTGCCATACAATGCAGAATGCGGGGAGATTGAAGCAAATTATGTGCGGAGGTGGCAAGTGATTCTCGATCATAAAAGTATACAATGCATAGTGTTGAGGGGATGCGCCAGACAGATTTGAGTATGCAGAGCCCAGACATGTACATGTTAACATACACTGATGGTCTATTGAGTAAAGCAGACAGTGGGCGCAACTGTGATAGTACAGTCAGTAGGGAAGATTACGAAAACATAGTGCATACGTGCACCTGGCTGTGAGGCGTTAATGACCACTGCCTCTGGCCTACACTGCGGTCAGCAGGGCTCACAATTCAGATCGAGTGGTGATTGTTTCATTACAGATTCCAATAGTCAAGTAACTACAACGTCCATTGAAATATACTCAATATCCTTTTAGTATACTTCCTTGAAGAACTTTTTTAAATGAGTTATAGGTGTAGTACAATGACTAAATTCTTCTTGGTAGTGGAAAAGAACACTGAATAACAATCTACACTGTGGACAGCAGAGATCTCAATTCAAATTGTTTTGATATATTTATTGCAGAGTTTTTTGTAATTTGTGTTTTTGTATTTTGTGAAGAGGAAGTGAGAAAAAGTATTCATGGATGTCTGTGTGGCTACTGCCTTCAATTTACACTGCAGACAGCAGTGTTTACAATTCAGATCGAGTCGCTATTGTAGATGACTCAGTCCTGTAGGCAAAATACATTGCTCCAGTGTGCTCTGTCTGCACCATGCATACGCATCATTGCAGGCTCCGCACATGCTTTTTCTTGCTCCTTGTATGACAAACTGGGCAGCTCAAGTCCACGTTTCATGGCCGTAGGCCCTTGCTGACCGCGCTCTCTGGCCTACACTGCAGACAGCAGTGTTCACAATTCAGATTGAGTCGCTATTGCAGATGATGCAGTGTTGATGGCAACAGACATTGCTCCTAGTATGGCCCGCCCGCAGCACTCATCATCGCTGGCAGTGCACATGCTGAATGCTTTTGATGTCGCTTTCTGAGTGCACTAGAACGTATGGGCCCTTTATGATACAATCTTTTTGTGTATTTTTTTAGATCTATTGCCTGTGTCTCAGTATATCACAAGTTGTGGTTCTTTTATGATAGAATTTGTTCTGTATTATTTCACATCTACTGACCGTACCTTACTGCAACACAAACTATTGACCCTTTTATTATTGAATCTCTATGTGTGATTCAATGATTACTGTTGTAGTTGATGCTAGCAGCAACCATTCCCTGAGGGCTGGTTTACACTCACCCCACACTCATCCAGCACAGACGTCACTGGATATGTGACTCTGGTAATAAAAAGGTGTCGCGCTCACGTACCTACTTCCACTATCTATCTGTGTCCGTGTGTTCATTATCTATGCCTGATAATGCTCTATACTATCAGGAGCCTCAGGGGGAAAGAGCAAGGGAAACAGGCCTCCCCCCACTCATATCTTTATCAACAAACAATGGCCTTCCCCTGTGTACTATGAGGTCGAAGACCCCAGGTTAATTCTGCATTTTATTCAGTCAGACAGAGGATGCTCTTCAACCTTCTCTCTGCATTTGCTGATCCCAGTCACTGTCTTTACTACTACAAGCTTAAAAACCATATATGTGTGTGTATGTAACCCACAGCCGATCCTATTACCTCACTACACCTTTCTACTGTGAAAAAGGGGAGGGAGGGTTAACAGAGCCTCACGGGAGCAACACCCAGGGGAGGATATGACAGGCTGGTACTCGCCTGAATCCCCACTTCTCATCATCAGCTACTGTCAACCAGAAAAGAAAATGGAATAAAAGATGTGCAATGAAACCAAAAAACCATTGTGTGTTACACGTGTTGAATGACCCAATGTGGTATGTCAAACCTCTGTGTTCGAGATCTGAAAAACCACTTTTAAAAAGAGCTGAGCTAAACTGGCAACTACAACTTTATTCTGTGCTGTTTGCCCACTCTATTAAAAACAACTGACATGTTTCATCACCGACATATACTTTACCGGCGATTTCTTCAGGGTTTTTTTGGGTCAGCGTAAGTCTTGCACGTCTAGATTCTCCCTTTATTGTACCAGGTGGCCTCCTTTAATTGAGCCTACCCGGCCCCCGTAGAAGAATCTGGGACTGTCGGACTCAACTAAACCATTAGTGGGTTCCGTGTACCGCCTATCGGTCGGTCTCGTCACTGCGCGGTGATGTGGCCTCCGCTCACCCTGCGTCTAACCCGAATCTCTCGGTGTGCGATTATGCCCCCGGGCCGTACCACATCACATTGTGCTGTGGACAGCGTACACAACCATGTTACCTCTGGCAGTGGGGAAAACTTTGGTTATGTAACTTTTAGGTGCATGGCTATCACAGGTGGAAGGCTACTTTACAGACCATGAATATTGATGAAGATGATGGTTGCATGTTGTGTGTAGTGTAAGATATGTGTACATAGCAAAAAGTTTTCAAAAAAGCTCTCTAAGCAGAAGAGGTGTGTCTCATCAAATGCTGTAAAGAGAATGACTAAAATGGGTGGAGTGAACTAATCAAATGCTTTTTTTAAGGTCACATGGCAATCGTGCACCCAGCGCGCAAGGAGACCGCACCCGACGCGATTTTGAGAAAATATATTTACTATAATATAAGTTTATTACAGTTAGAAATATATAAATGTTTAAAATATTTTAGATTATCGCTTGCTCTCATATACACTTTAAAGTTATTTAGATATAGTTTTGAGACAAAAAAATGAGGGAATGGCGTACCTGGCGCGACACCATACGCCTATGACGTAACACAGGGCCTGGCAGCATGCATTCGTCGCATACGCAACGCGCATCGGACGCAACCCCATAAGTACATGACCTAACACGTGGCTTGGTACTGCGTACCCGTCGGATACCAAAGTAGCAGCTGGCACGACCTCATACATATATGTTTTTATGTGGGACGCGGTGTCACAAACCTGTCGGATATCGAAATGTACATCATTTACGAGTTTAGCAATATGGCGGATAGGATTAGCGTGATGATGGAGCTTGGTAGACTACCAGTATGGGACTCTAGTTTTCTAAAAAAATGATATACATTTTTTTGAAGATATAAAACATTACATAATTTTTAAAGTTAAAAAAAGGATAATAGAGTTCCAAAATATTATTTTAAAAAATTGAAAAAGTATAGGTTTTATAAATATTAAAATATGAAATTAACAGTTAAACCTTCGAAATTCACTGAAACAACCATAGGTTTTACAGACGTTATAGTTAAGAATTAGCATTCAAAAAACCTTTGAAATTCACAAAAAAAACATAGGCGCGAGTTATAGTTAGCTCAACTAACTATAACAGGCGAATTTCAGTGGTTTTACGAGTCAAATGTCCAACTAACTATAACAGCCCTGAAACCTATGTTTTTTAGTGAATTTCAAAGGTTTTTTTAAATGCTAATTCCCAACTATAACGTCTGTAGAACCTATGGTTTTTTCAGTGAAAATATATATGTGTGTGTGTGTGTTTCCGACGAACATGTAAAACAGTCAGTAATGTGTGCACTCGCGGGTAGGGTATTTTTGCAAAGTGCTTTAATCAGTAAGTCACAAAGCACTGACAGACGCGTTTCAGCGCGATGCCTTCAATTCAGCGTGATTCAAAATTCATTAACAATTTAAAACCAAGAGGATTACGTTACGTGAAAAAAAGGTACAATCATTCATCAAAAGCAATGACGGCCTATGGATTTGGGTTAGTACTATGTAACAAAAGCGGCCATTTTGGAAACATGTTCATTACTGAATGGAGACAGCACAGTTCTTAACATTATAGAAAGAAACAATACTTAAACGCATGAGGGACGTGTTTTACCACGTTTAGCAGAGCTCCAATGTATGAAATACATGAATTATTTATTAGGTATGGCTTCCACATAAACTGGCCCCAGTCACTGTTTCAATGCCCAATATTCAGTGCGAGAGACAAGAAATATTTTTTCATCATATACCGTGGTAATCACTAATTCGTGCAAAAAGCCAAAAAAATCATTAATTAAGAACAAGCATTGGAAATGCAATAGGTCTCGCATTAGGAAAGTTTGAGCAATCGGTATTGTAAATGACACTTTTTTTATTTATGTGTTGGTTTTGAAAATAGCAAAAGTAATAGCTTTATCAGTTACAATGTCAATAGTTTTAACTTTCGCAAATGTGACACCTATAGCTTTTGTAATGCAATGTGTGTTGTATTTACGTGACTTAGATGTATTGATGTTGCAAATAACAATGGCTTTTAATTTTGTAAATAATTAATACTTAAATAAAATGTATTGTAATTTATAATGGCAATAGCTTAAACGTTTGTAAATAACTTTTGTGAAGATTATGTTCAGTGTATTTTATTGTGACGAAAATCCAAGAACATTGCATTTGCACCTACACACACACACAGCCACACACACATATATAGATGTGGTGGTGGTGGATCTGGGGGAGGATGTGGTGGTGGTGATGGTGGATGTGGTGGATGTGGGGGTGGATGTGGTGGTGGATGTGGTGGAGGTGGTGGTGGTGGATGTGGTGAAAGTGGTGGTGGATGTGGTGGTGGATGTGGTCGATGTGGTGGTGGAAGTGATGGTGGTGGGTGTGGTGGGTGTGGTGGTGGATGCGGTGGTGGATGAGGTGGTGGATGTAGTGGTGGTGGTGGATGTGATGGTGGTGGATGCGGTGGTGGTGGTGGATGTGGTGGTGGTGGGTGTGGTGGATGTGGTGGTGGATGCGGTGGTGGTGCATGTGGTGGATGTGGTGGTGGATATGGCGGTGGATGTCATGGTGGATGTGGAGGTGGTGGTGGATGCGGTGGTGGTGGGAGTCGTGGTGGATGTGGTGAAAGTGGTGGTGGATGTGGTCGATGTGGTGGTGGATGTGGTGGTGGTGGATGTGGTGGTGGTGGTGGGTGTGGTGGATGTGGTGGTGGATGTGGTGGTGGTGGTGGTGGATGTGGCGGTGGAGGTGATGGTGGATGTGGAGGTGATGGTGGATGTGGTGGATGCGGTGGTGGTGGAAGTGGTGGTGGATGTGGTGGTGGATGTGGGGTGATTGCGGCTTGCAAGCTTATTTCGCTCACGTTATGCAGTTTCAAACATGATTGCCACTATTACTCTCAAATTCATTTGGCAGCAAACTGGTGAACTAATTAAAAGAAAGTCGTATTCAGCGGTATGGCCGGTACTTTATTCCAGCAAAGTGGCAAGCCAGTACACACCAATGAGCTAGTAAAGCTAAAAACACACCACATGGCACAATTGCTGGCTGAGCGAGCAAAAGTAAGCCAAACAGCTTTCCCGTAGCTAAGGAGAGCTGAGCTCTTTTTGTAGCAGCACGCATAAGAAAAGTCCAGTATTTTCACCAAAACACTCTCTGATAATGATCAGCCGAATTCAGCAGGCTTCCTGCCCTCATATGTTCCCAAGAGAGCAGTAAACTTATAAGGAAATGCTGTCATCACACCTAAAGCTACCGAGGGAGAAAGGAAGTGCAAAACTACACTATAGTGCTTAATGGTAAACAACAGTCGAAAGTGCCTCTGTGCTGACCCGCTGTCTTTCCTGTACACAGTGTTGTGGTGTTAGTCTTTCTGCAAGGACTCTGCTGTCGGGTTGGTAGAGCCATGACATGACCAATTGCATAACAGTGCTGAAGACTCACCTGAAAGAAACTACATTTATGGCCAATAAACAGATTGTGCAGGGGCAAAATAAAGTCACTCAGTCGGGGGGAGCTATTGACTGAAGTTGGCTGTTCCCACTGTCCCGTGCTATATGCTATTGGGCATAAATAGGAACACACCAATGGATGAGGAGAGCTTGCTGGAAGACATTCTTTGTATATTATAGTTAAACAAACAACAACAAAAGGCCAGCCATTAAAACAAGGAGAAACACGAGAGACGGCCTGCGGCCGTCAAAGTGAAAGTACGGCCGGCGGAGGGCATTGCTGTGGGGAGGGGGGAGGAGAAATGCGACACGGCGGGCAGGGGAGGGGCGGAGCGGGGAGAGCGGCATGAGGGTGTGAAGCACCAGGGGTCTTTGAAGTGAAGCTAAGCTTCACTTCAAAGGTGTGGGAGGAGTGCTGCTGGTGATTGACTGGCGATTTGATGCTGTGCACGCGCATTTTAGGTCAATGCGCTTGCGCATTGACCTAAAAGCGCACGGGCACAGCATCAAATCGCCAGTGGAATCGCCAGTTAGGTAAACTCTCGATAAGCCCCTATATATCTCGCTCCCGCTCAATGCGCATGCGCATTGAGATAGGTCGCTCGACCTAAAAATGGCACAAATTCAAACCAATATAATTTGAATAGTGTCATACCCTGTTTTCGCACATGTCTCTCAATAGTGCGCATTAAATCGAAGTGGCGTTTCAAGAAGTATTCCTCACTAAAGCCCTGAATGGGCATACTCGTACATATACAGGAGTTTGTAATGGCAAAAATGCTTCTTAGCGCCGTGTATGGGCCAACTGGTGAATAAGATGAACCTTTGTCGACACAGTGTCCTCGTATCATACTACAAAGAAATAATAATAACCCACGTTACGGGGAGATAGCAGTCAATGGAAAAGAGGCTCATATCCAGGACTAGGCTCAAATTATCCTAAATGGACCCACAATTCTTCATCGTTGTTTAATCCCTCGGGTGCCCTTGTTTGGAGTTCTATAATGTACCTTCATTCTGAGCTGCACAATTTCTTGATTCTGTCCCCTCCCCTTTCATCTTTAGGTACCTGGTCAATGCAGAAGAATTTTAAATGGGTGTGGTTGCTGTTACGCTTCAGTTCAAAATGTCGGGCCACAGAATAGGTCGAATCTTTCTTGGTGATATCCTGCCTATGTTCAAGAATTCTCTTTTTAGTGGGATGTATAGTGTTTCCTATATACCTTTTAGGACAAGAACATACCAGGCAGTATACTGTGAATTCTGAATTACAATCCAACAGTTTATCTTTTTCTGTGTAGTGCCACCTCTTTCTACCACTTAGTACCCACTGATCTTGTTACTATGTTTACAGGCTTTGCAATTCATGCAAGGAAAAAAGCTCATAGTCCTGCCCTTGGTGGCTAAAGTAGAACTATAATGACTATGTACTAGGTGATCCTTGATCGACTTGCTCCGTCTGTAGGTAATCTGCGGAAGGGGAGTAAGCACGGAGTTGATTATATTATTGGTTAGCAAAATGTGCCAATTTTTCTTCAAAATTTACCACCTGGTGGGAGTTTTCACTAAAACTTGTGATCATCCCGATGACTCCATCTTCATGGTTAGTGTCCAATGCAGTGGGGGCTTTAGTAACCAACAATTGGGACCTTTTCACTAACTCTGTCCTTTCCACCGCATCTCCTAGGATCCTTCTGGTGTAACCCCGTCTTCTAAATATTTCTATTGCGCCATTTTTGGCTCTCTGATATTCAGCATTGTTCGTGCGATTTCGCTCAGATGCCGAATCATACATATCTGCTCCTAACATGAATGACCTGAACCTGACATTTTCCATGAACTTCAGTGATAGGAGTGTGTTCTGCCTTGACCTAGAAGTGTATGTGGAGCGCAGTAAGCTACTAAGTAAGGTATACTACAAACCCACGGCTGGGAACTCAATATTACATGCAGGTAGTCACCATCCAAGAAGCCTGATAAGAAACCTCCCCTATGGTGAACTCCAACGATTAAAATGAAATTGCACTAACAATGCTGAATATCAGAGAGCCAAAAACCTACTCTGTGGCCTGACATTTTGAACTGAAGCATAACTGCAACTGCAACCTTTTAAAATTCTTCTGCATTGACCAGGTACCTAAAGATGAAAGGGGAGGGGCAGAGTCAAGAAATTGCACAGCTTGGAATCAAGGTACATTATAGGACTCCAAACAAGGGCCCCCAAGGGATTAAACAACGATGAAGAATTGTGGGTCCATTTGGATAATTTGAGCCTAGTCCTGGATATGAGCCGCTTTTCCATTGACTGCTATCTCCCCGTAGCAAAGGTTACCATTATTTCTTTTTAGTATGATACGAGGACACTGTCTCGACAAAGGTCCCTCTTATTCACCAGTTGGCCCCTACAGGGCGCTAAAAAGCAATTTTGCTGTTACTAACTCCTGAGTATGTATGAGTATGCCCATTCAGGATTTTAGTGAGGGATATTCCTTGAAATGCCACTTCAATTTAATGTGCAATATTGAGAAACACTGTGCAAAACAGGGTATGACATGATTCATATGATATTTGATTGAATTTGTGCCCTTTTTCCTAATTAATTAATTTTTTGACTCTTGCACGAATTAGAGATTATCACGGTATATGATGAAATAATATGTTCTCATCTCTCGCACTGAATATTGAGCATTGAAACAGTGACTGGTACCAGCTATGTGGAGCTATGACTAATGAATTGTTCATGTATTTCATACATTGGAGTTCTGCTAAACGTGGTAGAACATGTCCCTCATGCATTTAATTATTGTTTCTTTCTATAATATTATGAACTGTGCTGTCTCCACTTAGTAATGAGCATGTTCCAAAATGGCAGCCTTGGTTACATAGTACTAACCCAAATCCATAGGCAGTCATTACTTTCGATGAATGATTGTAAATTTTTTCATGTTGCGTAATCCTCTTGGTTTTTAATTGGTAATGAATTTTGAATCACACTGACATTTTAGAAGGCTTCGTGCCGAAACACGTCTGTCAGTGCTTTGTGACTTACTGATTAAAGCACTTTGAAAAAAAATCCTACCCGCAAGTGCCCTCATTACTGACTGTTTTACTTGTTCGTCGGAAACACACATCAATATTGCGGCTCACCACCGCTGGGAATGTACCTGGGACGAGTGGTGCGGCGGAGGGTGAAACTTTGTGACTGATATATGTGTGTGTGTGTGTGTGTATATATGCATATGTTGTGTGTTTATATACGCAGGGGTGTGTGTGTATATATACATACACACACACACAATTACTCTTTGTGGGTAGCTCCACCAGTATTGTCTGTGGCCCCATGAGTGCCCCCCTAGAAATTAATTCTAGAGATGCCACTTTATATTCTCTCTTTTTAGCATGGTTTACACTAATAAACATTTGCAATCTTTCTCTTTTTCTGTAGGACCTATTGATGATGGAACAAGTGAAAGACTTTGCTGCTAATGTATACGAAGCTTTCAGCACCCCTCAGCAATTGGAGAAGTGATTGGTCTTACACCTTGAAAAGGATTATGGAAAAGGTCATTCGCTTCACATTGATGTCCGCTGGAACAACAAAGCTGGAATTAAAGCATTGAAGCTAAATTTGCACCTGTGTTTCTCACAGCTGAATTGACCAAGAACCTTTTATCACAAAATAATTTAACAAACTGTATCTGAAAAGTACTCTGGATGAATCGGAAAACAATAGACCTATAGAATGCATACATGTGGAATGTGCCCCACTCAAATACCTCAGATAAAAACAACTTAATAGAGATGTGCTCAGAATGATTGTCCGGTCATTGTCCCGGATAAAAAAGCCTGGCACACCTATTTTAGCTGCACCAAAACAATGCCTTGCATGGGTTCCAGTACATAGAGCAGTATGGTACCCTCATTCATCATATTAATGGGCACAGGTTGTAGTTATCTTCACGGTACAATCTGCTTTTGTAAAATATCTACACAATATAGTGTACTACCGCATGAAGATTGGTCCTATAAAAGGTCTAACATGCAGAATGTAATACTTTTTCTGACCCAGTTAGGAAATGCCTGTCTTTATCACACATAACATTTTAGATTCCTGTCCAATTCTCCCCTTCTGTTGCTGAAGTAAAAGGTTTTAGGTGTCTGCGTGGGCCAGAGAAACAGTTACTGTATGTCTGACCAAAAGGTCCGGTTATGGCACCTTAGTAAAGCAACTTGATTCCTTTAATTTATGTGTTTAATTTGTACAATATGGTTCACTGCTGTTTGTATAAAACTACCACTGTGCATATTCATTTGTAAATAGCCGTTCTTACCAATGTTTTAATTATTAGGAATTATGAGTCCACTGGAATGTCTGTATCACAATAAAGTATTTTATTGTACAATTCTCAGTGTGGCCATACTTCTATAATTGAAATTAAGTTATTGTGAACTTTGGAATTGAAGATTGCGTTTATTTTTTACTGCATATCTTCTATTCAAGACTCCCAGTTTAATGTTTTAACTAATTCATTTTTACGGATAAATACAGAGAGAACCATTTATTTCTCTATACGTACCGATTTTAAAATTTCGACAAAGACAAAGAAATGTGGTTTTGAGTGCTTTCATTGATAACAGTCGTAACTGCTAGGCTAACAGCTGTGCATCTGATCTACTAGATCTTATGAGTGATGCATTGTTTGTCTCCTTTCAGTAGTAAAACTCAAAAGTCCATGTTCATGTGTGCCTTTATCAGTCGGAAATGGCATTATACTAGTTGAGGTTTCATTTTTACACTAAATACAAAATAAATGTAGTTATATTTAACCAAAATTAAATATGGATAAATTAGATAGAAAAGTTTAAAAAATATATATATATATATATTCCATAATACCGGTAGACTTGCTCGTATTTTACAAAATGCACTTCACTTGCAACATGTTAAAACAAGCTTTTGTAAAGCACATATGAGTAATAGGTGGCTCTGACAAACGTATCTAATAAGCTGACATCTTCAGAGCGCTGACGTTTGTAAAATTCTTGGACAATTGTTGAGGCCTTAATTGTAAGCTTTTGAGACCTGGAAAAAAAGTTGCTGGTCCACCTAAAAAGTCATACCCTCGACAGGTACTGGCATAGCTATCCCTTCAGACACTATCCAATTTGCTTCAATATTGCCCGTAGATATTTAGCAGTAGTCCTCAGCAGACCAATAATAAGGACACGTTTTGAAACAGGCAGCACCTGGTGCTCAATAGATGAAGGATAAGATGTAGAAGCCATATTTATCATGTTACCTTCAAAGCCATTTGTACACCAATGCACCAGGACCACCTTCTGACTATTCAGGAGGGCAATATTACAAGCTTTTAGAAGTGAAAATAATTCCTCTCAATGCGGAACATCAGTGCATCATAATAATTGAGTTTGTTTGACAGAAATCATTCGATATCGTTTAATCCAGATACCGGCTCTTAAACAATGCAAGATAGCGATATGTTCGGATAATTCCCTCTGCAATCTTAATATGTTTACCTCATCATTACAGAGCATTTTAATATGCCTAGCCTGTAAGGCTTACAAGCCATGGTAAACTATTAATGAAAGTCCCCTTCCTCCTCTAAATTATCACACATAAGTCATGATAGCTCGGCCTCTGGTCAAAATTCCAAGTTAGCTTTACTCATAGAGCAGTTGTGCATGTTTTGTCATAAGATTATGTTTTTCATGTTTTCAAATATGGCTATGTAGTTCGACAGCCTTCAATTCCTGCTCCACATCAGATTTCAAAGGAAATCTACAAGTTTTTGTACAGTCTAAAAGCTGTTACTTTTCTGACTCCAAACAGTACACGCTTTGACCGCTAAGCACTTTGAGACAATTTTCACTTCTGGGCTTTACTTTACAAGTCATGTTTTCAACGAGGTGTTAGAAAAACCTACAGCTTAGGTTGTTTTTTTAACTCATAATAGTATGTTATTTAGAGTTAAGACCGAATATTGATCAGTCTATTTTGTTTATCTGCTCTTTAATGTAGAAATAATCACTGTGACACAAATTCTGCTACAAGTCCAGTCCGGGAGTCTCCTGCTAAGTGGTCTTGAAGGACATTGACATTGACTTGCAAAATTAGGGAGAACAACCAGAAATTCTTTCAATTTGTGGTGAGAGTACACACAGTCAATGCTAAACCTCTGAACCTAACTATCACCTCCTATGTGCCTGTAATCTGCAAAAAAGGGCCTTGTTCCTATTCAAAACATCATGTGTTAGATTTGGGGGTCTCTAGTTGGCAGAGGTAGGTACCTTTGACAAATAGGGACCCTTGCGTCTAGTGAGGGTAAGGGGGTACACTCCTAAAATAACCCCTGCTCACTCCCTTGGTAGCTTGGCACGAGCAGACAGGCTTATCTCAGAGGCAGTGTGTAAAGCATTTGTGAACATGTACAGTAATCCAGTGACAACACTACAGATGGACACCACACAAGTTGTATATGTAAAAATAAGAATTTTTATATAGACTTATCACAAGACCATAAACGACAAAAATCCACAATACTATATCAAAAATAATGTTCTATGTAGGAATACTTCAGAATCAAAGTTCTTACGAGTCGGTAGCTCCGTCCGGCTACTACGATGTTAACAACAACAGAGTCTAGCAAATCCAGCTGACCGCGTCGATATGGGTCAGCACAAGCATGAACAAATTCGGTCACAGTACCTTTTACTCGTTGCGGCTGGCACGGGGGTGCGAGCCGGATGTGGCAACCGTCGTAGTTGCGTTGCAAGATTGAAGCGGTGCAGGGCGTGTTGTCCTCTCGATGCGGTGCAGGCAGCGACTTGGTGATGTCGTCGGGACGGTGTCGATGAGGTCAAGGCGTACGGTGCAGGGCGAGACAGTGCTCGAGACGGTGCTGGCAGGTTGCGTTGCTGCGACGGGCCGGTTGGCGGGAGCTGGCATCAGTCAGACCAGTTCAATTCGGTGAAGCGAGGCGGTGCGAAGTGCGGTGCCCACAGGTCGTGGTGCAAGCAGAGGCTCGGTGGTGGCATCATCGAACGTCGCGGTCGGTGAGACCAGGGTTGCGGTGAGAGATGCGGACGGTGCTTTGGGGCAATGCCGTCGGGGGACAGAGCCGGTCGTCTGAGTCGGTCACAGCTCCCTTCCTCTGTGGCTACTGAAACAGCGTTTCCAGAAGTGGTGCACAGAGGTTGGTGAAGTCTACTGGCCTTGAGACAAGCGTAAACAGACTCGGTCACAGTACCTTTTACTAGTTGCGGCAGGCACGGGTGCGAGCCGGAGTGGCAACCGTCGTGGTTGCGTTGCAAGATGGAAGCGGTGCAGGGCACGGTGTCCTCGGGGCGGCGTCGGTGAGGCCAAGGCGTGTGGTGCAGGGCGAGACGGTGCTCAATGCGGTGCTGGCAGGTTGTGTTGCAGCGACGGGGCCGGTTGGCAGGAGCTGGCGTCGGTCAGACCAGTTCAATTCTGTAAAGCGAGGCTGTGCGAAGTGTGTTGCCACAGGTCACTGTGCAAGCAGAGGCTCGGTGGCGGCGGCGGCGAACGTCGCGGTCGTTGAGACCAGTGTTGCGGTGCGAGATGCAGACGGTGCTTTTGGGTGATGCCGTCGGCACACAGAGCCGGTCGTCGGAGTCGGTCACAGCTCCCTTCCTCTGTGGCTACTAAAATAGCCTTTCCAGAAGCGGTGCGCAGAGGTTGGTGAAGTCTACTTGCCCCGAGACTTCGGTCAGGAGGTAAGCTCTATCTCTAGCCCTTAGAGATCCTTCACAAGTTGAATGGAGTACACACAAAGTTCCTTTCTCCTTTCTTTGGCAGTCAGGCAACCACTACAGGCCAATCCCTCACGCTTAGGGATAGTCTCTCCTCAGTCTCTCTGGTTCATCTCCTCAGCAAAGGTTTCTTCATGTTTCCCAAAAATGATCTAAAATTCTGGGGTCTGGGTCCCCCTTTTTATACACAGTTTCTCTTAGTTCTCTGAAGGCAGAGAGGCCTTTGCCTAGTCCAAACCAGTTCTGGGCAGTCCTGGAGCACTCTGTTTACATGACTCCTTCTTTCCTTTCACAGTGCAGGGCAGGGACATCAGATGTACCACAGGAGGTGGAGCCAGCATTGAGGAGGGAAGGCACAGCCCTATTCAGGTCCCAGGTGCAACTCCTCCCTCCCATCTACATGTAGATCTCGCTATTCAGCCCTATGCTGACTCACCCTGTCTCCTGGAATGCCCCCGCCCCTGCCAATCAAACTCCAGACAAGGAATACACGACCTAGCAGAGGCAGGCTTGGATGGTTAGACAAGAGAATACCTACTTTCTAAAACTGATATTTTCAAACACAGAATGTTAAAACCAACTATACTAAAAGATGCAGTTTATCATTCTGAATTCAGGCATACTAAACTCGAATTTCTACCTCGTTCCCTGAGTCAGTTAGGATTATAAGATGTAATAATCAAAATGCCCATTCTGGCATATGGGGAACGGGTAGCCTTGCCATAGTTGTAGGAGAGTAGGGTCTGCTTTCCTATGGTCACCCCAATTTTTGCTTTTTGCTTCACTGGTTTTCGACTTAATGTGGCTGTGGGCCTTCTAATCAGACCCACAGCCTGCTATTCTCTCTCTAAATTCACATACATGTACTTTAGGTACATCACCAATTTGGTATTGGACACCTTATCAGCCCCTGTGCAGTGTACTATAGGTACCCAGGGCATAGGTGTATCCAAGGCCTACCAGAAGCTGCAGCATATCTTTTGCCACCCCTGGCTGGCCATCCAAACAGACACAACTGGCTGATCACTCAGCTGGGGCAAGGTCGTGTAACCACCCCTTGCTTAGATATGGTATACCCATGTCTAAACCTATATCTGGACACATATATACCTATAAGTCACTCCTATGGCAGGCCTTAACAATCCTGGAGGCAGAGTGCTTGGTTTTATGTGAGATGGTGCTCTAGCATGAGCTGAGCCTCTCTGCAGCTTTCGGAACCATTTCCTTATAGCTGTTCCAGGGTATTGCCATACCATATACTCTTTAAGTGCATTATAATCCTCGCGGTTATTGCTAACTTTGGTTTGGCTTTATCAAAACATGTCAGGTAAGGTGTCATACACTTTGGAATACTACCCCCTCGCCGGTTCTGGCGACGGGGGTAGCATTCCACCCTTCTAGAGGGAGAAGACATGTAACTTTAATTAAATGCGGTTAAATCTAACCAGAGCCCCAGCATCACAAAATGGATGCTGCTGCCACAGACACGAGTCTGGCCTCCTGCTGCTGACCGAAACTCCGGCAGGGGAGGCCTGGACAAAAGGTATCCTGTCACAGGGAGGTGTTACACCACCCCAGACAGGAGATAGTGGATTGAGGCAGGCAGGGCGAGTGAAACTAGACACTGCCTGGGGCGCACAAGGCTCCCCATGCACAGCCCAGTTCAAACCGGTCCTGGGGCACTCCAGCCCCAGCTCTGGTGCGAAACTGGACAAAGGGAAAGGGGTGTAACCACCCCCTTCCTGGGTCCCACCCATAGGAGGGACCTAGCAGGATATCCAGCCCCTTGATTTGGAATAAAGGTAGGTGCCGTGCCCATAGACTTTAGATAATCCTAACAAACTTTGATACAGAACTCTGGACCCTTCGACATCCCACTCGACGTGGAAGACTGAAGAATCTCCCTTGTGGTCAAGGAGTGACCACCCTGTGCAAACAGGCACCATCCAGCTCCCAACGGTTTGCTTTGTTGCAGCTCCAGCCGGACCTCGAGCGACAGAGATCGACAAGAACCGGATTCCCAGACATCCAACGGCCTGATCCACAGCCATAGCAAACCTGAGACCCGTGGAGGCGACGTGAGACGAGGGACCGGCCATCTTGAAAAGACTGTGAAGTGCTGACAGTGCAGCTCCTGAGGCATCCTCGAAGCTGTGCATTTGGGTTTGAGAAGCCCCAGCCCCACGCAGCTCGTGCACCGAAGATCACCCCTCCACACTCACCGAGTGCTGCGTGGGGCCCTTTTGCATTTTCCTGCTCGACGCGTCTGTCCGGTCACTTGCCCGTTGGCTAGTGGTCACTACGACAACGAATCTTTGAAACTACTCTGCTAGTCTGGTTGCTCCAGACTGGCCCTCGCTCCCCTGAAAAGGAGCAACCTCTCTGACCTTGCTGGTCCGAGTAAGAAGAGATCTTCAAATCCTGCGTGGGTTGCATTTGCCAAGGCCTGTTAACTCCGATCCGGAAGCCGACAGCGAGAGCCTTCGTGGGACAGCTCGTAATCCACTCCTGGTTATCCTCGATGCTCCAGAGTCCACGTGGCAGCGGAGACAAGCTTCTCGACAACCACCTGATTGCGCCCGATATCGCCTGGTTCCTTCCTGGTTCCATCCTGGTCACTGGCTAGTGACCCAGACTCTGTCCCCTCTGCTTTCAGGTACTCTACATCTTCGATCCACCCTTGGATCCAACCGGACTCTTCTCTCCTGGCCGCCTGCAGCATCTTCGTCTCCAGGCTCCATAGATCTCCACGACGAAACCCGACACACTTTGGCACCTATGCATCCGCTTCCTGTGGGTGAGGTAACGATCAAACACCGGTGCTCCTGTAGTGGTTTACACCTCTAGTGTCCTAGGTTTAAGTGGCTAAGTTCTAGTCCAGTCGGAAGACTTCCAAAGCAGTAACTTTGTAACTTTTACACACCATTGACTTTGCATTGGTGCATACGTGTGCTTTTAGCGCTGCACCCGAATCCCACGGGCTACTCCCGTCCTAACTACAGTTAGTCCAGTGTAGTCCCAGCAATTCCCAAGGCCCTAGGCCTTACCACTGTTCGTAAAGCGGTACTTATACCACTTATTTAGTATATGGTTTGAGTGGCCACCGGCCCTATCCATAATTGTGCAACTTTTGTATGTTTAACTGTGCTTTTGTTTAAACGTTTGTGCCTCTGGCCTCATAAAGAGTACAGAGGATTATTCTAGTAATAAATACATACATTTTTATAATTTATAACTTGTGTGGTGTCCTTTCATTTGATATTACAGGATTGCATATGGTAAAACAGCTGGCTTCACATGCCCTCTTGAGTTAAGCCTAAGACTGCTTAGTCCATGCTGCCCTTAGGATAGCTTGTCTATAAGGTTGACTTTACAACCACCACCATAAGGGATTGTTTGGACTGATACAAGGTGCTAACTAGAATAGTGAACATCATACATCAGGCCAACTTCTCACAATAGTGAAAAACGAAAATGGCTGAAATTCACTATCAGGACATGCCACACACATCAGGGCATGTCCTACCTTTTACCTACAATGCACACTGCCCTTGGGTCTACCATAGGGGTGACTAGTATGCAGAAAATGGAAGGTTTAGGGACTTGCAAGTGGGTGCACTTGCCCAGTCAACACGGCAGTACCGGACTGCACACAGGCTCTGCAATGGCAGACCTGAGACATGTTTTACAAGGCTGCTTCTGTGGGTGGTACAACCAGTGCTGCAAGCCAACTAGCAGCATTTGGATTATACGCCCTGGGCACACTCAGTGCACTGTTCTAGGGTCTGACATGTAGACCAAATCAGCCAATCATGAAGTCACTAATCCATACATCAATTTACTACAGGGAGCACTCGCACTGTGGCACTGGACAGTAGTGGCACAGTGCCCAAGCATCTATAACCTGCAAAAACACATGAGGCAAAAAATAAATGGAAGGGAGACCCACGCCAAGGAGCCAGGTCCAACATCATGTATGTATGTTAGACATGGGAAGTAACCCCCAACATTGGAAACAGCTGGATTGTTACCATACCTGAGCAGCAAGCATACAAAATGCAGGTATATCCGCCCTATAAAGGAGTTATGCCTGCATAACCGGAGAACCTACTAATTCTAGAATGCCCCTTAGACTTGAATGGGTTGCTAATTAACAACTGTTTCTTGAATACCACCCTCAGCCCCATCATACCCAGAATGAAGTTAAGCTCCTCGATTTTGTTAGCACCAGAACGGACATCTAAATTAATTTGTTCTATCTGATAAGGGAAAATAAATAGTTAAAGGTGGTGGTGTATACAAAAGATACACCTGTGTATTGTTCCCTCTACCTCTCTACTTACACTAGGTCTCCCCTCATAGTTTACTTCAAACGTCTAGACCACTTCAGCAAAAAGAGGCATAAATGCATAAGTATATCTCAGATTTCCATAATTGATTTTCGTCTTAGAAACATAGAGAAGCAAATTGCCAACATGTTCAGCGATTCAAGACAACTTCTTCAGGGTCACTTGTTATACAACAAATTCATTCTACTAGATGATGTAAAATTAAAAAACATTCACACAAATTTAAAAGATATCCTGATATTAACGTGACAAAGATTTCACATGATTCAGAAAGATAATTTTGAATCTAAATAAATGTCTGCATATACTTTTAAAGAATCTTACCAATTGCAAAAATATTGTAAGTGTTCCAAATAATTACATGTTTTTATTATCTTTAAAAAGGATTCTTTGGGGGGCGTGGCCAAGATGGCGGCGGAGTAGGACGTGCTTTTGAGTCCCTCCGGCGCCTGACCGTTCTTAGCGTTGAAAAGCACCCTTCCCGGAGCCCGGTTCCCGACGTTTGAGCGCCTCTACCTCGAGGCGGTGTGCCCTGTTAATGGCGCACAGCCTTCCGCCTGCCGACGAACCGGGCACTGCTCCTAGTGCGGCCCGCAACGTGGCGACCTCCGGCCTGTGTGCGAAGCAGTTGCGAGGCCCTCCCGAGTGCGGTCGTGGGAGGAGGAGCTTCCTGGGTCCCCATCGGAGCCGTGAGGGGTGACCGGAGAGGAGGACGGACCCAGACAGCACTTTGTGGCGGCGCCCCGGAGGAGTGCAGTGACCTGAGCGCCCTGTGGGGGAGGAGCGCATTCCCCGGCCCGGAGGACTACGCGAGACCGTGGCTTCTGGGCCTGTGCAGCCCGGACGACTTAGAGGGGAGGAGCAGAGCGGGTTACGGACCGCCGCCCGGTGGGCGCTGCCGCGGGTGCCAATTTCGGCGTCCTTGGACACGGGGGCGGCCCGCCCCATACCGGACCTGCCGCGGATCAGAGCGGCCCTTCGGGGCTTGGATGCAGAGCTCTACCTGCCGGGGGGGGCTGGGACTGTACTCCGCCATCCAGGTGCGTGGGATGTGTTCTCCGGCTGCGCTGCCCTACACATGTTGGTGCTGAGCTGCTCGCCTGGAGCCCGAACCTCTAGGGCCTGCGGAGGCCTCCATCGGTTGTGCTGGTGGGCCCTGGCTGGAGCGCGCTGTGCCTCCACCCCGCGCTGTCCCCTTCAGAGCTTCAGCCCTGCTTATTGACCGTCTGGGTGCCGGTTGGCCCTGTGGAGTGCCCCACTGCAACGACAGTCTGCCGGTGCTGGCCTTCTGGCCGGGTAGTGTTGGCTCGGAAGCCTCAGAGCGAAGCGTGGCACGTGTGGCTGGTGTGAGGCCTAACTGGACTTGTGGGCACCTGGGACTCGCTGTGCGGGTGGTGCGGCGGTCTCCCTTGGCTCGGGGGCGTCTTGGGAAGGCGGTGCCCCCTGTGATCTACCATGGCGGCGGCTAGGCTGAAGAAAGATAAACTGGGCAAGGATGGCCTGCCAAAGAGTGCAGCTCAGGCCGTGTCCCCGGCAGCTGACAAGTCCCCGGGTCGGAGTCCGGCAGAGGAGCCTGCGACCAAAGCCTTCATACTGGAACTTTTTGCTGCTATCAAGGAGGACATTGCGGGGTTGCGTACCCAGCTGGCCGCGGATCTGCGGGAGGTCCGAAGGGACGTAGACGACATAGGAGAGCGAGTAGCCACGCTGGAAGAGCACGATCTTGAGACAGGGGGCGACATACATCAGCTTCAGCAGGACGTCATCAGGTTGACCGAGCAGAACCTCGACCTCCAGGCACATGCGGAGGATTTGGAGGACAGGTCCCGCCGCAACAATATCCGAATCAGAGCGGTGCAGTGGAAGGGTGAAGGAGCGGATCTGCGTGAGTATGTCAAAGCCCTCTTTAAGCAGATCCTGCAGGACGAGGAGGTGACGGAGATTCGTATGGACAGAGTGCATCGTGTAGGTTTGCCGAAGGGCACAAAGGCACCGACACCGGATATTCTCGTTTGTGTGCATGACTTTCAACTGAAGGAACGCATCCTCAGGATGACTCGTGAGGTCGTCCCTCTGCAGTTCCGTGGGCATACTCCAGTGCTCTTCCAGGACCTTGCAGCGTCCACGCTGCAGAAACGCAGGGACTTCAAACCGGTTACATCACATCTCCGAGACCGCAACATCGCATATACGTGGGGCCACCCGTTCCGACTCATTTTCCGCTGGCAAAACAAACTGGTTCAGGTTCGTTCGCTCACAGCTGCCATGGACCTCCTCGGTATAGAATACACAGAGACGGAGTTTGCTGGCGGTAGTGGTACCTTCAGACGACGGAGACGCTCGGTGGATTGGCAGACGGTGGGCCGCTCTGTACCCAAGAAAGGGCCTGATCCCTCAGTATGTCTCCAGGAGAGGGGTGCAGCTGCAGCCTCCGTGGCTCTGGTTACTGAGGCGACACCAGATGATGTTCCGGAGGTGCCGTGAGGCCTGGGAGGGTACATTGCCGGCGTCGGAGGGGGGTATCCCCTGAAGGTACTCTAGTACGTCCTACTGGATGACGGAGACCCGTATTGGGAATTGGGAGGCTGTGGACTGGTACCTCTTTCCCTTGCCTTTGTGGCCTGTATTACGAACTTTCGTATCTCACTTTGTCCTTTTCTGCTCCTGTTTGGTTCTGTTGTGAGGGGGTTCGGTGTGTGTGTTGGGAGGGAGGGGGGGGGGGGAATCCGCATCCGATCTTGGCCACTTGTGTTTGAATGTGCATCTTTGCTACTTACCTTCGTGCCGCTTGGTGTGTGTGCTGGGCATGTGGGTTGGAAGTGCTTTGAAGGGCATGCGCTGCTGATCTGGTTGATGTGGGATGGCTAGGGAACTGAAGGTGGTAAGCCTCAATGTCCGGGGCTAAACAATCCAGTGAAACGCTCTGCGGTCCTGTCCCTCCTTGAGCAGTCTGGGGGAGATGTTTGCCTCTTGCAGGAGACGCACCTCCTCCACAAGGATGAGCGTCGAATGCAGGACATTCCCACTTCCGCTGTGGTCCTCGGGCCCGGCTAAGAAGAATGGAGTTGCCCTCCTTTTCAGCTCCCGGCTGCAATGCAAAGTTTTGTCCCAACTGGTAGATATACGGGGGAGATTTCTGGCGGTGCGGGTGCAGTGGGAGATACAACTTTTACCATTGGGTCCTTGTATGCACCGAATACACGGCAGGAGCCTTTTCTGCGCACAGCTTTGGCCCAGGTCCTTACTTCCCCTGATGCTCTCCTCTTGGTGGGGGGGGCCTTTAATCTTGTAATGGACGAGGCTCTTGATAGGTCAGCGAATCGACTGCACAACTCTGGGACCTGGTCTGCAGAGGGGAGGCAATGGTTGACAGATGGTGGTTTGCATGATGTGTGGCGGCTACAACACCCCCAGGAACGCGACTACACATATTACTCTACCGCACACCAGACATACGCGTGCCTTGACCACTTCCTGGCTTCTTCAGCCCCGATACCCCACCTCCAAGACGCGGACATTGCCCCGCGATCCCTTTCGGATCATGCGCCCCTGACAGTCACGATTACCCTATGCGTCATGCGACCTCCCTCAGCTGGCTGGCGGCTGCGCGACTCCATGCTGAACGCTGACTCTGTAGTGGCGAAGATTAGGGACACTATCACGCATTACTTCGCCGAGAACCCAATTGGAGATACGGCGATAGCATCTGTTTGGGAGGCACTGAAGCTGGTGGTTAGGGGGGACTTTATTGCCTTAGCTGCCACGTATGCCAAGCTTCGCAGAGATAAAAGAGAGGAACTGGAGAAGGAAGTAAGGGGCTTGGAATCTGTCCATAAACGTACTGGGGCACGCAGGGTTTGGAGGGAGCTCGAGACCAAGAGGCGCATGCTGAAACATCTGGATCTCGATAGGGCGGAACACGCGCTGCTGCGCCTGCACCACAAGTTCTACCTGAGTGGGGACAAGGGGGGTAAAATGCTTGCGCATCGTTTGCGGGCTCAGGCCCAATCCCATGCCCTCACGGAAATCCGCGACCATCAATTCGTGTCACGTACCACTGACTCCGATATTGTGGCGGCCTTCCGCCCTTTTTACCAAACCTTGTACACAAAAGAGGGTACACCGCCCGTAGATGGTGACCGGTACATTGCGGCGGCTGGCATTACGCCCTTATTTGAGAATGCTGTTGAGGACCTGAATATGGAGATCCGCGTGGAGGAGGTTGTCTCTGCCATTGCCCGACTAAAGGTGGCTAAATCCCCCGGGCCCGATGGCTTCTCAGCACTTTTATATAAAACTTTTTGCCGAGAACTGGCTCCGTTTTTGACCCGCCTCTTTAACTCGTTCCTGGACACGGGCTCTGTCACGCCCTTTATGTCTGATGCCGCCATAACGGACATACTTAAGCCTGGCAAGGACCCCGCTGACTGTAGTTCTTACCGGCCAATCTCCCTCCTCAACGTCGATGCGAAGCTCTTTGCGGGCATCCTTGCGGCACGGCTTAGCCCTCTCCTGGATGGAGTGATTGAGCCGGATCAGTCGGGCTTCGTGCCTACCCGCCAAGGTAGTGACAACTCTAAGAGATTGCTGCACCTGCTGGACGGAGTCCACCGCACAAAGACCCAGGCCTTCCTCTTATCCATCGACTCGGAGAAGGCCTTTGACAGAGTTGAGTGGGGATTCCTTTTCCAGGTACTGCAGGCGTTTGGTCTTAATGGTAATTTTTTGCGCTGGATTCAGGCCCTATATGCGTCCCCGAAAGCGGTCGTGCGTGTCAATGGCTGTAGGTAGGAACCATTTTCTATCTCTAGGGGGACGCGGCAGGGGTGTCCCCTCTCGCCGCTCCTATTTGCGTTCTATATGGAGCCCTTTGCCCAGCGTGTCAGATCCCACCCCGACATATGGGCATTCGCTTTGGCGCGGACGAGCATAAAATCAGTCTATACGCTGATGATGTTATTCTGGCTCTACAGAACCCTGCTGCCTCTTTACGCTGCCTCTCTGCGGAGTTTCGGGCTTTCCATGACGCGGCGGGCTTTAAGGTTAATTTTACCAAATCTGAAATCTTGAACATCTCCGTCCCGCCGGAGGAAGTGGCTTACCTGCAGTAGGATTTTGACTTCCGCTGGACGCAGTCTGACATCACGTACCTGGGCATCCGCCTTGCTTCGACTGTGTCCCAGACGCTTTCCTTAAACTACAGTACACTGATAGAACAAACTACCAAATCTATCTCCGCATGGTCGTGCCTCAACCTGGCCTGGTTTGGCAGGTTGGTGGCTATTAAAATGACTCTTCTGCCCAGAATACTTTACGTTTTTCAAATGCTGCCCCTCACACCAGCGCGGGGTGCTCTGAAGAAACTCCAGGACTTGTTGAATAGGTTTTTCTGGGACAACAAGCGGCCCCGGGCAGCGTTTGCAACTACCACACTCCCGAAAGCAGCTGGTGGCTTGGGCTTCCCCCATCTCACGGCCTACTTTCAGGCCTCCTGCCTTCGCTACGGGGTTGAATGGAACAGACCTGAATCGAGTAAGCATTGGTTGTTGATGGACCAGACTGTGGCGGGTTGCAACATCTGGCGAGAACTCTGGCTGCCTCGCAAAGATAGGGCATGGGGACTATACTCCTCGCCGGTGACATCCCCAACACTCAAGGCGTGGGACCGGTTAGCACTCCGCAAGGGTTGGACGACCTTCCCTTCGCCCATGACGCCGATTGTAGACAACCCGGCCGTGCATCGCCGGTCTTCCATCGTTGGCGGGAGAAGGGCTGTAAGAGGGCGGGTATGCTTTTTGATCTGGAGGGGCTTGTCCCCTTTTCGGAGCTACGGTCGGAACATTCCCTACTGGACGTGTCGGATGGTTTTTCTTACGCACAGGTGGCACACTGGGTGACGCATCCAGCTAACGTGGCGTTGATGTCGCGCTCCCTCACGGCCTTTGAGCAATGGCTTCTGCGCAAAAAGACGATCGGAGCCTTATCTCTGAACTGTATGTCATGATTTTGCGCGATCCGCGGTGGCAGCGTACAAAGGCGCAAGTGCGTTGGGAGATAGAGCTGGGGCGTCCACTCTCGCAGAGAGAGTGGGAACAGGTATTCTATTGCGCGCATCATACTACTGCTAACACAGCGGGTACGGAGTCGGCCTACAAACTGGCGACGTACTGGTACTATACCCCGCCGCGCGTTGCATCCTGGGACAAGGCTAAATCCAGTCTCTGCTGGAGGGGGTGCGGTATGTCGGGCAACCTCCTGCATTTGTTATGGCGCTGCCCCAAGCTAGAACGATACTGGAACATGGTTCTTGATGAACTAGATGCTGCGTTCCAGATCACATTGCCTAGGCTCCCCGAGCATACACTGTTGGGCCTCCCACATCCCTCTTGTTTTCCTCTGCGCACTCTGCTAGGACGACAAATTGCACTAGGACTACTGACTGCACGACAGGTCCTGCTGGCGCGCTGGGGTTCCCCGGAAGTCCCTGATGTGCGTGACTGGTTGATGCGCCTGTGGCATGCCTTAGTGATGGAACGTCTTTCCTTGAATATGGATGGCAGGGGGTCCGAATATGCTACTCTGTGGGCCCCGTTTCTGAGACTTCTGTCTAAAGAGCTTAGAGAAGTTACATGTCCGAAGTACCTACAAATCCTACAGCTCATTCCCCTGAAGTCGGTGGGTTCTATACCGGCGTCCTAGTGACGGATCTGTCTGGGTTAGAGGGGTGGGTGTGCGCCACTTAGCTTGGCTGATGGTGGATGCAGAGTGGGGAGGGTGGGAGAGGGGGGTTTGGGGAGGATCGGCTAGGGGGAATGGATGGAGGGGGGGTGGGGGGTGTTTTCTCTGTTTTCCTTCTGGCTCTTGCTGGTTTCCTCCTCTATGAAAATTGCGGACTCCGCTTTGCCGGTGGGGGGGTACTTATGATTTTTACTGCGCGGGACCGCCCTCCGGGTTGTAGGTCCAAACGCTGTGTTAACTTACTATTTGCTTACCCCTGCCGGCGAGTCGATGTAGGCAGCTGGGCTGTGTATGATGCTACCTGGCCGCATAATAAAAAGTTTGATTCTAAAAAGAGTTCTTTCCAATAGAAACAGTACCATTCAAACCTTACAATTCAAATATTTATATTCAGTAATTCTCTATTTGATATTTAAATGAGGGTAGCTTGCCTCTTGACTGGAAGGTCGTCCAAGTGCTTCCTATTAAGAAGAACGATCAGATACCTCCAGAAGTACTTTCCAATTACCTCCCTATCTCGCTCCTTCTGCTCCTGAGTAAAATGGCAGAGAGTCATGTTATCACCCAACTAATGAAACATCTCAAGGACAATGGCATTCTTGATCCCTCACAGTCTAGGTTCAGCTCCAACCACTCCACAGAGACAACTCTCATCGGGGTCACTGATTATATCAAACTGGCCCTGGATGATGATAAAGCTGTGCTGTTGGCCCTGTTGGACCTGACAGCAGCCTTTGACACGGTCTCTCATCAGAAACTGATACTGCAACTGAGAGAGGCCGGTCTGCAGGGATGAGCTCTTGACTGGCTTGTAAGCTTCTTGGACCAACGCTCTCAAACCATCAACCTGGGTCCTTTTCGATCGCAAACCCTGAAGCTTACCAAGGGGATCCCCCAGGGCTCTTGCTTGAGCCCGACTTTGTTTAACATCTATGTGGCCCCCCTTGCTAAAGTCATCCGGGAGTACGGCTTTATGCTGTTCTCCTATGCAGACGACACGCAACTACTCCTGTCCTTTGATAAAGACATGGAGTTAGTTGATCAGCGTTTTGCTAAGGGCATGTTAGCCATATCAGAATGGATAACAGCGCATTTCTTACAGCTAAATGCTACAAAAACAAAAATTTTGATGTTTGGCACTGCACAAACCCCCTCGTCCCCTGAGTGGTGGCCAACAGTGCTGGGCCTTGCTCCCTCTCCCACCCCTGTGGCCAAAAATTTAGGGGTCTGACTGAATGCACAGCTGTCTATGAAGGACAAAATATTGGCCACTGTAGGGACCTGCTTCCATACCCTGAGTCTTCTGCGTAGAGTGTTTTTATGGCTGCCTCTCTCTGCTAGCAGAACCTTTATTCAGGCTCTGATCATTGATCGCCTTGACTATTGCAATGCTTTACTGGCAACCGTGAACAAATTACTGCTTAGCAGATTGCAGATGGTCCAGGATGTGGCCGCACGCTTGGCCCTTAAGAAACTACCTCGTACCTCCCCTCGGCCATTGCTGAAACTTCTGCACTGGCTCCCTATCCACCAGAGAATAAAATTCAAGCTTTGCTGTCTAGCCCATAAAGCACTTTATGGTGCAAGCCCAAGCAATCTGGCAGAAAAGTTTAAAATGTACTGTCTGAATCCTTGTCTCAGATCAGAAGGTAAAGGGTTGCTGGTGGTCCCGCGCTTCAGGAAAATCTGAACAGGAGGCAAAACTGTTGCCTATCGGACCCTGAAACACTGGAACACCGTGCCGGAGAACTTGCGGAAATGCACCAGTTTCATTCGCTTCAGGAAAATCCTGAAGACTGAATTGTTCAAAGCCTAAGTTATGGTCGTTCGTGCCTGTCTGACTCTCGCTCCTCGACAGCGCGGAGATACCCCTTCGGGGGTTATTCCTGTGCTTTATAAATTCACTACATACATACATAATAGTAATGCCCTTCCTACCCTTCTAATATCTTCCACAGTTCTCCTACATGCCTAATTTATGGCCACAATCCTAAGGTTTACAATGCCAGACCACAAGTCAAAATGTACACAAATTCACACAACTGTATTGGTTATCACACACAACAAATGAATAACCAAAATCTTTCCAACATCATCCTGGGTCTTAAATAGTCCACAAGCATTATAAAATTGCCAAATTAATTAGCCAGTAATCTACTCCATGCAAACTAAGTGACAGTCCCAATCTTATGGTTACAACTGGTATTGAGTTACACAGACACTCCTTCAAGCATGAAGTTTGACCTTACAGCTAGGAAACCATATCTCTACACCGAAGGTCAACAATGGTAATACCCTAGACAAATTAGCCATTTCTAAGGTCATGATCAAATATCCCACATTCTCGCAGTTGCATCTGACAAGGTCTCCCACCAATGCCTCGACTGATCATATTTTGGCATTAAATATGGGTCCCCACCGTAATCCCATTTTCTAGGTACAGTGATCACTGAAATTGCGTTTTCATGCCCAAAACAGAATCCTGATATTTTCTAAGTTTGCTTAGTGTAACCCTCCAGGAAGTTTAAATCTCACTACAGACTCTATGGAGATTTGTTTTGGAGCATCTTTTCAAAAGAATCGAAAATTAGTGCTATGTGCTCACCCCTCAATTTCACAGGGAATCTTAACCTGACTCCTTTGCCGGAACACTTATATAGTCCGTGAAAAGAATAAGGGCAAGCACAGAGACCAATCTCCTGCCAAAGCAGGAGACCACGGGCTCAGAAAAAAAAGTTCTGGCCTGTCATTGAACTTCAGCATAGCCCAAGTGTCCCCATACATCTCAATAACAGGATGTACTTGCCAGCTATGGACATGCTAATTAAATATTTTCTTAAACAGGATAATCCATAAGGGCACAACAGCTCTTCTGTCTCATTTCTGATGGATAGATTTTCTTCTGCAGATTCCTGACCTTAAGAATATCCTTCCAGGACAGTAAATATCTCCACAGCAGTAGCTCTTCAACACTGTTCTGGCTCTTTCCACACCTCATTGAACGCAGTCCAGAGTTCTCTTGGTACTACACTGAAGAAATTCCTCTGCATTTTGACACCACCTAGGTCCGATGTCTCCACCAAAACTTTCAGGGTTTAAGCCCAGATTCAGATGCTATAGCAAAATGTCCCTGTTGCATACACTTGACATCTGCATAATACTGCCGTTCACCAGTTCCAGACTCTTGTTTAGGTCTCGCCTATTCCATTCCGCAGGAATGAATATGCGAGTCTAATGCCGCTAAACCACTGCTAAACCAAGACTTAAACCCAAGGCTCTCAAAAGGCTCTCAAAAAGCGGATTTCCAACAGTTCACGTGAATCACGTGACCACAAGCACGCGCATTTCCCCACATGAAAGGCATCGGCCTCCCTCCCACAGGCTTCCCCAGCGTGCGCTCGGCCGGCCTCTGCCAGTTCTCCTCCCCTAATTATTCACTTCACTTTTCACGGCCACAGGCCGTGACTCGCATTTCTACTCCCCCCTGGTCTCACTGCTTCACACTTGCCTTGAAGGCAATCTGCTTCTCTGCTCTTCAAAGGCTCTGCTTCACGGACGCTTCTCAGGCTCC